>NW_026901293.1:0-339554 GCF_033783945.1 Neopsephotus bourkii | reverse complement strand
TTAAACAAACCAACAAGTAAGAAAAAAAAACTAGGAAAAAAAAACAGTCTTAATAAGCAAGCAGAAGACTTATTTTACCATATGGATTAGGAAAGTGGTAACATGTTCAACTAAGAATTTAACAACACAGAGGGCACAATATATTTTTTTGAAGGGATAATCCACTGATGGAAAACAGCTTGTGTGTGGGCTGCACTTCATCTATAAATACTTGGGTATCTATCTGTGCTAAATATCTAACAAACCTAAGGTAAAAATAAGGTAAAATATCCAATTATTCGTGTGCCATCATGGTTCTGTCCTGTGTTACTAGGTACATTGTCTTCTACATTTATGGCTGTGTCTAGTTTGGTCTGTAGTGAACTTTCAGTTCTGGGTTGACTAGAGCAAGGCAGGAAGTTCATGAGTAGTCCAGTTCCCCATTTCATCCTAGCAAGGGGACCACCAAGAAACAAATTATACAGAAAGTTTGCCTATCCACCAAATGTTTTCAACTGTATGCATTTTAAACCTGGCCTAGTTGTATCTTTAACACATGTTTTCTATCACAAGCTTTACAAACTAATATCAGAGCTTTTTCAGCTGAAACAGGAACTGAACTAAACTAATGCTTTAAAGCTCTGGAAACCAGATTATCAAGGATATAAATGTCATTTAAAATTGCCCGCACATGGCTTAGCCTGACACTTTAATGGCATTTGTGCTATGCCAGATTGTAGGAGCATAGATAGTGTATTACATCTATTAAGTGGTGTATAACTTTTAAGGTGAACTTTCTCCCTGTCACAATAAATGTTGTTAGATACGATACTGATAATGAGTAGGTCCATATGACAACAAAAATAAATATATACATTGCGTGCTTTGTCTTCCAGAAGGAGAGTCACTTCACTGAATGTCCCTTGATAAAGATAAATATTCTCAGGTGTTAAAAGATATTCGAATAGAATACATAAAATTACTGCTAAGCCAAAGTTGCAACTACAGCCTAATCCTAAAGTGGAAACAGAACCCAACTTGGCCCTGAAAATAATGCATTTCACAGCTTTATACTCTTTTTGTTTATATTTTCAAATAAATAAATGTAGATTGAAATGGCAGTTACATGGGGAAGTATGTTTATTTCATGGAATCCGGAATCATTTGGACTGTAAAAGACCCTTAAGATCAAGTCCAACAGTTAACTCAGCACTGCCAAGTCCACCCCTAGACTGTGTCTCTTAAGTGCCCCATCTACACACGTCTTTTAAATACCTCCAGGGATAGGGCTTTCACCACATCCTGGACAGCCTGCTCTAGTACTTGATGAATTTTTTCATAACCTATCTAAAACTTATAGGGAGTAGGGTTTACTGTTCATTAATATATAAGATTTCAAAATAAAGTGTATTTTTCTCTACTTTTGATGTAATTTTTTGATACAGAATCATTGTAAGTGTCGATTTGGGTTCCACATGTGAATAAATGGCTTTAGTGGCAGAAAATGCATAAATACTCAGTATCCAAGAACAAAAAAATGCTGCTAAATGGAAAGATGTAACAACTAAAATAAATGAGCAAAAGGTAGTAGATTAGGAAGATGGTTTGAAATCCTAGTTAGATTAGTTACTACTGCATACCACAAAGATGGCTCTTCTTTTTTTACAAGCATTTTCATCTTTATGTTTTCAGGCAATGTCTCTATCATTAATATGGAATTTTTTTCAGAACACTTTCTTTTTTTATAGTTGTTCTGTATGACATGGGTGGCTTTTCTTTTGTTTCTTATTATCTATAACAGGGATTCAAATTACATTCCTTATTCATGTTAGGAAGCTATACTAACTAGTATTTGTAAAACACTGCAAAAAGAAAATAGTATACAGGATTATTATTTCATCTGAGCCCCATAGTTACTTACTTACCTGTTCAAGTCATTAAATCAGTTAAGAACAGGAGGCATTTCTGGCAGTCCATTTAACTCACTGTAACTGTGTCAGTTATCTTTTATTCCTCATCCTGTCTGTATTCCACTGTTGCCTTTCAGCATTTTAATAGTGTGGAAATTTGGATTGTGTGGAGAAACTTACCTGATTCCTCATGCACAGTTGTGCTCCCAACACTTGCAGGCCTGGAGGTAGAATGTGTGCTCTTCCGACATGTGTCAAAAGAGACATATGTGAGGAATGGAGAAATCCATTCTCCAAACAGTCACCCTGCTGTGATAACAAGAGTGAACAGGTTTATGCAAGAGGTTTCCAGGCTGATCCTGACAGGTGCATGATTTCTTGGTAGGAAATGATTGTTACTCCAAGAAACTGACTATGTGAAGTCATTGTTCTCCAAAGCAGTAAAATCTGTGCATCTGTGTTAGGGGAGTATATAGCTTGTGTACACTGCTAGCCTCACATTAATATATTATATTAACACACAAGGTTCTCTTCTTGCTGCTTAAATAAAGAATTAAAATCAAATTTGCCTATATCACAACTTTTGTCCGGGCACTCTACCTGCTGGTGATAACACCTTTAGGTTACCTACCCGTACCTTAGGTAGGGGTAGGTAACACCTTTAGGTGTTACCATAACAACAGCAACAATTTGTCAAGGATTTTGTGCTTTATTATAAAGCACACTTTAAGATGAAGGCCATTATTAATCTTTTTTTTACTTTTCTTTTGGCCGTTTATTAACAGTCAAGTTTCATTTAGTTCTCTGGCCTTTCTTGCAGTGGCTAGTAAGTATCTTCCCATACAGTACTTTTAACAGGATGTTAAGATTTCTTCTTATTAAGTCAGTGTGCATGGGATTCCTGCAAGGAAGTGAGTGCTGATACCTGGAGTTACAGAAAAGAACTGTGGAAATAAGCTAGAGAGAAAGTCTAAGATCCTAGAGAGATGTATGGGAGAGGAATGCTATATATATCTTTATTTATGTAAGAAATCCTACTATTTTTGCTCTTCCAACTTCCCTTGAAGTTCCGTACATAAGTGGGGCACTCCTAGGGTAAGATGGGACACTAGCTTCACATTCTGTGCTGAATGAAGAAGGGTGAGGATTCCGTTCATGGGCAGTATGCTCCAAGGCAATGTAAACTGACATTTAGCCACTTAAACCTGGAAACAAAATTCTACTAGTTTTTGGCAAATGAAGAAAAAAAGCATACTGAATATCATGCTTAAATATTTTCTAAACTTCAAACAGTTGTAATTTTTTTTTTAATTACAAAAGTCACAGTGATGGTGGTAGCATTCTTGCAACATCTTTTGATCTGTTTTATTAAAGTCTGATCTATTCATGTAAAACATTTGCATATGATCTGAACCAGAAAGGGCACCAGTATGAATGCTTCTCCACTTCGGCTGTAAGAGACTGTTCCAAATGTTACTAGGCCTGCTTTTAGTTTATGCTTTAGTGAAAATTTAGTAGTTGGTACCCTTAAGTAATAAACATTAATCCAGCACTTATCTCCCCCTCTTCTGTCACTGTTTTGACTGCTAAGCTGGCTTCACCAATTGATTTGATTTAAATTGAAACTGAGTCCTAACAAAACAGATCTGTAGCAAATATCTAACAGTTTTGTCATTTTTTTGAGTTTTTAATTTCATTTCCTTTAATATATAAGTATTTCTTTTATTTTGACTGAGTTTCGGCAGCTTTGCTGGGGCTTAGCTTTGCCAAAATCTTTAACTTACATCCATCATACTCAATCAAGCCACCTGCTGTTGGAAATATCTATGATGTTTTTCTTTTTTGCCTCCAAAATTTTTTCAGATGTATTTTCAATATGCGCCTGGTTTTACTGACAAACAAGTATTTATGTCTGTATTTTCTAGGATAAACTTCTGTTAGGAAGTGCCAAGCACAAAAATAAACTATTATAGAAGAGTATTGCAGTTGTTATGTTTAAAGTCTTCTAGGAAGATTTGATTATATTTTGTCTAAGTTGTCTTTTCCTGTAGACTTGGATTTTATGCAATCTGATAGTTACTCATTTGAAATTACACTTCTTGTGTAGTGTGTACATTTTTAGGCTGTAATACTCACAAGGGTTCACTATTTAAACAACATTGCCAAGACACACCAAAAAAGTACTTAGCTCTTAATTCCTGTCATTTTGTCTGTCATGGAGTTTTGGCCCCAACACAAGCCACTAACTCAAGGCAGCTCCACCACAACACTGGAATTAAGTGTTTAAAAGAAAAGCCATTCTTGGATGCAATGACTGTAATTTAAGTTCTCAATAGAAATGTGAGTATTTTGTATAGTTGTTGGCCTTCGTATGTTTGGGATGGACAAACAGTCTTTTTAGGCAGCACAGTAAACGCTCAACGGCCTTTGTGTCCAGAATGTACTTACAGGGAGTTTTTCATGTTTAAAACAGGAACAGAATAATGAAGATAAAATCCAATATGGAACAAGTGCAGGAGAAATTGCTGTGCAATGTCCAACTTTAAATAATGAATACATGAGATAACTTTAGAAAGGTATTATTTTGTGACAACTGCCTTTAGGTTCCTGTAATTTTGTGGAATGTGTTCTTGGCTAGAATATACTGTCTTAACTATCTAAATGAGGTGTGAAAATTCTCGATAACTTTCTGCTAAATATTTCATACTTGGCGTTTGGAAATACTTGCTTCATTGAATATGGCTAGAATTTCTGATATCAGGAAAATGTTTGATATTGTTTCTTTCTCAGTTATTTATCTCATGTCTCACACACCACTTAGTGTAAAGCCAAGAAAATGCATGGCTTAAAATTTACTAAATTATCAAGTAGTGCAGACCAGAGACTCTCTAGCACAAATCAGCTAATGGTATGATATTCACAGTACATACATTTTTAGGATGATTTTGAGAATTCATTAGGCTAGCTGATTCTACTGACTATTGCTGTGGAGTGCTTAGGGGTAGGTACGCCTGGAACACATCTTCACTTTAGTCTAGTCCTGTCCAGCAGGAATCCAATTAATATGTTCCAAGTCTACTATGCAAATAAAGTACCATAAGTGAGGACACCTAAAAAGTTTTACTTCATAAGCATGCTCCACATGACAGCTGAAATAATCATACAGGTTTGTCTTAATGTGGCCTGAATGAATTAATGTAGTTGCACTTTTTAAACAAGTTTATGGTACTCAAAGGTTTAATCCAACAAAATGTAATTGCATTTAATCTCAACCTTCCATTATTGCTTATGAATTGGTTTGTATCCCTTCACATGAAATAATTTACAAGGTATGATCAACACAGTAAAAATACACTAAAAACTCAACCAACCAACAACAGGAAAAAAAAAAAGCTCATAAAAAACCACCTCTGCCTATATGAGCTTTACTATAAAAACCACAAAGCACATAGGTACAATCTTGATTTTTAGTGGTATATAATGAAATTAAGCAACTTGAACAGTTGATTCAGCAGCTGTGCTAAACAAACATTCAGGTCTTAAATCCTTAGAATGTTCTTCTGCCTGTCACTGCTGTATGAAGGAAAGTTGCACCACAGGGTGGTGGGGTGAGGGGAGAAAAATGGACCAATTCTATAAGCTTCCAGATCTGAGGCTGCAAACTCTCCATTCTACTAGTACTACTAAATAGTGCTAAAGGAGGAAAGATTTAAAAGAAAGGGTGTCAGACTGTTCTTGTGATGGAAAATATTGTATATAATTCATAAAAGAATTCTGGTTTGTGCTTAACTGGTAAAATAGAGTGTGTTCTTTGTTTTGTTTTTTCTTTCTGTGTTTTGAATTAATTTTATTTTATTTTATGCTTAGCCTACAGTTTACTGTGGTCAGTGACCCCCCAGATGATGAAGAGGATCTTGAATGTGAAGATATTGGTTTTGCTTATGTCAGTTTGAGAAAGATATTCCAGGAGCAAAGAGATATCATTGAGCAAGATATTGATGGTAAGTTTTAGAGCTTACTTTCTTGTAACTTTTTGTAACCTAAAAATTATTTGTTGAATTTCTGCTTGTCTCTCCAAGTTTTATTGCGCGTTTCACATTGTCACAATAAGAAATTCATTACTATTAACTAATGGCTTCCACATTTGTTTGCAAAGGTCTGCAAAAACTGTGTGCTATTGTTATTCCTTAAAATCTGTTTGAAAAATAAAAAAACGATTTTTTTAGCATTCCTAGCTCCTAGTAATTAGTTAATGAAACCTAAGAACTTTAAGGACATTTCTACTTACTGTAATTCTCTATTTTATACAACACATTTCATGCTAGTAAGACTATAAATCTATATTTTGTTACTAAAATTTGTCAGTAATTCAATATTGCTAGTATCTGTATCTTATTCGAAGTTATTTCATAATCCACAGATTATGAAACATCAATCTTGTGTCCTCCATATGAAACAGGTATTGAGACACTATGACATAGTGATGGCTTTGGTTAGGTATTAGAGTAAACTTTCTTGTGTAACAGGCTGACCAAACATTCAGTGTGACTCATTTGAGCAAGGCGAGATGAGTAGGAGGTGTGGAGTATTTCTTTTCTTGGGTCTTACCACAGCATGTTTATAATACAGAAGAAGACTTAAGAAGGTTACTCTGGCCTTTCACAGACAGTCCTTGCTCAGACTTTCATGTTCCCCATAGTAGCAGGGACATGGTTATCAGTTACCAGTTGTGCATTTTTCTCCTGACCTGTTCCTCTCCATCCACTTTCCCCATTGTGGTGAAGTTCAGTGAAGAAGCTGAGAGTGTGTCTGTTACAAAACAGTTACTCCTCTGTAGTGGTAAGTGAACCAGCTTGATTTCTAGATGCAGGGCACCCATGTTGGCAAGGTACTCTTTGCCATAGCAAGAATTCCTGTTTAGCCATAGAATGCCAAGCTGATGTGACTTTTTTACTTCTACTGCTGTGTCTAGTTACCATACTTTGAGTGATGGGGAGCTGAGTAGTGAAGGAAAGAAAAAGGCTTTCTTATCCATTTCCATTATCATGCATGATTTGCATTCATGCTGTAGCTAAAATACTCAAAAGTATGCATCAAAGTTCTAGGAACATGATAAGGAAAATCCTAAAAAGAATCAGGTTTTCCATACTCTGGAAAAATAACATATGGATTTCATGCACTTCTTTCTGTGGCTTACTTAATCTTTTCTCCACCAATAATTTTTCTTCAAGAAGTTGGAAGAAAGCACATCTCCTCCAAAAAAGGTATTTCATACTCTCTCACTGGAAAATCGGTTTTGTTCTGGATTTTAGGCCATAATTCTCATTGTCATAATTCCCATTTGATAAGATTGATTAGTGATATAATTTTGTAGCCTTGAAAGTCACATTTTACAAAACTCCTTAAAGCTCATAATTGGTGTCTGAGGTAATTATTATCACAGGAAGGACTGGTTTTTATACTAGTGGTTCTGGCAAAAGGTAGTTGCTACTATGTAACTGCTTCAACATTGTGAGGAGCATTTCTTCCCCTAATCATAGAGCATGTGAAATAATTTTTACTTTATGTACATTATACCTATGAAAGTGGTAGTAAAAGATAGAAATACTTCCACTCCTACTCCTGTCCAGAGTTCTTCCCTTCCCTGCAGATGCTGTACAGTTTAGATTTTTTTTTATTGCATCCATAACCATATTTTTTGGAAATTTAGAACTTTCTGAGAATTGAAATGAAATTTACATTAACATATGTCAGATCATGACTACCATAGTATATACATTTTCTTGGGCAGTCACTGCGAAAGGATCTGTTCTTAGTTAAGGTTTGGACCTGGACTTTAATCAAATGTAATGACACAATAAATAGAATTCCTAAATAGTAATGGACATTTTCTCTGAGGTGGATACTGGTTTGAGAGGAAAGAATATACCAGGACACAGGGAAATTCACAGGACACTACCACATGAAGCTCTAATCATTCTTAAGTTAAATACCACAAACTTCCTTTATTCTCTTTGAGCATTGCAAGCATATATCTGTCTCATATCTTGTTCCTTTCATTGCTGATCATGTCAAAGTGGCCTTCATGAAATATGAAGCAGTTGTGTGAATAGCTAAACAAGAGGCTGGATGAAAGAGAACATAGACAAGACATATTACAGAAATTGAAACTAGATGATCTTGTGGTCCCTTCCAACCCTAACCATTCTGTGATTCTATTCTGTGAGTATGTCTCAGAGATAATACGACAACATTAAAACTGAGAAAATAGAATTAACGTTATCTTCTGATATCATTAATTACACTTGTCCTACCATTCTTGTATGTAAAACAAATAATGTCCCTGAAATCTTCAAGTTTACAGCTGACTAAGGGATTTGTCCAAGGATATACAAAATGTTATGGATCTCCAAGAATAGCATCAAGTTTGTCCTGTAATAGCTCTACCAACACAGTAAATGATGGAAGGTTTTATTCCATACTTTTCCAAACCTCTTCTGAGCTGTCCCAGCAGCCTAGGAGTTGTAGCATGCAGTATCGGAGCATGTCCCAGAGTACTTATCCTAGTTTATATAGTAAATACATAGCCTTGCCATTTGTCTGCTGTATAATTTGCTTTGAAAAGATATGCTGTCAAGACTATTTGTTTTTATTCAAATTCCTTCTAGACTCATGTTAGACAGCCTCATTGCTTTTTATGCAAGATTGGAAAAGAGCCTCATTGCTAACTGTTAGCCTCATGTTTTTAATCAGAGCAGCAGAGATTGTGGCCCTCTGGGCTTGCTTAGATACCGTAAAAGAGTGCAATTTTAAATCATGGTAGCTAATTTCTGTAAAGTAGAAATTTTAAATACTATTTTAAAACCCACATACACAAAGATGAAGGTAGTTAAATAGTTTAGTCTAGGGGGATGTACCATCTTTGCCCACACTTCACTGTTTTACAATACAGGAGCCTGGAATTAAATTAATTTTGCATTGCACCAGACAGAAAAAACATTGTACCATTTAAACAGTACTAACTGTCCAGGCTGATTTTACTGGTCATATACACAGTGTAGACAAGGCAGTAGTCAGTATATTTTTTACTTTATTTATAAGTATGCATATATGTCTTTATTAAAGGTTTACATATGGTGACAATTAACTTATACAGGCAATTATCATACAGACAGTTTTCTTTATTTCAGAGTTAATTCCAAGACTGATCATTCATGTACAATCTAGTTCTTGGAGTGCTCATTATCCGGTAGGCTGAGTGCCTGAACTTGAACATTTCTTTTATAATTACTTTCGTATTTCTCTTTTTTAAGCATATGTTTATGTGCTTTTTAATTTGTCAGAATGCTAAGGAAAATTACCAGAATGAAAACCAAACCTGAAATAAAATTGCTAATGCTGTTTTCTGATGTTTTCTTTCTAGTTTTCAATTCAAAAGATGATAGTGCAGTAATTGGGAAGCTCAAAGTAACAGTGGAAGCCCTCCATGTGCTGCGTTCAGTCTATGAGGAATGCGAAGAAGACTGGGAGGCATGAAAGGGAAGTTTGCCTACAGAAGCTGCTTCTCCCAGTGTAAATACATGCTTGATAGTGCTTCAAAGATGAGATCTTTGTAATTCTTACAGTATATTTAATGTATAATTTATATGAAAAGGACGCTTGATTTGTAGTTGTAAAGTTTTGTATACTTTTCAGTCTGTTTGTTTTTATATTTTCCCCCTAAGGCTAAGAATCTCTCCACAATGGACAACGTCTTGTAAATAATTAATACCTACATGATTGAATGTTGTGCTTTATTTGCATTTTCATGATTTTTTCATACATAAAACAGTAATAAAAATGCAAGTAAAATTTTTAATTTTTAATAAAAAAACCATAAGCCTTAGAAAACTGATTAAAAATACTTTTATGTTATCCCTAATCACCCCACTAAATGGAATGCCTGTGATTAGCCTCATTAAGAATTTTATACTATGAAGATTTTATTAAAAGCAATATATGAAAATTACTTGGATTAATGTGTTAATCTGCCTCTTTAAAATGCTAATATCCATTTTATGCACATTAAATCTCAGTATGTGTTTTCTTTGATGCATGCAGTTCCTATCAATTAAATATAAAAAATGAGGCTAGTTGCAGGACTTATTAAATTACTGCAACCTTTTTTTAAATAACTTTTACCCTTCTACTAACATTATAATCAGCTGTTTATGATTATCCTGATTTGAAGTAGGGGGAGGGCAGGCACATTAATTTTTTTTGTACAGTCAAAGATTTACTTTCAGCCAACATCTGTCAAAGTGCAAAAAGAAGCCATACAGCAGCAAATTTTGCTTCACCTGGTTTGAGCTTTGGGGACAGGCAGTTGTATTTTTGTTTGTTTTTTGTCACTTTCAGAACTTACATCAAACATATATAATGAATTGTTAGACCAGTGTCTAGCTTGGAAAGTTAATTTTCCAGCTTTTAACCAATCTCAGTGAAGGATTTAATTGATATTTTTAATGGAGCTGTGAATCAATGCTCCAAAAGGATTGTCTCTTGAGAACGAGGATATACGTTTCATTTTTTAATTTACTTTTTTATTTGTAATTTTCTTCAAAAGATTTTATAGGCTGTGGATTTCTACTGTTTGCAAACAGGCTATGTTTCTTCATAAGCATATATAAAGTATTCAGACAGATAAGTAATTTATTAAAATCTACCTAATTTGCCGTGATATATTAAATCTCTGCTTCAGTGATCACAGACCATTTCATTTAGAGAATTAGGCATTCCCTCTTTGTGTGATTAAAGCTCTGGAAAATGAGTTCTTTGCTCCTATTTGTGAACATTCAAAGCCTGCTAATGGCAAGAAGATGGAATAGATTATGAGACAATTCATTACAGTTCAACAGAAAAAAAAAACAGCTATAATGCAGAAATGCAAGTATGAATATCTGCATATAGTTTGAACCATCTGTGCTCTAATGGCTTCAGTAATGGCTCTTCGTCTTCAGTGGGCTTTGAAATGACATCCATACAATATTAATTTGTTGATGTACATTATGAGGCCAATGGAATGAATATATTCTGGCCACGGAAATCTGTAAATTCCAGGATGATTCAATGGTTGACTCCATTTTAGGACCCACCATCTTCAGTAGTACTTCTCAACCAGCCTTTGCCAGTCCTCACAGCATTTCATTCCTCTGGAACTTTTAGGAGACCACAGACAGCTGCATTCCTAAACCCCTCCATTCTTCAGTTAATGGCCATATGTTTGTTGTCATTTGGGCTGGCGCTTAGTTCATCATTTTGGCCACTATTTCTAGCTTTTTTTGGCTCTGTGCATCTATATTGTCAGTAAGACTGTTATTATACATTACAATAATTTGAAACAGCTAGATTCAACACTGAGATTAACTGAGTGGCTTTTTAGAAATTTAGTTGCGGTATTCTGCCAGGAGGTTCTTATTATTCTTCTAATACTTTGCAAACCAAACTAAATATCCTGCGCATAAACAAAGAAGCAAATTGTATTGAGTTTTCGTATGTGACTGTTTACTGACTTGCAGGAGAACTATGTAACTGGGGCTTGTTTTCTTCTGAAATAAACCATGTGGTAAAATTAGAAAATCAGTGATGTTCATCTCACTTCAGCGTTTACGGTAACACCCTTAGCACTTAATCTTCACCATCTGAAGTTGAAAACGCAGAAACCAAGCATACATATATTCATTAAACACAGAACTCTTTCGTAAGTTACTGCAAAATATTCCAGTTGACATTTGGTTACGTTGTGTTAACTGTTCTCAGTAACTCCAACATTAACATGTATAATCTGCCTCAGGTTCCTAAACATCTTTGTAAGGCTCACTATTACTCAGTTTTGCATTTAAAAAAATAATCTTGATTTCTGTTTATGTTTATTATGAAGACAGATATAATACTCAGTGAGGCTTTTTCCAACAGATGGATTGTATTATCTTATGTAACATAACATACGCACATACTAGAAAGTTTTGTTCTTGCAATTAAGTAGTCTGTATTTCCAACAAGCTCTTAAATCTTACATCTAAATGCTGCACTGTGCAGGGAAAGTGGAAAATGTAATTTGGCACCACTTTGTCCAGATTTTAGCTATGAATAGCCTGAAAAAAAAACCTTGCATCTGTGTACTCTCTAGCCTAACGCAAAAAGTATTCTGTTTTGTGTGCAACATGTTAGTAAGCACAATGCTTTCTGCATTTAAAAAAAAGGAGCCTTATTAAGGTTGGGTCCTACCATACTTTAAAATGTTCCTTTATTGAAATTAATTTTAATTAATTAATTAAATTTAACTAAGATAAATTTTTTCTGTGGTGTAACATGGATGTAACTGTGGTCCTGCGTAAGATAAATTGGTCAGATGATCGGTTTTGTTATTTTACATCTTTTCCCATTAATTGTTACATTTGCTGTCATATCTTCTCACATGATATACTAGCTGCTGTTCTCCAGGTGTCCCAGCTATGCTGATCAAGATCGAAACTTTAGGTCAAAAAAACTTTCCTTTTTTTTTTTTCTTTCTCTTTTTTTTTGTCTCCTTTTTTTTTTCTTTTTTTTTTTTCTCTTTTTTTTTTTTTTATGTTGCTTTTAACCTGTTATAACCTTAACCTAGGGATGGAATTTATAGGAGCAAATATATCATAAACCAAGGCAACCTGTGCGTGAACACATTTAGTTTTGCTGTACAGTAAGTCAAAACTTACCTCATTCTTGTAAGAGTAGATGTCACAAAAAGTTACAGTAACTTGTCTCACAGAACATCTACAACTGAAGATCAGTATATCAGTTAACCATACTAATGGTTTAAAATGCTTTTTATTATTTTAATGTGCAGTAGGACATTATCATATCTCAAGAAGTCAACAAAGATTTCAAGCCTAAGTATTAGCTGTTAAATTTAATTTTCTTGTTTGTACTAGAGCTGAGGTATAAATTCAGGTACAGACTTGAAATTGTGCAACAAATTTGATTGCATGTTTCAGAGCCAGGGAGATACTTCATGTTGCAGTTAGATCTTTTTGTGGGTGGTTATTATGATTTATCCATGTGTTTTTTCCAAGATATTCCACAAAAGAATATTTTTTTCCACAACATCCATAACATTACAATTTACATCACAGTTATTACAACTAATACTGAACTGAGTGCATTATTTTGCCATTACAAAATTAATTGCAGAATATAAATTCAGGTTGATACCTTTGCATGTGATAAAAATTTGCTTTTGTCACTGTATGCTACAGGGGAGCTGCTCTGTGCTTCTCGTTTAGTTACTTTTTGTTATTCATGACATATTTGACTTCTCTTTGCATCTTTTAAAATGGGATGGTGTAAATTTTTAAGAACTTGATTTCATCAGAATAATTTCAAACAAAAGCTGCTTGTAAATTATCAGTTACCGATTGAGAATATTTTGTCTAAGAAAATAAGTTATTATGAACCTTCAAACAGAATTGCTTGTAAGTTCTTAATAGTAGTAATTCTACCACAAAATTCTTACTAGAATAGGATTATTCAGGTTAGAAAGGACCTCAGCTTGTCTCTAACCTGCAGCAGATTTAGCTATAATGTTAGACCACATTGATCAGGGCTGCATCCAGTCTGGTCTTGAGAACCTCTGAGGATGGGGACTGCGTATCTTCCCTGAGCCGCCTGTACTAATGCCTGACCTTATGGTGGAAAAGGAGACATATTTCTAAACACTTTCAATCCAAATGGAAGCCCAGTCCGTATTCAAGTGCTTGAAGACAGCTTTTGCACTTAATACACTATCTTAATACACCATGCCTACTGCTTTATAGTATGCCATCAAATTTCCATCAGTTTTGTGAAGGAGCTGACAAAAAATATGTGTATTATTGTTAACAATGTTTGCTGAGATAATTTTTCTGTAGATTTCAGTAGTAAACAATTTACTGTGGTTTATTCTTGGTTTTGTTCCATGAGGCTTAGATTAAGACTAAGAAAACAAACTGATTAAAAAAAATATGTTAAATTATACTCCACATGACCTTCATTCATTTCTTAGGACATTTCAGATTTACAAAGAAACTGTTCCCTGAGCTGTAAGAAACTGAGATGTAAAGCTGGAGCCTCTGTGCATGCCCATTTTCTGTATTAAAATAGATCTTGCTTCAGGAGTTCAACATCAATAGCTGCAACAGTACAAGACAGGTTTGCATATGATCTAGCAATGACTTGTTTAACATTTTTGTGGATTTAGAAAATCATCTATTTTCCATTCAGATAATTTGTCGTTCTTGTTGAATGCAAAATTATTTCCTTATGCATTAAATGTGCAAGAACTGAACTTTCCTTGAAAAACCATTAGGAAAATGTGGTCCTTCAGCTACAAAAAAAAGATAATAAAGTGAAGTTTCTTTTGTTTGAAGAAATATCTTGCAACCAGTGATTACTCAGATTACCTCTCATAAGTATAAATAGTTACAGTAGCTGATAGCCTCTGACTTCAATGAAAATGAAAAAAATGTTTTACCACATATAGGACAATTTTCACAGAGAAATGAAAGGGGGAAACACCAATCAGCGTCTCACTCCAAACACACAGTGCACAAATAGTAAATAAAGCACAGCAAGCTTAAGGGAACATACAGGAAGTCTTTCTACATTTTTTAAACATTCTTTAACCTTCTTTCTGCTGTAATAAGCAGTTATTGCTATATATCAAAACCAGGACCATTTGGAAACATTCCAGTAGATGGCTCATGTCAATGGTACAATTTATATCTTGGATAAGACACACAAAAATGGAACTGTTTATAAAGCAGTATCAGTTGTGAATCAGCATGCGGTAAATATAAGCTGAGCAAGAATAGCTGTGGGGGTTTTTTTGTAACCTACCTATAGTGAAGTTAAGCAAGTTAAGGTAACGTAGTTTATTTTAGAATAGAATTTACAGTTATCTGCTCAAAGTCTTTCATAACAAAGGTTTTCAAAGAAGTTTGTGAGGGTAATGAGGGTTACACTTCCACCCACAACATCAGACAAATATGATAAAGGCCTGTAACATAGCCCTAGTACAGCTGTGAATGGATCCTAGAACAGCATACGTGCTATCGAAAGCACTGATTACTGTAGCTTTGTACACTCTTCAGTATCTTCTCTTTTTGAGTTGGCCTGTTTAGGGAGAGCACAGAAGTTGAGGGTTATGAAGTCTGTAGGGTGTGAGACATGCTGTTTTCTCCATTTTCATCATTCACAGGGGGACAGCCTCCTTACAGCAGACTACTAAATATGAGGCTTGTTTCTAAAATCAACATACAGGAGAAATGTTGCAGAGGCAGAGGAGAGGGGAGGCCTTCATGTTCACACTGGAGGGGATCCTGGAAGGACAGCATATAGGGGTCAGTGTGAGTCTTGTCTTCATTCTTTTGCCTGTTTTAGTATTCACCCTGTTTTCTTGAAGCTTTTGCATTAAGAAAAATTAACTTTGCATAAACCTCTGCAGCTTTTTTGCCCTTCAGCCATGCCTGCCATGATCTTATTGGAATCGAGTCTGTCACATATGGGTTATTTTGTACCAAGGAAAGAGAAAGGACACAACTGAACCTCACAGTCCATTTGGCTGTCCCTCCAGGATGACTCCTCAGCCTGAGGAGCCACACCTCCATAGTGTCCACTTGAAATCAAACCCTGGATACAAGTGAGGATGCAAAGAGACTGGAAGTTGAGTTATGGAATGTAACTCGTGAATGGGCACTCAGGGAGAAAATCATTAGCAGGAGTAAAGGGGAGTGAAAATCAACTGTGGTTTCACCTGGAGTTCAGTCCTGTCAAAACACAGTAATAAAACAGCATGAAGCTTCTCATCCATAGGTTTAAAGATCAGAAAAAAATCACCAACACAAAAAAAAAAACCCACCACCCAGTAATTTGTAAAACATCACAAATTATGGGATCATGAGGTAATCTCTTGCAGTAAAATGGTAAAATGTCTGCTCTGCTTCTTTTACTTTGCTTTTTATGATTAATTTTGGCTGTAAAGTAGTACTGTTGATACACACATGCTCTTTGAGTATGAACATGAAAATGTTAGTTTCATTCCAGGAACTGCTGGAGGGTGGATGTTTTTCACGTCTTGTAATCCTTGTTTATGCTATGCTCTGTCTATTAAGTAAAATACAATTTAAGTGCTCTAACAGAAACAGATATATATTTTAAGGTGGGGTTATGTTTAGAGAAATCATTGTTAGCTACATCACTGAGAAAAACAAATAGAGAGTGCATTTTCTTTGATTTTAAAGCCAGAGAAGACATTCATAACTTATGCTGCCTCCCTAGCATAGGCTGTTACATTTAGTTACCTACCTGAATTACGGAATTATCTCAGGACGCTTTAGAAGAAAGATCTGCAGTCAGTTTCTCACCTTGTTACTGCAGTTTGATATCCAGAGTATTTTAATCTCAAATTCTGTATGATTTGGTTCCCAGTGTTTGACATCCTTCACTTGAAATCGTGATTGTCCAAATTTGCTGAAAACTCACCTCAGGCCTATGCATTTCATTCTGTGAACCCTATAGAAAGACTAGGTCTAGTTTTGTGGGTTCATTACAAGTATTATCATTTTACTTTGCTAGGTTTGGTATAAAAATACTTTCAGTTATACCCTACTTAGTTACTTTCACCTATCCAATCATTTTAAGAATTAAAGATAAATATTAAATGGAGATCAATTGCGTGCTACATTATATTAATAATCTTGTAATCCACAAATCATAGTTGTATAATATAGTTAAGTACAAGTGGAAAAAATGCTACTTTCTGTCTGTTTTTTAATTTTGATGACATGCCTGGTTTTAGCATTTGGTTTAAGGGGAAATTCATGGCAAAAATTATTTAAGTGATACAAGAACTGACACACAATGCAGAACATCAGGTTTTTCTTAAATTGGATTTATTGTTAAACATAGTCTAATTATGCATTATAATATAATTAATGGTTTGCTATTGATATCTACTTATATAATGTAAAAGTCCCTGCCAATAACTAATAGTCCCTGCTCTGATTTTTAGAGTGTTAAATTACTGCTTTTATAAATTGCTTATTCAAAGAAAAGTTATTTATAAAAATATGTGTGGAAAAATAATCCTTTGGGGATTCTCACAAATCCTGTGACAATAAACTAGAGGAATATAATTGCCCTCTTTCAGTTCTCAACATCTTTGAGATTGTAGTTCGTTATTTTATCTTGCAGCATTTTTCTGGTATATAAAGCAGGTATTTCCTCAGCACACTGCCTGGAGAACAAAATGGAAGTTTAAAAATGAAACCTTCCATTTTACAAAATTGATATAGACTACACAATAAACAGGGAAGTACTAGAAGTACCCACTTCATGCTATTACATTGTATATCAGACGGCATAAAGTGCAACTTGTGAGTGAAAGTTGCCCCCTACTGTCTGATGTAGCATTTGCATACAGAATAGGAATTCACAGAATTTGAGATGAATTAATTTGTCTACTGTTTCTCAAAAGAACATATTCTAATTCTAAATTTTAGAATTTCATGTGGACATATGGCACATACAATATCAGATGCTACAAAAAGCAAATTTGCTCAAACTGTGCACTAGTGAAAGCCAGAGAAATAAATGTGTAACTAATGAAGATGTTACAGAGATATTGGTGTTTCATTTTATATATATATAAAATTGGCATTTAAAAAAAAAGTGTAATTTTGAGGGAATCTTTCTCCATGCTGTTGTTACAAATCTTTAATGGGATTTGGTTTAAAGTATGTATGTTCAGTGTCCAGCTGGTTGCTGCAGACTACCATTTTCTGACCTTTTGTTTCAGTTATACAGTGATCATAGAGTGTCCTTCTATGACACACCAACAACACGTGGTTGAGTAATCCTTTTTGTTTGTTAAAATTATTGTAGACATTAAGAAAAAAACAAATATACAAGTTTTTAGATTTCTAAAACACAGCTTTTCAGAATACTGTAAATTAACCTTTTTTTTTTTTATCCCTTAAATAGTAGTAGTTAGTTCAGCTTAACTACCCGTCTTTACTTACTGAGAATTTGTCAGCAATGCAAATCAGCAGTTCAAAATCATAAATAATTTAAAGACTGAGGAGAAATAAGTCACAAATGCCAAGCCTCTGGGAAGCTAGTAAAGCATTGTCCTAGTCACAATGTGAATATGTTTTCTTATTTTACACGGCACAAATGCTACTTGAAAACAGATACTGTGGTAACAAAACAATTGCCAATAGTTATGCTTTCAAATTATGTCTGTCAGAACAATTTGCATGTAAGGATATGTTCTGTGTTCAGCAGTACCAGTCATTTTTTCTCTACCTTGGTAGCTGGTGAAGCATTGTGGTTTGACTTTTGGCCTGGGAATAGTGCTGATAACACTGATGTTTTTAGTTACTGCTCAAATGTTTAGTCTGACCAAGGATTTTCTCAGTCTCATGCTCTGCCAGGGAGGAGGGGAAGCCAGGAGGAAGCAGAGATAAGACACCTGACCCAAACTAGCTGGAGAGGTATTCCATACCACAGCACGTCATGCCCGGGATGTAACTGGGAGTTATCCACAGTGTACCCTGATGCCATCAAGCTGTCAAGGAATGGAACCCATCTAGATTTCTGGAGTGACAGGAGGATCCCAAGCGTTAACTGTACTGGAAGCTGAAATCAGCCAGACTGGGAGGGAATGGCAAAAGCACCCCATTGTGACTGGTCCAGAGGCTCCATGCATCCTCGGCATAGACTAACTCAGGAGAGGGTACTTCAAAGACCCAAAAGGGTACCAATGGGCTTTTGGTATTGCTGCTTTGGAGACAGAGGAAACTGAGCATCTGTCCACCTTGCCTGCTCTCTCAGAGGATCCTTCTGTTGTGGGGCTGCTGAAGGCTGAAGAACAAGTGCCAATCGTGACCACAACAGTGCACCAGCGGCAATATTGCACCAACCGAGACTCCCTGATTCCCATCCATAAGCTGATCCATAGACTGGAGAGCCAAGGAGTGATCAGCAGGACCCACTCACCCTTTAATAGCCCCATATGGCCAGTGTGAAAGTCTAACGGAGAGTGGAGACTAACAATAGGCTATCATGGCCTGAATGAAGTCACACCACCATTGATTGCTGCCATACTGGACATGATGGAACTTCAGTATGAACTGGAGTCAAAGGCAGCCAAGTGGTATGCCACGACTGATATTGACAATGCATTTTTTCTCAATTCCTTTGGCAGCAGAGTGCAGGCCACAGTTCGCTTTTACTTGGAAGGGGTGTCCAGTTCGCTTGGAACCGACTGCCCCAGGCGTGGAAACACAGTCCTACCATCTGCCATGGACTGATCCAGACTGCACTGGAACAGGGGTAAGCTCCAGAACACCTGCAAGACATTGATGAATAAAATGGCAAGATGGATGTTGCCAGATCCCCACAGATGGGATCAACAAGATAACAGCAATGTCTCCACCAACTAATCAGAAAGAAACACAAGCTTTCTTGGGTGCTGTGGGGCTCTGGAGAATGCACATCCCAAATTATAGTTCAATTGTAAGCCCTCTCTATCATGTGACCCGGAAGAAGAATGATTTTAAATGGGGCCCAGAGCAACAACAACCCTTTGAGCAAATTAAACGAGAGATAGTTCATGCAGTAGCCCTTGGACCAGTCCACACTGGGCCAGGTGTAAAAAATGTGCTGTACACCTCAGCTGGGGAGAATGGCCCTACCGGGAGCCTCTGGAAGAAAGCTCCAGGGGAGACTCGAGGTTGACCCCTCAGCCCTTGGAGTCAGGGATACAGAGGATCTGACACCAGCTATGCTGAGAAAGAAATACTGGCAGCCTATGAAGGGGTTCGAGCTGCTTCGGAAGTGATTGACACTGAAGCACAGCTCCTCCTGGCACCCCAGATGCCCGTGCTGGGCTGGATGTTCAAATACAGGGTCTCCTCTACACATCATGCAACCGATGATACATGGAGTAAGTGGGCTGCACTAATTACACAATGAGCTCGAATAGGAAATCCCAGTGGTCCAGGCATTCTAGAAGTCATCATGGACTGGGCAGAGGGCAAAGATGTCACCAGAGGAGGAGATGATGCGTGCTGAAGAGGCCCCACCATACAATAAACTGTCAGAAGGTGGAAAGCAATATGCCTTATTTACTGATGGGTCCTGCTGTATTGTGGGAAAGCATCGGAGATGGAAGGCAGCTGTATGGAGTCCTCGATGACAAGTTGCAGAAACTGCTGAAGGAGAGGGTGAATCAAGTCAATTTGCCAAGGTGAAAGCCATCCAGCTGGCCTTGGACATTGCTGAACGAGAAAAGGGGCCAGTACTTTATCTCTACACTGACTCATGAATGGTGGCAAATACCCGGTGGAGGTGGTTGCAGCAATGGAAGCAGAGCAAATGGCAATGCAGAGGTAAACCCATCTGGGCTGCTGCACTGTGGCAAGATATCACTGCCCGGGTGCAGAACCTGGTGGTGAAGGTACGCCATGTAGATGATCATGTACCCAAGAGTCAGGCCACTGAGGAACACCAGAACAACCAACAAGTGGATAAAGCTGCTACTGGCAACATAATGGTGAATTATTTTTGGCCCAGTGGGCCAGTGACACTTCAGGACATCAGGGCAGAGATGCAACATACAGATGGGCTCATGATGGAGGAGTAGACTTAACAATGGACACTATTGCCCAGGTTATTCATGAGTGTGAAACATGTTGCAATTAAACAAGCCAAATGGTTAAAGCCTCTTTGGTATGGAGGACGATGGCTGAAGTACAAATATGGGGAGACCTGGCACACTGACTATACCACACTCCCACGAGCCTGCCCAGGCAAGTGCCATGTGCTTACCATGGTGGAAGCAACCACCGGATGGCTGGAAACGTACCACGCCACTGCCCGGAGCACTATCCTGGGCCTTGAGAAACAGATTTTGTGGTGACACAGCACCTCAGAGAGAACTGAGTCAGACAATGGGACTCATTTCTGAAACCACCTTATAGACACTTGGGCCAAAGAGCATGGCATTGAGTGGGTATATCACATCCCCTACCATGCACCAGCCTCTGGGAAAATTGAACGGTACAATGGGCTGTTAAAAACTACACTGAGAGCAATGGGTGGGGGACCCTCAAACACTGGGATACACATTTACCAAAAGCCACCTGGTTGGTCAACACCAGAGGATCTGCCAACAGGGCTGGCCCAGCCCAGTCAGAACTTTTACATATTGTAGAGGGGGACAAAGTTCCTGTGGTGCACATGAAGAATTTGCTGGGGAAGACAGTCTGGGTTATTCATTCTTCAGGTAAAGGCAAACCCACTCGTGGGATTGTTTTTGCTCAGGGACCCAGATATACTTGGTGGGTAATGCGGGAAGATGGGGAAGTCCAATGTATAACTCAAGTGGATTGATTTTAGGGGAAAACAACCAATTAACTCAACTGTATGCTGTTGCCTGCTGTATACTTTTATAGCCCATCAACTAGATGTCTTCAGGTCACCAGCGACCGGCTCTGACTTCCCTCCAACCATCATCCCAACAGAGAATGAACTTTGATAGAACCAGCCGAATTCTGTGGCAGAGGAATGACCAGCATCAGCAGGCAATGCTCCAAAGCTGTACACAGCCTTTCCTGCCCTGAAAGATTGTTACAAGAGATGGAATCTGACATCATGGACTGAATGGACTCAGCATCTTTACAGGGATTGGTCCATGCACTAAGAACGATCTCTTTCTCTCTGTATGTGTATGTGGATGTATATATGTAACAGCAATGGTATATTGAAAATGTGGGATCTGAGCAAGATGTGAATGGTATGGAATAAGGGTTGGATACTGTCCTGGGTTCAGCAGTAGCAGTCATTTTCTTTCTGTCTTAATAGCTAGTGCAGTGCTGTGTTTTGACTTTTGGCCTGGGAACAGCGCTGATAACACTGATGGTTTTAGTTACTGCTCAAATGTTTAGTCTGACCAAGGAGTCTCATGCTCTGCCAGGGAGGAGGGGAAGCCAGGAGGAAGCAGAGATAAGACACCTGACCCAAACTAGCTGGAGAGGTGTTCCATACCACAGCACGTCATGCCCAGGATGTAACTGGGAGTTACCCAGAAGGGCTGGCTCACTGCTCAGTTGGGCTGTGTATTATCAGTCGGCAGGTGGTATTGTATTCTCTTCCCTTGTTATTTCCCTTATCATTATTATTATTGGTGGCATCAGCAGTGGTTTGTGTTATACCTTAGTTACTGGACTGTTCTTATCTCAACCTGTGGGACTTACATTTTTTTGATTCTCCTCCCCATTCCTCCAGGAGTGGGGGTGGAGGGAAAGGGAAAAAGGCAGGGGAGTGAGCGAGCGAGGCTGCATGGCTGACAGAGCTTAAACTAATACAGGATCTTAAATGATTCAGTAATAAATGCCAAACATAGTATTTTAGCAGATGACGACTGATATCACACTGATATTAATATTTATTACACTGTACTTATTAAGTTTTCGGTACAATTTTGGTTGCAATTTTTTATGAAATTACTGTTTTTTCAAATCCAGTCTTCGATTTGCAGTTTCCAACAAGGGATCCATAAGGGATTTTACCAACTGTGTAGCACATCATATAAATCATTTTGAAAGGAGAAAAAGTAGGGGGAAAAAAGTGTCTGGAGGCAGTTGGTGGGAGTTAAGGATATGACAGTGGCAAAAAGGAAACACAACTGTACAAGAACTCTGACTGCAGGGATAACAGAGTGGTTTTGAAGGCAACACACTTCCTTTACCTCTCAGACCTACTACTTGTTTTTCCCATCAGTACTACTTAATTTCTGTTAGAAGACCTGTTGTTTCTCTTTCTGAGGATTCATTGGCACTCTTGGGGAATAGCAGCCAGGAGTGGCAGCTTCTCTTTGGATGTTGCTATAAATGTTATACTTCACATGCCTACAAGGGGGCAACAGGGCGAGATTAAGAAACATGGAGACTTACCAAATACATGGAAACCACCTGTGGCTCAGAAATGCCCTGAGCTGAAAATAGGTAGGGGGTGAGAGGATGTTAGGAGGATATGTAACACATTCTTTTCCTGTTGTTATTATTTAGGCACTTTTTAGACATCGCAGCAATTAGGACAATCAGCTAAATGGACATTTGATTTGACTCCGTAATATAACTTTTAAGTCATATAAAGTCATAAAAAGTCCTATTTATATTGGAACATGAAATTAAGCCTTATGTGTTAGGCTCTTGATTATTAGGCTTTCTACTTTGTAGCTCAAAAGAGCTCTTAACAGTATACTGCATGCAGCATAGTCCCACTTGGGGCAACAGTATAGCAGATGCTTTTAAACTGGAAAAAGAACAAAAAGCAACAGGAACTGACATTATGAAAAACTGGAACACGATAGGTCATGTATTCTAATTGCTCAGGTTGTTTTTCTTGAATTCCTTGCATGCCAGAGGTTCTGAACTGTACACAGTTTTAAATTTGGGGTCACAGTAGACTAGCAATCAAATTATCATCCTGTGGTTTGCTGACTTGCCACTATCTCTGTTCTTCCGGCCACTATTATCATTTCAAGAATCTAGGGTTTAGTACATATGCTTTGAAGTCATTAGGATATGTCAAAATACATACTTGAACAAGCAACCACTGTGTTGCACAAGTATGAACTTCCTCTCATCTGAACTGTGATGTGGTCCCAAAATGTTCAATTTCACTGTAACCCAAGCATACACTGTAAATTTATCTGCATTAAATGAAAACCAAAAAGAACAATGTCACAACCATATTCATACACATTCACAAACAGGGTCATGCCAAGTAACAGATCAGTATTTCTGAAAGGATGTAGAATGATCAACCTAAAAAGCAGGCATCTGACTATATTACAGAAGTTTTTCTCAGAAAAAGGAAAGAAAAAAGAGTATTTTAGTTCTAGAAATTTAAAGAAAGGTTGACCAGATGTTTGAATAGATTCTTCTGAAGTTTCAGGGTTTTCCTTTTTGACATTTACTATTGCTGTTCAGATTTGATCTTATATGCGAATGTTGAGTCACTCCTCAATTTCACTTTTACATTGTTACCTTTACATCAGATGGTATTCAGTTCATTGCTCTTTTGGTGGCACAAGCATAATTACTAGCACATTTATTTTATCTGATCTATATCTACCGTGTTCCTGCTGATCAAAGTGACCAGAAGTAAACCCTGCCATTAGCTGTATCCATAGCTGTGCATGTTGGAGACAATACGTTGTATAAATTTAAAGGCATGTACTAATATGCAGTATAAATGCAAATGAGATACAGAATATAGAATACTGACTTTTTGTATTTTCCTTTATATTTTCACACTATAGATTATCAATCTTATCATATCCCTTAGCTGTTATAGGGCAAAAACTGACTAAATTTCACTACTGATTGTGCCTTAGATCCGCATAAAAGCAGCAACAAAGAGAGATATTACACTGGGCAATCTGAAGTATCTCAGGGCAAGGGCTGTTTTTTGTTTTGTTTCCAAATGCACAGCAAAGCAAAAATCAATCTTCCAAAGTAATAGCAAGGTCCTCTTTAATGAAATAAATTCCTACTTGTGTCAGTAGGAATTTTCCCATTAAACCTTGTTGCAGTTTATTTCCTTCTTCACTAGATGCAACATTTGACTGAAAAGTAGTTGCAGTAATGTGGAGTTTTCTGGAAAGTCATGAATACCTTATGGCAGTGGCAATGTGTTCAGTTGCCTGTTGCTCCGCAGCCATTAATCTGACGAATAAAGACTTTGCACATGGGTTCACTCAGAGAGTTAACGTCTGATTTTACATAGAAATATTTGAAAGAAAAAGTGCACCATAGCCTCAAGCCTGTTAGAAAGATTTTGAGAGATTTATTTAATGGAGCTCCTTGCCTTGGTTCCTATTGTTTACTGAACGAAAGAATGTTGTTTTGAAATGTAAAATGAAAGAAAAGGAAACAATTCAAACAATGCTTCTACAGGACTAAATAAATAAATAAATAAATAAATACCCTTACCTCAGACACATACAAAACCTGCCAGGTTTCATTACTCATCTGTTGTTCTGCTATTTCATTATCTACATTAAATCAGATGATTCCCCACCTCTACACTGGTGCTTTGGAGATAAAATAAAGGGACAAGAGCTGCCTTCATTTATCAACATGAAATAGCATCAGCAGTTGTACTGGGATAGTATTTATGTCAATAATTTATTTTTAGAACAAAGAATGAAAAGAATTAGTAGTTATTGCTTCTCTCTGCAGAGATAAATACCTGATGCAGGAGCTACCAGTCATTTGAACATCTTAAATTACAGAGCAATACTGAATCTCAGCTTGATCTTAACATGGATTCTAGTTTCCTGGTGAATTCAGGAAATCATCAAGCATAATTGTGTCCCTGCTTGCTGCTTCAGTTATTATTTCAGAATTTATTGACTCCAGGATGTTTCTTCCAGTTGGAGAAAATGTGAAATAGGTGGGTCAGCTCTATAAATTTGCTGAACATCCTTAGGAAGATTGTAAGTATTCAGCCTATGATAGTTACCTCACTGTTTTCTTACGTAGTGCACTGGATGTGGATGATTGGAGTAATACTTGTTTGGGATTTCCCTTGCTTTCTCCTATAATGTTTTTTAATGATGTTGCAGAGACTTAGAATATGGAGCTAACTCTCATGCAATCAGAAATTGCATTGCTTTTACAAAGAATATGTCATGTTGCATTCATATTGTGTACTTGGCTTTAAAAGCAAGACTAGATGTGACACCTGAAAATATTTTTGTCTTCACCAAATTGCTATTTAAGATCCTCTTTATCTAAATTTTTTTAGCTCTAATTTTAGAATCTTTTCTGATCTGTATTGGTAGTCTTAAGATCATTTTGATACAAAATGCCATATGAAATCATCTGTGTTGTGTCTGATGTCTTTAGTCTAAAATCTGACATTTGCTCGTTTCTGAGTGAATTCAATTTCTTAGTACAGTTGTATATACCAAGTTGGGGGGGTGGGGGGTGGTTGTTTTTTAGAGTTAAATCTGCTGATTCCTACAGATTTTCTGCTTACAAGTAACTGTGAACTATACCTAATTGGCAGTGTCCTTAGATTGTAAACATACAACATTCATATTGTGATCTGTTCTCCGCTCTATATGTGGGGTTGCCCATATAGACCAGCTGGCCCATGTGCCTGCAAGATAAGCCAGGACTGTTTAGATAGTTCATGACCAAATACAGATAGCCAAAGGCAAGAAAATGAAAGCTTATTTCTTTACCTTTAGCTGCTTTTATAGATAGAAAACATTGAGCATGCACAAAAGCCTCAGATCCTTCGGACACCACTAGGGAAGTTTGGCTGTGACTTGTCTTCTAAAAAGCTTCCATAGAAAGGCTTCCTTTTCTTCCTAAATCTTCACAAAGCTTGCTTCAGAGCACACTTTGCCTTCAATTAGATTATTATTAACTTTGGAAGATTATAAAAAGATACAGACAAGCGCTGTGTTAAAAAAAAAAAAAATGTTTTGCTGGCCTGCTGAAGGGTGAAAAATAAAGTCACAAATTGAATAAGAGTGGAAAGTGAAGTAATGCCATGAAATGAAGTGGTGGTGGGGGAAAGGTCTTTAACTCTGAGCTGCAGTTACATGTTATAGTGCAATCTTTTGTAAGGTATCTCCAGAAACAAGTTATTCCAAATGGGCCATCATTGAATTGAGATGAAATTATTCCTATATTTCTTTTCCTACTGTCTGAGAGATACAATAAGAGCTACATACATTCAGGGTGTGGTTTTTTTTAATGGGATATTGACACCTATTAGCTCTTTGTGAAAACTTCCATCTGTGCTCCTTTGAGTGATAAGAAAATACGCTGTTCACAGATCATACCCTGTTGTTCTATTATGATATGATGAATGTACTTACACTTGGCTTTCCAGAAGGAATCAAACGCTCTTGAATGGATAAAACCACTGTATTTAAAGAGTATTTCGAATAAGTAAACTCTTAAACGTCTTAATGTATACTGTCCAGAACAATAGGAGCACATATGGCCTGGAGTTAATATATGGATGTGTGTGGCAGATGCAAGGCCTGCATATGAATGCTAAAATCCACATCAAGGCTTGTATCAACTCTGCATGATATAGCAACTGAGAATGGTTGTTTGTAGAGCTCTGGTCAGCATTAGCAAAAAAAAATAGGGTTTGCATTCCACAGTGGTGGTGTAAGTCAGCCCCTGTAAGCCTGCCTTCATGTGGGTGCACTTCATTCTTCAGGCACATCCTTGGTTTAGTCTCACTGTGACTCACATGGATAATGTGTTAATCTGACAGCTAATCTTACTAAAAAAGGGATTAACTACTATGTACACATGACAGAAAATATCTAGCAAGAAGCATGATTTTACTTTTCAAATACTCTATTCCAGCGGACTCCTCCTTTTGCTCAAGGGGGCCATCTGCTCATCAAAAATGGGTTATACTTGCTTATACTTCTTGAAGAAAGATGGCTCCTTATTGCCATTTAACCTCTGAAAACTTTCTGAGGTTCTTTTTTTCTCCCTGATAATTCTTCTTGACATTTTCATATCATCAAAGTTAACTCTTTTGCCCATAAAGCTATTGAGGATTGAAAAACATCTGTGAACCATGCCCTGCAGTTAAATACTTCCCAAATCAGGATTAGCAGACACTGTTTTGTTTTGCTGGGTTTTTTTTTCTCACCAAGGAAAACAACTCATGAGTCTTTAATCAGAGGATGGATTTCTGATTAACTGAAATGACACCTTCTAATTGTTAGCTTTGTCTGTAATAAAATGTGAAAATAATTAAATCTTACTTTCAGAAGACACTAACTTCCACAGTATATTGTTCTTAATAGGCTCTGAAATAACTTGACAAGAGTCTCACAAAACACATTGTAAAATCAGAATGAGGTAAAGGTCACTCCACCTGCTGTGACAATACTAAAACTAGCCTTGTTTTAGGGCAGAAAGTTGAAAACAGGACTGAGGTAGAATATTCACCTTTTATTTTTGGAAGCAACGGTATGCAAATTGTGACCCAAAAGAATGAATGGAATTAAAAATATTTATTTGGTAACCAAAGATTCATCTTCGTGACTAACATTCAAAACTGCTATCTTCTAGAGTTACTAACAGTATGAAAAAGTTCCCAATGCGTTATCATATAGATAGATTACAAAACTCAAAACCCATTATTCAAAGTATAGGACATAGATATTGCAATAATTTATTTGATTTTATTTCAATTGTTTCAATTGCAGTAGTTTCTGGAACTAAAATAAATCCTAACCTAAATTTTACATTATCTTATTGCAGTAAATGCTGCAGTGTACTGGTTTGTATTTTAATCATCAGAGGCTTTCTTGCACAAGGCTACACACCCGTGTGTTTGGAAATTTGCTTATGTATTCACTGCCAAGCAAGATTTTGCTTCTTCAATAGTGATCAGATATTAGTTCAACTGTGTGTGGAAATGTGCAGTAAATCAGTGATGAATTTTTCCATATGTCTTGCATAAAGACAAAAATGATTGTCTAATGTAAGCCAGAACACCAGAAAACAAATTCTGCTGCCATATATTAAAAGCCTTATCAGAGTTATGAAATAAATAAATATTGTAACATGTTGATCTTAATAATACGAATTGCTGTAACTGTTTTAGTTAAAGGATTCTTTTATTTGGCTAACGAATTTCTTGAAGTATGGTGTTGTTACACCTAATTATCTGCTCCAGGGTTTAGAAGCTGCAGATGTAAAAGTCTGTCTGTGGGTCAGAAGTATCAGTTAAATCCAGCTTCCTTACTTTCCATATGTGATCCAAGTCATGGAGTAGAAGCTCAAGTGCTTTCAAGAACTCGAGCAATAAGGGTCATTCTCTGAACTATGTAATGCTCGTTGAAATGTATTGATTCTGTCATTACAGAACAGAACTGACCTATTTTCTCTTTGCTCATTTCTTTATTTATCTTTATAAAAAGAGAGAGTTAAATAGATCTCTTAATGTTATATAGCACCTACATCTATTAGACAGTATTGTATAAGCGATTATGGAATTTATTTGGCACCTTTTGGACAGGTTAGCTTTGAAAAGCAACTTAATTTTATTTAAGTAGAATCTGAAAAATGGTGTTTAAATAGAACAAAGGGACATCTATTATATTTCATACAGTATAGCTTTGAGCACATTTCAGCATCTGGATAGTCTGAATTTGATGTCATTCATCTCTACAGACTGTTTTTCCTTGAGTTAGAAAAATCATATATAAAATCTACCAGATATCTCTGTCTTATGGCTAAATAAAGAAATTGAAGTAGCTGAAGAAGGTTATTATTAGTCATTGAGGGAAAGTTTCTAAGGGATGAGAAGGTAACTGTTAGCTCATCAGTTTAAAAAAAAATATACTCCCTATAGACAATTTTGCATTTTATAAATTACTAAAAAATAATTGATTCCAAAATGAGGTAAATTAACAAAATAAAACTGCAAATCAGTGGACTATATTCATAACCTTAAGTACATTTATAGTCTGAGTCCAACTGAAAGAAACAATTTATAATAAATAGGTTATATCATATTTCTCTTCAGAGAATCCATTACCATGCAATAAACCTAGATATTCCCAAGTGGTTTTATTATTAACATAACACGTTAATTAAATCACTAAATAATTTTCAATCTGAAAATAATTTTCATGGCAATTACAGATATTAATGTGCAATTTATATGAAATGCATAGGGTGGGTAATTGCCTCAACTAACCAGTATTTTGAATCCCAGTTTATATTCGACTTCCACGTTTATATTCAAGGTACATGTATTGAACCTGGAAGCACTGGCTGTTTCACACTGAGATACCTGCCCCATCATTCAGTTACTGTAACATGAACTGATAATTGTACAACTTTATTGTACAATCAGGCATTCACATTCATGAACATGTACTAAAAAAAAAAATAGTATTTTTTTGACAATTAGTACATGGAAAACTGAGTTTCACAGATGTTTACCAGAAGTTAACCTCTGTCTCAAATTCATTTACCTGCTTGTTTCACATAAATTAAGGGATATAAAGTATTTGTGATCAAGTGCTATCTCCTCAATCACCTGTGGCTCATATGTATTTTAGGGTTGGTCAAGAAGTGTGTCACGTGAATATAGGAGGCAATGCGTAATTTGTAATTGCATGGGCTTTAAGCGGGAGTACAGTGCTGCAATGCCATTACATGGTGTAGTACAGGGTCCCTATTTCTACTTTCTACTTGTAAGCTATTCTGTGCCTCCCCTTTTCTCTCTCTGGCTCTTCTGAGAGTGACCTTTGGCCATGCGAGCTTTGTAGTATGCAGCTTTAGAATCAGAGAGATTTGAAAACCATCATATAAAATAAGGGGTTTTATTAACTTTGTGAAATGATAACAGTAACAGGTAGTATTAGTAGTGCTATGAAAGTGTTTCTGGTTGTTACAGTTCTCCATGTTCAGACCTGGATTCCAAATACCAATCCAATCCCAGTAGCCCCTGCTTATCTCTTTTGACTTCCAGGACATCAGTGATACCAGTTGTTTCTTAGAGCTTGAAACTTTGAAAATACCTTGAGAAGTAGGAAGAAATGTATTGTTTTGTTTACTTGTTTAGTGGAGAATTGGATTTGTTCAGCTGCAAGGAATCCAGAAATACTTTGGGTTTTGAACATGTGAGTTATAAGAAAGGAAGTATTAATTATACTCATGAACCCTGTATTTTTAGCCACAGTGATAACTGTAGACATATTTTATTCCTATAAATAGCTTGCCTTTTATCTAACATCTTTTAGTCAGATGGTACTGAGATCCTTCCTACAGTCCATATTTCAGAAGTATGTTTTATATGTAATGCAATGAAATCCACAGAATGTGGTGTTACCTTGCCTTTTAGTACAGTAGCACAAAATTATGAAAGGAATAATGGGTGTAGGGGATGAATAAGGATATTCAGGTTTAGATTTCATTTTCTAAATGAATTCAGATGGACTGACAAGCCTAGAGGTGCCCCTAAGCAGAGAAATTGTTAGAGGTCAGATTAGGTGATAATTGCAGGACAGAGGGAATGTTGAACAACTGTTTTTCTTTTGTTCTGGATTTTTCAGGAGAACTGAATCAGTATGGCATACTGAGAAACCAGGAAAACAGTGGGTTTCTCACATTGTTTGTCCTGAAAATTAAAACCTCGATAATGTAAAAATGCTGAAAAGCCTCTAGATATATCCCATACCATTCTGAACTTGTACTGCCAAGAGGGTATTTACTTATGTTAGAGCTCCATCTACAGTCATGAGGAAGGAAATCTTAACATCGATGGCAGCTATTTCTGCTTCTGGGGCTTCACTGATTCACCATGTTTAACATGATAAACTCTCTCCTATTTGGGTCAACATACTTCAAGCTGATTTGCCACCACAGTTAAGAGTCTGGTCTTTGATTATTTCCACTAAAGTAGCAAAAGGTTATATTGACTATTTCTTTACATGCCAGTTTTCTGTTAGGGTTGGCTTAAATTTCAAGTAGTTTTATTATCAAAAGGCTACCAGGTACAGAGAATCTTATCATATAATCTCGCTCACACACTTATCAAGTTCCATTTTAAAAATTGGTGGGATTTTTACCCCCTCACTATTTCAGGTTGAAAGGCTCTTCAAGAACATGGTTTCTCAGATGATGAGCACCATTCCAGTACTTTCAGTCTAAATGTATTAATGGGCTTCTTGTATCCCTTTGATTTTAAGACAGTATTGACCTTGAGTCAAAACAGATTAGATGCAATCCTCAGCCTTGATTGAAGACAACATTTAGAAACAGTTATAGTACTTAAAATAACTAATAACTGAAATAGTGTTCGTTATTTGGCACTTTTTGACATTCACATATGAATTGGAATTTTACTTAAGTCTTCCATTTCTTTGGAGCAGTCAACCAGAAGAGCAAACAGTCACTTGTGATGAAAATGGAAGCTGACCAATATGTACGTGCAAATACGTTATTTCTCCACTGCAGTCTGTATGCTAAACTACTGAATAATTAATCATAGAATCATAGAATAGTTAGGGTTGGAAAGGACCTTAAGATCATCAAGTTCCAAAACCCCTGCCATGGGCAGGGACACCTTGCACTAAAATTAATCTTTTATAAGATGAAAACAACCAAACAAAAACTACCCAAATCTTGTCCTGAACAGATAAAACCAGAAGGAGGAGGTAGTAAACTAGGGGAAATATTTAAATATCAAAAATGAAACAAAAAAGAGTGGTAAACATGGGACAATACAAAACATTGGCAAGGCTTAATGAAAGTCTCACACTTAGGCAATACACATAAAGTTGATAGGACAAAGCTTAGAGGCACAAGGTTTAGTCTCACAGGTTTTGTATATTAACAGTCAATCTGTACTAATAAGAGTTTTGTTACCAACTGTGTAATTCTAGCTAAGAAATACATGGAACAGTGGGCATTTGCTTGAGCATGACCAAGCATGTTAAAGAGTTGTAAGACTCTAAAAGGAGTGTTGTTTAAGAATGTGACAACATTGAACTTGCTAATTAGAAAAGGAAGACTGAGTAGTTGATATAATGGATAATCAAATAGTTATTTAGTGGAGGAGTTAATACTGAATAATTTTTTCATTAAATAGCACACAAAAAACCCCAAAACCTAGATCTCAATCATCTTACAAAATAAAGCTCACACAAAGTGAATGCTTTCTCTGACACGGTTGCAGCATCCCCCAGGCAGTTGCAAAAGCCCTAGCAATAGCTGTCTAGTGAGGGTAAATTTGAGTTGCTCACTTCCAGTCCCAGATAGTACACTACCTTCCTGTTTACTGGAGGGGAGTGTACAGTAACAGAATGCACACATGGCTGCTGTGGAGTGATAGTACCCTCTAGTAACCTGTATGTCAAAACAATTATTTGCTAATGTTCTTGTGGGTCTGAAACTGCAATGAGTGGTGTCTGTTTCATGAATGCTTGTGAGAAGCAGGAAATATTGAGGAAAGAAATAAGAGTTGTAAAATGAGAAGCAATTCTAGCAGATACTGCTATAGGAAAATATTGTAGAGAAAAGAGAGCTGGAAGTGGGCACAAGAAATCTCTCTCTCTCCTAGCTTCCCTGCAGTGCTCCCCACTTAAAGGAGGAACAGTAAAATAATTAAAGAAACTACCCAGTTAAAAATCAGGAATAGTGCTCCAAAGCAACAAGACTGAGCTAATGTGAGTTTGAAAACATGGGAGGAACAGTTGTTATATATACCTATAACAACAGTCGTTGTTGCAGTTATCTTACATTTGCCAGTAGAGTGAAGGGAAATTCCTTTACAATTCTCAGAGGCGTAAAAAGTGCTTGCAACTCAAGAAAAAGCCTCCAAGTAGTAGATATTTGGTGAACTATATGAAGTTCAGTAACATAATTTTGAAGTGTCTGTGTGTTGGGTTTTGTCTGTTTGGGTTTTTTTGTTTAAATTATGAGTAGATTATAACCTTAACACTGTTGCAGGTTTCTGCTGTTCTAGCATGTATTGTAAAAAAGATATCAGCAAGTAGAAAAAATATGGAAGACCAGCAAAGCCTCCTTACAGAGAAGGACAAGGTCTGTGGTCATTTAAAGTGATGCCTTTTTGTCCTGTCCTGTGGCACCGTATTTTATAAGCTTACAGAATATTGTTGCACTCTTTTTTTTTTTTTCAGCTTACCTAAACTGTATTTTGATGTGTGCAAAATTTTGATGAGCAGGAACCAACACACTTATAACACAGTAACCTCACAGTATGGATCTAAATTTCAATCTGAAGAAATGTGAATGTGTTTTTAAAACAAGCAAATTATTTTGAGTATACAATCAGTGAGAAGAAATTTTCATAATGAGAAGAATACTGAAGTAGTCCAAAACTTCCCAGCTTTTTGGATGCTCACATATGTTCAGAGTTTTTAGGCCTCCTATTGCAAAAAGTTCATTTGTAGGTTGGCCAGCACAGCAAAACCACTACATAAGTTGGGTGAAGAAAGGAAACCATTTCAGTGATCAGCAGTGTGTGATTTAGCATTTTGAGAGTCAAAGAGGCTCTTGTGATCGCTCCTGTTTTAGTCTCCCTGTGTTTCAAAAACCCTTTCATATTGTGCACAGCTGCTAACACTTACAGTTTGGGGATAGTGTTGACACAGGAACACAAAGGGGTTGAGATATTGCTAGCTTATTACCAGGGTGGGAGGTCAGAGGGAGGACATGTGGGGGTAGGGGTTTTCCAAAGACAAATTATTGCAAAAGTAACTCATGACTTTGGTTAAAGGCTATTTTCTTAGTTGGAGATTTATGATCAGGATAGATCATGCATCTCGTTCAAGGATTCTGTCACTTCAGGTATTCTGAGGTAGTTACACATCTACCACACTGTGCTGCAGAGTTGAACACAATCTTAGCAATGCCACTGTCACATTCCTGTGGTGTTTTTATTACTAATTACAAGTACTGCCATATACAGGAATTAGTGAACTTGGTAAAAAAAAATGCAAAAAAAAAAAATATCCTTTTTTTTGTTCTAGACCCATGAGTTGCTGAAAGTAGAATCTTGAAATTCCAGCAATATATGAACAAGTCATAGATAAACGGCTTACTTGAGCTACCACAATAAAAGATTATTGTTCATAATGTGAAATATGAAGTATTCTATGGGAGATGAAAAGCAGGTGATGATGGCAAGGGTAGGGAATTGATGTGCACAGATAGATGTGGTGGACAGGTCAGATTACAGGACATTTGGAAAGATGACGCAACCTGGCACCTCTAAGTGTGGGGGTCAGTTCTAATTATGGTGTTTGAGCCTGCCCAGTAATGGGTACCTGTAAAATTCAGATTGTACTTACTTTTCTGAGAAGAACATAACATCATGGCTTTTAAACTGCTGGACTGCAGTAACCTTGGCATTTTGCACCTTATACGCTTGGAGGTCGGTGAGGTTCTCGCAGTCTAGTAACTGCGGACATTCCCATAAATAAGAAACCAAGGAAAAGCTGCTTGCAGTTGGGCTGAGGTTAAAGAATTAAATGTAGTCAGTTTGTCAAGCTCTCTGGTCTGTAAGGAAAGACAAGGTGTTTGTAAGTGTCTCAGATCAGGAATTTTACCAAACCTTCATGGACCACCTTTTGGGTGGAATCATTTTTTCCCAGAGAGAAGAAATTGAGAGAGCTTAGACCATGAGGTTAAGCAAAACCTTTGTAAATACCTTCAAGGGAACTCATGTGGTGGTTGGCAGTGAACTGAAAAAGAATACTGTTCTTTCTTATGGATGAAGTCCCTAAAAAGAAAAAAAGAATGGATGGTGTAGAAAACATAAAAATCATGCTTATTTCTGCAAAAAATAAAACACTCTAGTGGGTAAGGACACTTAGTTGTACCTTTTATAAAGTCTCCAAGCAAGATTTTACAATCCTAAGAGAAAGAAAAGCAGGACTCCTTTGAGGGATCCTATAAAATACTGATACGTACATAAGAAGTAATGAATGGAGTACATTGGGTCCCAAGACTTTATTCAGAGTTGTTTATAACGAATAGATGATGTGATAACAAGTATTTCAGTAAAATTGCCTCAAAATAATGATTGTATGATATGATGGCTAACAAAGACTTTGAAGCAAGAAGCACAGAAACAATTTCCATCTGTTCAAAAATACTGTGCATTCTTTCTACACACACAGGATTAAAGGAAAAAAACACCTGATTTCAGCATCTGTTTCTTTTCAAATGGAAACAAATTAAGGTTAGTAAACTTTTAGTTGTTTGAGTGGTTTTGGTGGGGTTCTTTTGCTTGTTTGTTTTTTCAAAACTCAACAAAAAAAATGGGGTAATAGTATGTCCAATAGTAACAACTTGGTGTTGTGTTCACAGAAAAGAATTCGGATTCCTATCCAAAACATATGTTTCTCTGTAAAAGTCAGAAGGGGTGAAGAAAAAAACCCTCAAAATTTTGTACAAAATGAACATGTCAGTGTGCTTCAACTGGCAATCAGTGAGCTGCCTGTAACCTCCAGGCTGTTCTTACACTGCATGACTATCACTGCACATAGCTGCAGTTTCACCTGATCACTTATGTGTTACAGGCGAGATCTTCACAATTCTTTCCTGCTCCAGCTTTCTTTCTGTGAAAATTCTACATGCCCTAAACTGCTGATAATATTCTTGTGGTAACACTGATTTTAATGCTAAACTGTGCAACTGGATTAGTTCATTTTAATGCTCACTGAAAACTGAGAAGTTGGAGTTGAAAAAGTAGGAAAAATTCTCTTCCTTGAGGTATCTTGCTGATTTTAATCACCATCAAAATTCACACTTTAACCAGCCTGATTCAATCTACCTTATCACCATCAAAGTGCAAGGCACCCATCTGAAGAGAATGCTTAAAGCCTTGACAAGCGAGGTGTTTGACTGGACTTTCTCTTCACTCTGCCAAACCATCCAGAGAAATGCTGCTGTACAAATGAATTCATAAAAGTCTCATGAGAAAGGTCAGTCCTCAGCTTTGTCTCTTCTTTCATCTGCTCTCCTGACCTGTTGCCTTACAGTGCTAACATGTCAAGCTCAATTACTGTTGTTTGCAGCTGTCTGTATGTTTACTAGTAAGCTGTATTTGCCCTTATTGGCTTTTGTCCTCTGCAAGGAAATAAAAAACCACTAGGTAACAGATGGAGAAGGGAGAAACATATATAGCTTTAAAACGTTACAGGGAAAGGGGGGGGGGGGGGAAGCATTAGGTAGTACAGACTTAGAATTCAAGCAGTTGCATGTTTGGGCTTTATATTATTAATTTGAATTTAGATTGATGCCATAGTGAAGCATAATTTTAGCATGCATATGTCCTTATCACTCTTTTCCAGTCAAATGTATCACAGAAGTTTAATTGTAATTCATCTTTTCAGAATAAATATATATATACAGAAAATAAAGGGCACAAAATACAGGTTTGTTGTGACTGAAACCATGAGACATTTGTATTCATGGCAGGCAGAGATACTATGTAAAATGTGAACATTTTCAACCTTGTTTATCAACAAACAGAAGGAAGATCTGTTTTTAACAATACATATTCTATCTACTTTGTTTTGTGGTTGTTTTTTTGTTGGCTTGAACGTGTTAGCCAGCATAACTTGCCTGAATGATAGCTGTATGTGGTTGAGTAGAAAGAGCTAATTTAAGAGCGTGTAAACATCAGTGATGATCTTTATTTAAATTGCTATAAGTGATGAGACTGACAGAAAACAGAGCAAACTTTGCAATGGTGAGATGTGTAAAGTTGTAGATTAATTTCACAAATGGCGTTAGGGAATCCCCACTGCTAAAGCTGTTAAACTATTCCAAACATGATGCACATCCTCAAGCATATTCTGGGATAGACAAAAAGGCTGACCTCTGAATGACAAAGGCTCCAACCCCATCTCAGTACTTAACATGCCACAGTATGAATTGTAATAATCAGCGATATTAACAATTTTGAGCAGTTGTAACAATTAGTTCTTAAAAATCTCCATTGTGATTCAAATAATATGACTTTATTGCTTCTTACACTGGAAGAATCAACAGGAATTGTTCTAATATTCCCTTAACTTTCTAAGGGTTCATTTGTGTTCTTTGAAAAAATGTCTGTATTAAGAGAGTTTAAGGGCATGAACATGTGAATAGATGCTGCTCCACACTAAGAAGCTGTGCCTATGGTCTTAGCTCTTGGTAAATAGAAGTAATTTGCTAAACTTACCGAAACACCATTTAAGTTACCCCACACCCATGGATCTTTCAGTCAACTTCCTCTGCAGCTCATGTTATTGCATAGCAGCAGTGCTGTCTTTCTGCTTTAAACTCCATGTGTGAGACACATAAAGGTCATTTGTCCTCCACTGACAGCAGAGAGCTATTATGCATGGGGCCATGGACTATGAGAGAGGTTGTGGTGTGGGTTTGCAGTGGAGAAGTGCACTGTTTTAGGAAGCTACCTGTTCAGAGGAGTCCTTTACAAACACAGGCATTAACAGTTGCTTATCGATGCCACTCAGCATATTGTGTTTGACATGAAGTACAAGTGTTTGTGCAGGGAGCCAGGTCCACATCCACCTCACCTGATATCTGGAGTAAGCCATTCTCTCCATTCATTTTCTAGCTTAGCGAGACCACAGTGCCCTACTGGGGCCTAACCGAGGTGAGGTAAGTAACTACTCTTTTGTCAATTCATACCCAAGTTTACTAGAAATGGTTTTCTTGTTTAACTGATCTAGTTTTCCTTGTTGTAGTCTATCAAAGAAGATGATTGGTTGTGTCAAATGGTTATTTTTGTCAGTTGTTAATTTTTAACTTGGAGCAACTTATTTTTGAAAGTACAAATATTGTGCTTAACAACAAAAGTTTACAATTGTAGTTATGTACCTGTATAAGGTTTGTTTACTTTGGCATTGGTTTTTAAGAATTACACTGGGAGCTATTGAGCACTTAACATTGCCATTAAGTAGAATTATAGTTTTGTAAGTATTTGACTTTTTCTGTACTTTTACTGTTGCATGTTTAATGAGGTCTGACATCATCTATCCAACAATGTTGCAGTTTCATTTTGATAATCATAATAAACCCAATGAAGTTGTACTGAAGCTGTACTAAGCTGTAACTGCCATTTTGCTTGAGAAAGCTTAGCTAGAAAATAGAACGTGACGTGCCTGAAGCCACACAGCAGCAAATCTTTAAGAAAGCCAGGGCAGGTTTGGATTATTCTTTCTATCTTTTGTTTTAAATATATTTATTTCCCCAAATGCGGTAAGGCATGTGGGAGAAATTATCATGGTTGTATAGCCCAGAAAAGAACTCAATTATGCACTAGTGAACATTAGCATATATGTTTGCACTTGCAAGTTAAAATCAGTCCTCAAAAAATTCATCGGAAATGAAAATTTTAATAAGTATGTGCATTTGAACAACTATACAGCTTTATTATCTGAACTGTGGCTTTCTCTAAAAATGCATAAATATGCATCCGTTTGAAAGATTTCTAATATTGTTACATGAAAATTCTTATTCTCAATAAAAAAGCCCCAACTGTGGAATAACAAATGATTTTTTTATATGCAAAAATCTTTAGAACTGTGTGGTCTAAAAATGAGACATTTCTAAATAAAATTGATCTATGTAGAAGAAATTGAGGGAAAAGTCCTTAAGGTGACTTTTAAATGAAAATGAAATGTCTTTTAGTAAGTTTCAGAGGTACAATATTACAGACTAGTAGAATTGTATCTCATTAATTTCAAACATAGATTTTATGTGAGGCTATTTGATTATAATTTGATTATCTGACCCTGTAATTAAAGTTTATTGCCAATTTCAAAGCTTATGTGTAAAATGAACTGGTTTTCTTCAAAGCAATATACAATCCATTGGACTCATTGACTTCCAGTTTTGCATTTAAATCGAAAAGTCTGTTACAACATGACAAACAGGTTCCATTTTTGATCATTAATCCTGCTAAGCAATATTCATAAATTCAATTTTGAATCAGTTGGAATACTTTTCTTTTATTAGTTTCTGTGTTATTAAATGAGATTGTTTCTGACTAATATATTTCTGGACTCAAACTGTAGCTCCAAGCTGTTATTCAAATCAAATAACATGCCCCTTACTTGTGCCTAGCACTAATAAATGCCAACTTGTGATACATTTGCAGGAGACTGTCACGAATATTAAAGGAGGCAATAATGCCACTAATGTCTCATAAGTAAGCCTATTTTTCTAAAGGGCTGAAATTAGTCATCCTACTAAGGGGGGAAAAGGGGGAAGAGCCTTTAAGACTTTAAGCCTAAAGCATTATTTTACTCAGCTAAACATTATTATTGAGGAGGTAAATGACCAAGAAATTACCACTAGAGAGAATGAAAAATATAACATGTAACTTCTGGTGCCACCCTGAGCAACAGAAATAGCATCCACTGGCTAAGCATATGCTGGGTGTAGTAGAATTGCATGTTCATTGGTTTGAAGGCATGTTTTTCTCCCTCTCAGTGTTCAAATTAGAGGAAGGAAAAAAAAAAAAGCAAAACCCTTTTACTGTTATTGTCAACCACCTACTTCAGATCTTTTGAGATATTACTGGTAATAATCAGGGGTGTTGGTATAGAACACATGTTTCACATGTTGACATGAAATTATCCAGATAGGATTAATTTGTCTAAATCATCATCCCACAGTCTGGACATCTTGGCAATGAGTGTATGGGGTAGGGCAGAGGGTGCAACTGAGACTGACAGATGTAGCATGGGCCCTACCCATGCCCATGCCAAGATTTTGACACAATCATTTTACCTAGTTTGCTTTCTCCTCTCAGAATATTCCCACTCTTTTGTTGGATATAAAATATTGTTAGTGAATGTCCATTCTGTGGCTCTGTTTGCTTTCATATGCCACTTAGAGCCATGCATTCATCCCTTTGCTTCTCTCACTTTACCCAAAAGTTCAAAACTTAATTTAAAAAAGGGGTAGTTGTGGTTTATATTCTGTGCAATATCAGTTCTCAGCTTTCCTACTTTCTCTAAAGTTCTGCATGGTAACCTTGTATTTTCTTCCCTAAAACAAAATAAAATAAAAAACCCTTGTCTATTTCAGTTTACTAGTGTCAGTATCATTGAATGTACCAAAATAAATGATGGGTTCCAGTAGAGTGACTAATGCATTTGCATACGGTTCACTTTTTGTTTCTTAAACTATGATTCCCATATTAGAAGTCCTTTTAACCAGAAAGGGTGAAAGGGTTGAAACATAATCTGATGCTCTGTTTTATGAGTGCCTGTCAGTTTTACAAGCTGTTCTGTGTGGTGCAGGATGTATTGCAGTTTGACTAAGCTTACAGACTGCCTGTGACCACTGCGTTAGCTATTTCAGAAAGACGCTCTTTCTTACAGACATCCCTGAGAATTTTGGAACCCAGCTGGAATACCTGTTCTGCTCATACATTTTGTTATGGCCTCCAGCCATACCACCTTACCTCAGGCAGTGATCTTGTCAGAGTCCATAACCTAACAGGACATACAATATTAGTTATGAATGGGATACCCATAAGGAGGTATTGCTTTACTCTCTGAGCTAGCAGGGAACCCCTAACCAGCACTAGGCTTTTAGAATATCAGGTTTTTGTGTAAATCAGAAACTAATCATGGCTTCTCATCATCAGAGATACTGCTGAACTATCTTGAGTTGAGGTGGAGCTACAGTTCACAGAATACTTGCTTAAAAAGTACAATTTAATTGATTTATTTATTTACTTTTATTCTAAAATGATGCCTGTTTAACAAAGGCTGTGATTCTCCCTGGATAGGGGAATTCATGTCAGTGCCTCCTCTACCTGTAATATCTCATGATTTCTGAAGTGCAGTGGAACCATTTGGCTTGAATGCTATTTTTTTAAATGGCAAGTTTTATTTGGCACTTGTTATTATAGACAAACTTAGCTCTTACAGTGAATACAGTACAGTGACAGACTGTCATATATACTGCAGATCATGACTGATTGCATGTGATCCTAAGCCTGGGTAGCATGATGCAAAATGACTTGGAGCATATTTGTATTTCTGTCTTCTTGTGACCAAGATTGGACCTCAAATTGTGATTTAAAACAGCACCAGCCTGCATGGTAAGAAAGATGCCCATTCAGAAATGACTTTGGTATCTACCTCTCTTAACTATGTAACAGTAGTTAAGTTCCTCAGTCTACTGTTAAAACTATGTTATATACTGCCCTGCATTGATATTACCAGAGAAACTAAATCTAGGCCAGGATATGGTGGCCAGGTCCATTTCAACATGTAGTTTTCCCTAATAATTTGAGTACTACTTTTCTCACTAAACTTTGTTTCAGATTTTTCAATTAAAAATAAGGGGGTTTATTGAGTATTTGATACCTGGATTTAAGAACTAACAAAATTTGGCTTGTAACAAAATAAGTTGTCTGATGCAGTGACATCTCTAGGGTGGAAGAAAAAGTATTGCTTAATCTTAAAGGTAAACTGCTTCTCATAACATGTTCATCCCAATTTATATATCTAGTATCATTATAAATTGTAAGTATAATAAAAAAGGCTTTAACAGTTATTTTTTATATTTTTGATTTTAAGAGTAAATTTCCTGACTTAAGCTCACACCTAATTATCATCTTCAGTTTTTGAAAGATAACACAAGAATCAAGAAGTGTGATAAGACCCATATCTAACATAGTTATATGAACAGCAGTAACAAAAGCCAATAATAGTGCATTGCTTGCTAGGGATTCTCAATAAGCTTTGTAAGATCTCAGAACAATTAAAGCTTTTGTTTAATTAAAAGATTAAGAATCTGAGGCCAGATGTTTTGGCAAGTTGTGGTTGGGTTTTGCTGCATGTTTACTGGTATGTAATACATGGCTTTTATCTCTAGAGCCATCAATTAGTTAATACAACCATACAGACCAGAACATGTTTTGGTTTAGCTCGTATCCTCCAGGTTTCATAGAACAGTAGAAATTTGAAATAACACATAACCTATGCTTACTCTTCAGTACGTGCTTAAATACTTCACTGAAGAAAGGTAGGAACACAGAATGTGAAAATTCACACCAATGTGAGTGTTTTCTTAAGGGAAGTCCCTAATTATTATGATTTCTTAAGCAAATGAGTTTAATTTTTCAGAAGAAAAATGAAGCATCTTCAGATGCTTGCTGTGTGACACTTAATAAAAAATTAATTAGGCATGGCATGATTGTTTAAACATTGCTTGGGTTCCAATTCTGCTTTGAAGTCTTATTTTAGGGAAACATTATGATAGTGGCTATCGTAACATATGGTTATCTCCCTCAAAGGATCCCTGAAAATAGTTAGGAAATAATATTTTTAGAAAATAAATGTAAAGTGTTTTTCTTATTCATGTTATAGCTCTGGCAATATTTCTTTTTCAATACTGTTGTGCTCATCATAAATATTGTGTTAATAAGATAGATGAAATCTTAATAATACAAAAAATGAAGGGTCAGTGAATGCTACTTGCTACACACTTAATTTCAAGTCCCTAAATCTCTTGGATTAGGGTCTAAAATCTGTCTTCTGTTTGTCTGATTGATTGAATTCTTTTTTCCTTTCCTTCCAGGAGGGCCACCCTTACTACACATGAGAATCAGTTCTGATTCCGTAAAAGCAAGGAATGAAGACTGTATTCCCAAAGGACTACCTGATATTTGAATACCTGAAAAGTATGTTTACAAAGTGAGTCAACCTTTTAATATGCCTAGTAATTATGTCTATGTTGTCACTGCCTGTTTTTTCTCAACTCACACACTTGCATATCCTTACTCATTTTACAGCCGTATGATTTTTTTAAATCAAAATGTAATTGTTTCCTTACAGACTTACGTTGTCTTCTGCAAAATTTCAGCTTCCACTTTAAGCACCTTTATTATTCTTTTGTTGTCGTTGTTGTTGTTGTTTTTAGAGGGATTGTGAGGCTTGAATAAAATTCATTCATCCTCAGTCATATTTCCTCAATGGTAAAAACTTTGGGATTTTTTTTTTTTTGTTTGATAGATCTTCAGAAGAAGAATAGCTCTGTGTGTGTGTACATCACTTAAAACTTCAGTTGAACATGGGCACAGCTACCTTTTCATTGATGTTGCTGAGGAAGCTTGAAGGCTAAGGAGGGACATGTGAACTTCTAGCTATAACAGCGGAAAGTAGTGCTTCTTCATCCTTAACAGATTCGGTTCTTCTAAGAAGAGGAATTACTTATTTTCAGTTCTATTTTAAGTGCAACAGAAGCAACAAAATAATACCAAAGGTTTGATTGTTTTGTTTTGGTTTTTTTTCCCCCACAATGGTTGACAAAGTCTTGAGATTGTGTAGTACTGTAGCTTCAATATCCCTTCACATTGTGACGGCAACACGAGAACTTATTAGTATGATGTCCTAATGAATTTCCATACCCCTTCCATTTCCTATAACAACTCTAAGTATTTTTTGGGGGTGTATAGTTAACAGCATCTCAGTAAAATGAACAGAGATTTACACTATTTTCTCAAATCCACTCTGTAGTCTTAGAAAATATCACTGTGTCAGTTAACTTTGAGTATGTGATTAGTATTTTGTTCCTAATGGTTTAGGTCTCTTAAAGGAAATTTTTCAGCTTAGATGATACTGTGTGCTATTTTTGAAGTGAGAGTTATGATGTGACTATAATTTATACCAGAAAGCCTGCAAGCACCATAAGACAATTTATAAAACTGTTTAAAGGAGTTAGCATTTAATTTAGCTATCAAACAGTTTACTTCATATTTAAATATTAAAATCTTAAAAATTAGTTTTGTGTAAAATATCAGACTTTCTCCTACAGGAAAATAAATTTTTAGAATGAGGTGGTTTGGACTTGAATTGACTTATTTGGATTTTTTTAAATAACTGTTTTATGACAAAAAAACAAGGTTTTGAAGATGACCAAGACCTGATAAATAGAGTATTTACTTTTAGATTTAATGACCAGGGTGCATCAAATAGGACACACTTTGAAGACTACCAGGCACTCTACAATTGCAGAGGTTGTACTGTTTCTTAAACCTGTTTACCAAAAACGAAAACAAAAAAATAAAACAAAAGCCAGCCCTTTCATAATATATTTCAAGTATCAAAAATAATTACAATTGCCCCAAACACAGCAATCTCAAATAGGAAATTCTTATCCTGATAGTTTTTTCCTGCTGTGTTGACGGTGCTTTCTATAGTTTTGCTACATTTTACACCAAAACAGTGAAAAAGCTGCAACTGTATGAAATTTCATTCTCATTTCTTTATAAACCACAAATTACTCATTAATTCCAACAACTGGACTAGGTTAGTCCATAACTTGTTTTACTGAATACTATAATTCCTTTTTATGGAATTTATATAACCTCATGCTTTTAAATGGCAAATTGTAATGTTTGCATAAGTACAATTTTTATTATAACAAATGGACTATACAACAAATTATAACAAATATTATAACAAATGGGTTTTGTACTAAATATTCCATTGTTATTCTTTTTCCTAGTTCATACCCCTTGGACTGCTCATTACATTTTGGAGGGCTCACATAATGGAAAAAGTAGCTGTGATATCTTTCCTGTAAGTAAGTTTTAGAGGGTTTAAGTAGTTTTTATCAAGCCTCAGTTATTCTGAGTATGTCAGCTCTTGAATGCCTTTGCTGAAGTTTACTTGCCAAGTTAAGCACAAAATACACAGGAATCAGCTCAGAATATGCAGAACCTTGCGAAGCTGGTCTCTTTGAAATATGTCCAAATAGCTATTAAAATCAGTATTACAACATAAATCAGACATGCTTTCCACATTTGACAGTGTACTTCATATGACAAGAACATTTCCCCTCAGATATAATTCTTTTTTAAAGAGCGAAAATCTTCGACGTGATGGTACTTGATGGCAAAAGAATGTTGACTGAAGTGTGGCATAATGCTGCTGCTGCTTGTTCACATTCACATTGAAAGTAATAATAATAATAAAAAAGAGGACTATTTATCACATGGTTTATCCACTAAAACAATTTCAACTTGTAAGCCCAAATTTATTCATAATGTTATTGCCATTACAACACAGGTGATTTTATCCCCGCTGCTTTTCTTCAATGAGCTTTGCTGTCAAAGCTTCCCCACCACCTTGGTTAATTCATTCCATGTGCCAAAAATAATTATCCTAAGTTCCACGCTGACTGCAACGATGTGAAACTTTGGAATTTGTGCAGCTATGATGTCATACAGGAGTCATTAGTGTAAGAGTGGCTTATATGGAGGCCTGAAGCCCCATGCCAATTAACCCCATTCCCATATGAAAGGTATCAGTTTAATCGTTCAGATGGCAGGTCTGTCAGAAATGTGACTGTCCACTGAAGGTACAAACAGGTAAATGGACATTGCAGCAAAAGGCAGTGATCTGTCAAAGTAACATTTTATATTGTTCAGATCATTCTGCTTGTTTTCCCTCTCCTCATGCCCCCAGCCTGAGTCTGTTATTGATATAAGGGTTGAAGCTCAGGCAGCTTAACTGTTATGTGGAATGACCTTTACTTTCAATATTAATATATTATTGTAAAGTCTATGAGACTCATAAATGCAATTTTAGAATTCATATGAAATGCCATGTGCTGAACCTATTGCAACTTTTTGTCTAGTCCTGTGGCAGGTTGCAAACTGTGCGAATTAATATGCATCAAATTCTTTCCCCTTTATTTACTTAGAGAGGTTTGCCGAGCAACTTTATCAAGAGTAACATTATCAAGAGCTTTCCTGCAAGCTGCTTTATCATATTCACATCCGTGTCTTCTAGACACTTGTCACTGTCAATCAAATCGCAATAATACGCAGATGATTTGCTCATTTGGTTTAATAAAATCTCTCTGCTTATTTGCACTGCAGTCATTATGCCACATAATTGCTCTGCCGCTGAGGTGAAAGGCAGCCAGTTGCCTGGGGGATAAGAAGAGACTATTGCTATATGAAGGATTTGTTTCTTTGCCTCTGTCTCTCCCTAGTCACTCATATCCCTAAAATTAATATTGTATTTGAATCCAGTCCTGCTATTCTTATGCAGGCTAACATTGTTATTACTTATTATTTGGATGTGAAATCATTTATTTTTCGTTTTGATGTCCAAGCTGTCAAGCTAAATTTCATTGTGTACTGCCACATACAATTTTTAACTGCCATTTAAACTTGATTCAAAATCCAAATTATGAAGAGAACATGTTCAAAGGAATGGGCTGACAGGAAGTATGGCTACAATTTTTATTTCCCAAGAAATCAAACTATAGATCTTGTTATTGTTCTGTGCTGGAGATATGTGCAGTTTTCATACTTCATAATCTTTTTTGTATTGGCTGGACACTGTGATTCAGAAGCAAAAAAAAAGGTGGCTATTTATGCATATGAGCAGCCCTTAGGGTGCAAAACAAAGGCATTCACTTCCAGAAATGATACAGCATATAACTAGCTCAACTTGGGGGTGTAAATTCATGAATGATTTCTACTCTGTTTTCCAGTGGATTCTACTATGACAGATGGTGGAAGTAAAAATGAAGAATCTGTCCACATAACACAAGCCATAGCTCATTCACTGCACAGGTAATATATCTGTCACTGCCACGTGATAATAATCATGATCCCATATTTTGAGAGTGATTCCACCTCAGTGGCATACTCCTTAGGAGCCTAAAGTACTTCTATTTTTTGAATGCATTCCAAACAGCAAGCACTTAACAGTTTATTTTAAACAAAATGAAAAAACAGACTAAAATTGCCTAAAAGAGAACAGGTCTATGCTCAGCTTCCCCCCCTATTGAGTCCTGCATTGAGATTAAGTGGGACTCTTGGTACGCCAGAGGAAGTACTAATATTTTAAGACAGATGAACTTGAGGACATCTTTTCTACTTGTATAAACTCAATCTAATGGTATTCAGGTATAGAAGGAGCGAGTGATTAGTTGTAACATCAGCATGGGAATAGTTTCTTTAGCTGTCTGAATTCAGAAAGTCTACATTTAAATAGAAGAGCCCATTAATTCACAGAAGTCCAGAAAAGGACTAATGCATCACCTCCAGCCTTTGCAGTAAGCCATTACATTTCATCCAGTCAATGCGATATTGAACCCAGTAGCTAGATAAAACAAATTTATACTGTGAATTTTCAAACTCATTTTGAAGAATCAAGAGATATAAAATAACTCCTTTCAGTAGTTAAAGTAGTTAATCTCAGTATTAACATATTTACTGAATGTCTTGTTTGAAATTGGTTCCTGTTACAGCTTTCCACACTAAATTAAAAAGATATTTATCTCCCAGCATTTTCTCTCTGTTTTCTTTTGTCTTGTAATTGAGTTCTTCCTCAGTAGTTTTTAACAAAATTAACACATTCCTTAACATGGCATTTTGCCAGCTTTTTATGTGTGCATGCCTTTTTCTTTTTATCAGAAGTAAGTAATGACATCAGATATCTGAGCAGTGCTTGGTCTGACATTAATCTTTATTTGGGGGACAGGGAGGCATAGCAGATGCAGCGGGCAGGTAAATATTACCACTTTTTAGTTCTGTGTTAATTTTTTCAATATAAGAAAGGACTGCATTTCTTTTCTTCTTCCCTGTATGATTTCGTATTTAGGTTGTATTTTTGTTTGAATAAGCATACCTATGAAACAGTTGTGATTACCCTTTGACTACGTACTTTGATCATTATTTACCCAAACGTGAAATGTGGGGTGTAGATCTTGGAAGCACACTCTAGCTAGATGCCACAATGTTACTTCCCTCGGCTGCTTCTGCTAAATTAATTATTTTGGGTACTCCTATTCTACAGTACATACAGCAGTGCAGATTTATTTGAACACAGAACCCTCATTATGCTTCCCAAATAACAAAATGTTCATCAAAGAAAATGGGTAAAAACATCTAAATTTCCTTCAGATAGTTAAACACCCACAGATGGAGATCTAGTGTGTAGGAAGGGGAGATGAGAGATATTTCTCTTCAGTTTGAGACTACTAAAGCTCTTTTCACTGGTCTGCATGGCTGTAATAGTTTACACAACATTTTGTTTCTTTAGAATATAGTTCCTCATCCTGTCCTCTTCCATATTTTACCTTTCATATCGTGTGGACCCAAACAGCTGTTTGCTACAGATCAGCTGATACTACTACACAGGTTGCTCAGAAAGGTTGTAGTGTATCCATCTCTGGAGAGGTTCAGGACTCAGCTGGATGTGCTCCTGAACAACCTGCTCCAGCTGACCCTGCTCTGAGCAGAGGGGCTGGACCAGACAATCTCCAAAGGACCTTTCCCACCCCATCTGTCCTCTAAGTCACAGAAGACGCAGGAGTGCCATATGACTTGTAACAGTTCTTTATATAAATAATATAAAGATAAAATATTAGTTATTGTTATGGTTTAATAAGGATAAATTTTATAGTGAGATCAAAATGTTAATCTGCATTATGAGTTGTAAAGAACCTTATTTTGCCTAATTGGTTGGGGTTTTGTTGCTGCTTTTTTGTTTGTTTCTGAGGCTTGGGGTTTGGGTGTTTTTTCTCATGCTATGTTGTGGGGTTTTGTTGGTTTTGTTTGGGTTTTGGGTGATTCTTTTATTTTTTTTTTAAATACTTAACTGACATTAGGCTTGATCAATTTCATGTCATTTAAGTCAATAGGAGCAGATTCAAAATATTTTCTGCTATTAAAAGGTAGGTAGATTTTGATCCAGATTTATAAAGAGGCCAGCCACAGAAAACTTCCAACACCAAACCCTAAATAAACACTGTTTTGAAACAAAATCTTTACTTCAGATTAATCACAAAAACACTCATAGAGGAAGGAAGGAGAGTTTAATTTTCCCATCCTTATGGCTGTTGATCCTTTCTAATCTCTAATATTAAAAAGTTCTTAATTTTAAATATGCTTATTTTGTCACAGGGTCTGATTTGGCTTTATGAAATGTAATGAGCGTTCAGAAGAAATGTTAACTGTTGTATGCTTATTGTTTTACTCACATGGAAGTGCAGCTGCTGTGTTACCATTGTTCTAATGTTGGCTCACTTTCTTCTCTTTGTATACAAACCATCGCATGTTCCTTTTTAAGAGCATGCTTATGCAGTTTACAACAGGAAGTACAATAGTCTTAAAAATAAATTCTTGCCTTTTTTTTTTTTGTGGAGATATGTTAGTTTCAGACAAATTTGGTTTAGAAGCTGATAGGATATTGAATCGTGTATTACAGAAAATGAAAATAATGAGCTTTTCTAAAAAGACCACGCTTAGCTTGGTGTGCAGCCGCCGTAATTACTTACATGACGTATTGGTGTGTTTGGACTAGCACTCTGCATTTGTATACACAGACGTGTGCATACACCTACACACAGACTGAGGCTGCCACAAATTACACAAAAGGGGAATTTCCCCCTGTGGGAATTTCCCCCCAGCACCTGCCTATGTTCAAAACTTTTGTGGGCAGGAGTTTCAGAAGTACTGAAAGGGAAAATTAATGTATAATTACACAGTCTGTACTGAAATAATGAAAAGTGATTCAATTGTGACAGTAGCTCTTGCTTGGCTATTGAATAACTTACTTGACAATTTTCAGCAATACGCTCTGCCATAAATTGGAACCAATATATAAAATAACACAAAAATACTGCATCAGGGAACAGTCTATCCTGGGTTTTCATACAGGAGAGAAATCTAATATACTCTGGTATTAATTAACATTAGACTTGCTATCTGAAAGGTGTTTAAAATTCTGCTAAATGAGACACGTTTATCTTCGTATAGTCTCTTTCTCATAATCTTCATTTTCCAAAGGCATTAAGGGACATTATATTTGCAAAATGGAAATTATTAAGGATAATTAGGATGAAAGTTTTATTTGATAGAGAAATTCTTATGATGTTTGGAAATACTCAGTTTAAATCTAATCTCAGTTCACACTCTTGCTTTTTAGAATGAAATGCTGTGTAATAAAGAGAAACCACAAACAGCTGAACCACATTTTGAAACTGCAGAGACGCTACCTGTGTCCCTTAAAAAACGGAAGAAAAAATAAACTTTCCAATATCTTGTGGTTTTGGTAACTGTCAGACGGCTAGAAGATAGGACTGAATGAAATGAGAATCACAGTACCTCGAGGATACAGAAAGAACTTAACTGGAAGTACAAATTTACAATAACCTACAAAAAAAAGGTTGAAAGTGGCACAGAAGAACTACCAAAATTCAGCTTAAAAATAAACTGTTTGAAACAGATGTGAACAGAGATATTCTATTGATGATTTATTTGCAAACAGAAGTTATTCATAGATGAATTATCTTGACTGAAATGCTGTTGAATTTAACAAGAATTTTGACGCTATTTTTCATTAGTTTGTAATGTCCCTAAAACATTAAATTGTGACTACTCAAACTGGTTGTGAATAGTCCGAATTGGGAAGCAGACAAATTTCTGTACCTTGGTCATGATGCAGTAGAAGCTAATAACAAACTTATTTGACTCTGCATTGCTTCCTACTGAGCAGATACTTGATTTTCTATCTACTAATGTTTGTTTCTCTGTGGCTTTTCAGCTGGAACTAAAGTCGGGCAAATCCTGAATCCAACGGCATTTACAAGAAATTATCTACCTGAGTTCCTGTTCTTCTTTTTTCCCTCTTGCTCGTTGCAAAGGACGCATTAGCAGTGGAATCAAAACGTTCCTTTCTTTTTCCCACAACACCCGTCACAGTTCAGCTTGTGTTGACTAAAAATCTGATAACAAATCTCAGACATAACCAGCTCCTAGATGCTTGTTTCCAGTGGAAGAACAACTGTGCCACATCTACTCCAGTGATGGGCTGAGAAGGCTGTGGGAAGGTGCTGTTAGTCTTTTCTCTTTGTGTTCTGTCTAACATTAGAAAGAGCTAAAGGTAGCAATTGTTTCCTTTATATACTGTCTACTAACTATATACTGTATACTACATACTACATACTATATACTAAACTGGTTTAAGCCAGAAATATATATACAGAATATAGAATAAAAAAAGAAGAAGGGGGATGAGAGGGGTGTTTCTGAGGTTTCAGTCACTTCTTTATGTTTGCTTCTCTGTCACGAATTATAAATTCTGAGCAGGTAGCATGGGCTGTAGCTTCTGTTTGAAGGGATGGAGGGACAAGAAGCAATCTTTCTCACAAACTTCATTTATTGGAACACTGAGGTCGCCAACCTCATGTTAGACTGCCTGGCAGTGCAGCTGGTAATCAAGATTGGCTCTCCGAGGGGTTGGATGAGTCCTAAAGGATACAGGATGTTATGGCATGGATTGGAAGCATGGGGCACAAGGTGCTGCCAAGTGGCATGTTACTTATTTAAGCACGTTTCTTTCTGCATGGGGATTTATTAGATGACATGTTCATATCCTGCTTTTTCTTTCTGCCTTTGAAGCAGGAAGCCCAGTACTGTTTCATATGGTTGAGATGTGGTTAAGAGTTTTTTAGCTGAAAAGAGATAGAGGGTGTAAACTTTTAAAGTCTCGTATTTGAGTTTTAAGGATTAATTGGCCTGATGTGATACTCTTTCTCACATAGAGAGGACATTCTAAATTATTTCTCTAAGGATCAGATCTCACTAATTCTTACTGAGGTGCTCTGGACTGAAGAGCCCTAAATCATCGTGCTTTGGAGCTGTATTAGTTGAGTTAGGCAGCCACAATCTTTTTGGTAGCTTTTCATAGCGGTTTTCCATTGAATGTGATAGCTCCTTTGCATAATCACTCTCTTTCTTGAGTCTTTACTCTTCAGTTCTTTGATCAGCCATACACTAAGTTTTTTAAATATGCAGCTTTTTAAAATTACCAACCACTTACATACCTGCTTAATATGTCACTTTACCAGGAAAGTAATAAGATGATGAAAGGAGGAAAGTGACTCTTGTGTAGAAATATGGCTCAAGGTGTGAGTGGAGAAAAAAATAGTCCTACTTTATTACGTCTTATCATCTCTGAAATTATGTAGCTATTTTTCAGTCAACAAATTAATTTTCAGATGGAAAATCACAGTTATGAATTGGTTTTGGTCTGCCTTTCACTCATCATCTCATACCATTACAGCAAAAACTGGAGTTCATAATGATATTGTGGAAACCGCTGATCAAAGGTTGTTTACACAGCCTGTGTTCACTGATTTGCCAGAGTTGTCTCATACAGATGCACTTTAATGACTATTCTCTGCAAAACTGAGTTTTCAAAAGAGTCTTTAATCTCATTACTCTGTAATCTTAGTTATTCTTGAGTGTGAGATTACATACATATTTTTTGAAAGTATGTTTACATGATTATTTTCCATGAAAGAAAGGCAAAAAACAAAACAAACAAAATCTAACCTTATTCATAAGGAAATAGCAATTGCACCTGGGAGTGTAATTAACACCTTATGAAAAAACATCAAAGAATGGCTGTAAAAAACCTAAAGTGAGGAATTCTAATTCATCAGTAGACATACATAGGTAAGAATTAAATATAGGCTCTTAGCCTGAAGATGTCCCTATATAAGTAAGTTGTAGTTTTAGATTAATTTTATGTGTTAGCATTCACAAGGCAGAGGATTCATATAATTTTAATACCCACAGAACACATTTTGAAAACTTGTGACAAACTGAGGGCCTCTCAACCACTCACCTTTCCTGGGGTATTTTACTCTATAAGCAAGTATTCCCAAAAGTAGAATAACTGGGATCTAGGACTTCTTTAATGGGATTTATTCTGACAATATAAGCCTCTAGTCAGATTCAAGTATCTAACTAAAAAGGTTAATTTATTGATAAAACAGTCCTTCCTCTCCTCAAAATGGGAAACTGCTTCCAAAAATCACACTGTGCAGAATCAAAATTCATCATATAACTTTTCTCACCATTCAAGTAAGAGCTACCAGGTAAGCAAATAAAAAAATAATCTAAAAAGTACTGTAAGTCCGCTTTATAAGTTTCATGGATCTGAATTCTGCACAGTTGGACTCACAATAACTAAGGCTTTCAGCTCATACATTAAGGAATCTGAAACACATTCAGATTTATATGTTTAATACAGCATTTCCACAATGTGAGACATATTAAAGCAAGCTTAGTTAGAAGTCTACGACATGATCTTTAGTCATTGATAGCTTCAGCTATTCAGGAACCATTAATCTCTCGTGTTGTTAAACACAGTGACAGCCATACAAACATAAAAGTGTCCAAATATTATATACATACGTATTCTTCTTTATATAAAGGGTGTCTAGGTGGATGGGAAGCTTCCTGTGGGGAATAAGTGAATTTAACATTTCTGCTCCTGTGCTACAATAGTGGGTTTGCTGCTGACTTGAGCAAAGACCAACAGTAGATTGTGCAATTTTGCTCTAAGAACTAAATAACAAATTTTGATTATGTGGTTAGTGCTGTTTTGTCTTACCTGTTCCTCAGGGATAATAAATACGCAGTCAAAAGGATTTTTATGTTGGTTCACTGTAGCTACATCCATTCTAGCAATTTTATTGTAATAAAAACATTAAGAAAAATAAGTACAACATCTTTAACAGTACTGTAACAAAGTTTTAAAGCTTACGTTTGGCTTTAAGAAACTGGAGAAATATCACACTGTTAAGTGTAAAGTAGAAGAGGGTTTTGTATTTGATTTGATCTGATCTTTGTTTCCAATCTTGTTCCTAAAAAACTGAACTAATGAATCTTTTCTAATTTAGACGTCTTCTTCCTTACACCTTGTTAACAGGCTTGTCTTGTGCTGAAGTGAAACTGTGTAGAACAGTACGTACTGTCAAACCCAACCGGAGCGGTGTGCCAGCACTTGAGACCCACACCCCTACATGTGTGACAGCAACCATGGATCTGGACAGCACCTTCTGACAAGATATAATGGCATGTATGTGAACTAGCGTTTCAGGTAGTAAGTTTTGGGGAGGCCTTCCCAGATCAAATACCTTTCTGGCATATACCTGACATTACCTAGCAAGAGGGGCCAGTGACATTTGGTAGCTCCAGCCTCACCAGAAAACACCTGCTCCAAACAAGTCACTCAGATATTGCTTGTACTATTGTCTTTCAGAATGATGAGAGAACTATGACACAATGTATTCCTCCTCGTGGACACCTTCTATTTTTGTGCATTTGGAAATAACCTCCTTCCATTCACTGCTTCATAGATGTATTTAAAATGGAAACACTAATTTTTATATATTCTTGTATATTTATTAATATATTTTAGGGATATAATTACTCTCTTTTGGTTTACTGGAAGGATATGTACTGTTATAAGCAATCGCACAACTAGAGACCAGCATGGAGAAGTTTAAAATAATCCCTGCATCATTGTGCACCATTTTCACAAGGCAAAAAGTAGTGAAAATATAAATTGACAACTGCTTTATAAAGCATTCATAGTATGTTCTTCTAGTATGCAAATCACAAACGTGTTGCACCTGAAAGTACAAAAACAATGTTCGGGGGTTCAGGTTTTTAACCGTATTTGTTATGCTGGTTTTTAGCTTGGAAAAAGCAAAAATGCCACATATCACCTTTGAACTTTTAGGAGAAAAACCTGATACTGGTAGCATGTATCGAGTAAGGTACCGTTTTGTGCAGTTTTATATGTTATCCTGTTTCTAAGCTTCCCTCGGGCTGCCGGGGACCTCAGGGGCAGCTGCCGGGGGTGCGGGCTCGCAGCAGGACCGAGGCCTGTCCGTTCCTCCCTGTCGCACGGCGGGCACCGCACTCCCGCAGGGAAGCGCTTCGGCCGCCTCCGCACCGAGAACACAGGCAGCGGGTGGGACGGCCGCGCAGCGCCACCCAGCGGCCCCAGGCCTCCCGCACGCCGGTCACAGCCCTGTTTACCGTACTCCGGTCTCTAGCTCCCATTGCTTTTCTGAACTGCCGCACCACAGAGTCACATTCTGCCCCAGAGGAAGCCGGGCAGAACGACCAGAGAGTCTGCACGCTGAGCAATTAAATCGGGTGAGGCGCCCATGGCAGGGTTTGGAACTACATATCTTAAAGTCCTTCGCAACCCAAGGCACTCCGCGATTCTATGATGATACTGAATGTGCCTTAAACAGTACACCCATCACACTCTCCATCCTGCCAAAGATACAGGTAGGAGCTTAGCAACTTCAGGTTTTGCATCATGGTTTGGGGGTATGAACATATGTACTGTGTGTGGAAAATCTTGGCCAATGTGGATTTTTTTCCACTGCTAGCACAAAAACATTGTTTTCAATGAAATTTCTGTATTTAGACTTCTGGGTGAAAAAAGAATCTAAAGACAAGGAAAAAAGAATCTAAAGGTAGGGGGGGAAAGAACAGGGGTCAGGGAAGAGGGTATCTGAAGGTTACTGAGACTTGTATTAATCTTACAGTATTTTCTACAGATGGCAATCCATTGGGAAAGAAACCTGTCATAAGGTAAGCAATACACAAAGAGTATTCTGGGCTAGATTATTCTCTTATATTGGTCAAAATACAAAGATTTTGTGGAGTAGAATTCATTCAGATCTGGTATGACTAAGAAATGAAAAGGAAATCCAGTATACCATGTAATATTTTGAAGCTTCTGTATTTTAATTCAGCTTGATGGTCAGCTTTCTGCATTCCCCTTCAAAGTCATTACATGTAAGCTTAGTCATTCTGGTATGATCGATTCACCAGTGTATGAACTAGGTATTCATTTAACTTTCCTCCTGTATACAGCTCACCTGAGGACACCTAATTGGATGGGCTTTGGGTTTCAGAGCAAAAGAGGGAATAGGTTTTACTACCCAGCAGGTCGAACAATCAGTGCTGCTACATGAGGTTTATGCACACACCCAAAGCTATACTGTCAGATTTCCTCACCTGATTATGCAAAGGACAACATGATGCATCAAATCCAAGGACGTAAATCAGAGTGCTTTCAGATTGTAGGAAAACATTTTGCATTATGAGCAGAGAGATGCTATTTTAAGTGATGATCTTGCGTCCAGGTTGCAAACAGACATTGTTTCACAGAAATGATGGTTGTGTAGATCTGTGGTTCTAGTAGGAAATGACAGAAAAAGTGTTTTCCTCATCAGTGGTTCAGAAAACATCATTTAAGAAAATGCATTAGACAAAAATTAGCTTCTTTCTTGTTGAAGTATTATTTCTGAAGTTGGCAAAACAGCGCCCTAGCGGGGTTTGGCAGAGCAATAGTGTTCAAGGAATTGGTGAAGTATTCCTCTCAATTCTGGATATCAAAATAGTAATCACAATTGTGACATACTTTCACAACATCTTGCACACACGCACACACACACACACACACATACACAGGCACTTAACACTAAAATGTTGTTCAAGCCATGGAATTGTGCAGTTTAAGATCTGATGGGCATCTGCATAACCCATCAATGAACATGTAATGCGGTTCTCAGCAACACTGAGGCCCAGTGCAGGCAAGGTGCTCTGAGGACGGGCTGGGTCTGAGACACCCACTGAGGGAGGTAACCATGGGAAAAGGGTTTCTGGAAAGGTACCCAGCAAGGGAAGGATAATGGGAAAAGAAAGCAGCAAAAAGTAAAAGTATATATAGAGAGCAGAGGTTAGGAAAGAAATGGGAGATGACAGGTGACTGCTACTCCTACAGGTTAGGAAAGAAATGGAGATGACAGGTGACTGCTATAAGGTATGTAACTTAGGGTGTGAACCCCGATGGAGGCTGTACATCACTTTGAAGGTGTGGGCAACGACGGAAGAGCAGGGAATTGCAAAAAGGTCCTGAAGCTGAGGCAGTGCTTTGGCCAGGACTGTGACCTTAGTAACTGGAGAGTTTGACGTGGCATTGTGAGGACAAGGAGGTAAGAGCTTACACACCGAGACAGTGATACCCTCAGTATGGTGGTTTTGCTCATGATTTAGGAACACCACAAAAACCCACCTTAGTTGATTTTTAATTTTCTCTGTAATTTTATATTTCAGATAGCATGAATTTTGTTGTCACCTGCCAAACCTTCACCACCTACTTTTGGCACAGCGTTTTTGAATTGGTTCTACTTGTTTCAGAAAGAAAGTGTAATTTCAACTAAATTATAACTCCTGGGTTTTGTTCTTGATCCTTCTCTTCAGCAGGATTACAGAGATAGATTTTGTAAGTATACATACAGGTAACACTGTGTATGTGTACCTGGCGGGTCCCCTCAGGCACACTTCCGGCCTTTCCCCCCCATCTCAGCCCCGCTGAAGCCCGCCCCGCTCCCCCCAGCCGCCGCTAGGCGGCCCCCTCCGCCCGCTCTGGCTCGGACACTGTCGGACCCACGACCGCGCCCCCACCCTCATTCTCGCCCTCGCCCCTCCCTGGGGCCCGGTTCCGCGCTCCTCAGCCCCGCTGCCAGGTCATGGCTGCCGGCGGCCGCGGCTTCGGCTCTCCAGCCAATGGCATGCCTCCCTGCTCCCACCGCCGGCCAATGAGAGCTGTTTGTTTCCCTAAGCTCCAGCGCGTTTTTCCTGTTGAGAGAGTGACAGGTGCGTCACATGGCCCCATTGGTTCTGCTCGGAGATGGACAGGCTCTCAGGCCAATCCTTGTGCCCAGGGCGGAGCCCTCAGCACCGCCCACCTCGCGTCAGGACAGGACAGGCGTCAGCCTAGAGGCACCCCGGAGAGGGAGGGGGCTGTGATTGGCAGGCTCTGCCTGCACCGCCCCGCCCTGTGGAGCCCTCCCTGAAGAGCCGGGCGGCGATTGGCCCAGGGGAAGGACGGGTCCGGATGTGCGGTGAGGAGGGGGCGGGCTTTAAGTGGGGCAGCGGCGGGGGTAGGGGGCAGTGGTGGCTTCGGCGGTGGCTGGCGCGGCAGGGCCGTGCGCGCACCGCAGCGGAGCGGCGGGAGCCTCGGTGCGGGTGAGCTCTCCGCCATCACCTGCCTGCTGGCCGGGCCCGCCTGGGGCCCGCCGCGCCCTTTGAGGAGCTGCTGCTGCTGCTGCTGCTGCTGCCGCCGCGGGGCGGCTGCCGGCCCGGCCAGCGCTGTGCCTCATGGGGGAACCGGCCCGGCCCTGCCGTCCTCCTCGCAGGGCATCCGCGGCACCTCTCCTCAGGAGACCGCGCGGTGGGGCGAGCAGCGGCGCTCAGGGCGCCCTGCGAGCGGTGGCATCCTGCGGCGTAGGCATCCCCGGGACTGACGGGAGAGTTTCGCTCGGGGTTCCGGAGAACCGTGTCTTTAGTTTTCCGTTTGATAGCCCCCGGAGAGCCAGGTGTCCGGTGGGAGCCGGCAGGTCACTCCTAGCGTCTTCTGCTCTGTTGGCTGTTTAATAAGGGGCGGCTTCGCTGGCGCGGGTTATGGTTCCTGTAGAGGTGTGTTAGAGGATTGAAATCACAGCGGCAGGTGTGGGGCTGAAAGCTGTAATACAGCTGTGAAGGAAAAGTCGGCAAACAGGCTTGACTGGCCAGCGCTCCTGCTGCTGCCAGCGTACTTGTCGCTTTCTGCGGCCCCCGCCTGTACGGTGGGCCGGGTGTGGGCTGGTGAGGTCCCTGAGCCCGAAGGAGACCGGGAGTGGGTGTACTGAGGAGAAACCGGTTCTGGTGCAAACGGACAGTTACAGTTGCTGGGCAAGTAGTAGTAATGTTGTTATCTCGTGCTCTGCCTTGTCAGCTCTGTTTGTTCTCAGGGTAGGGGTGGTGCAATTCAAGGAATAAAATGCATAAAAACATACATGGAAACGTTATATTGTATGTTTATCTGTATTTCTTGTTTGTTTTCTTCTCGAGGAATGGTTTAGGGTTTTTCCGGAAAGTACTTATAAAACTGCTGTGTTCCGGGCAAGAGGAAGTTTTGTCAAACTGATTTAGTGTTGTATTTAATCTAATGACTGCAGATGACAGGGGAAAAATACGACACGTGATATGTAAGTAGGTGTAAACAGAGGCAATCTCTGATGAGAATACCTAGTGGAGAGAGCGTGCAAAAGCACAGTACTTAAAATGCTTGTTTTTATTACTGATAACTTTGAGTTTTGAAGTATCTTGGAGGGATGATGAAGCACTGCATGAGTTTAACTGCTGTTGTCTTGTCCTGTATATGTCAGCTCTGGTGAGGGTCAGCATAAGGCTGTTCGTGGTGACAAGTGGCTTTCCTGGTCTGGTTGGCAGAACCTGAGCAGTGCAGTACTGGGTGCAAGCTTGAAGGCCTTTCGAAGAAGTGTTTGAAATCAACGTTTGTGTTCTCTTTTTTAATTGCTGTTGTACTAGAAGTAAAACACTAGAGAAAAAGATACCCATAAAAAGCCTGTGGGAGGAGGGTTGCTCAGGGAAGGGTTGCTGTTACTTTCTGTTCTTAAGTAGCAGGAATTAGTAGAACACATAACTGAGTGGCACACTCTTAAGCCTCCTATTAGTTGATGCAGTGTGACTGATGACTGTGCAAGGAGGTAGGGTGGTGATTTTGAATGCATTTATTCCCTTTTCATAAAATGAGGGGAGTGTTTCAGGTTCTGTTGGGAAGCTGGTGGATTCAGTAGTTATAGCACAGTAAGATGACTTACTGATAGGAACCTTATAGTAAATGTTGTAGCCCTGTGCAAGATTGAATGGCTACCCTGCCTAGAAGTTCCACTTAACCATACTGGGACTTGGCTCTCGTTGCTGCAGACCTTCACCATTGTGAGAAGTAGGATAAGCAATCTAACTTAAATGTGTTGTCCTTTGGTAATTTTTTAAACACGTATATTTATTCTTGTGATTAATGCAAGGTAGTAAATTGGGAAATGAAGGCACTAGAGAACATCATCAGTTGCAGGTAAGTTTCCTGTACTGATACCATTCTCCACTTCCAGGTAGCATGGCTGGAAGGAGTGAGTGTGATTAGAAGTAAACAAGCTCTAAAACACCTTGAAAGGCTTTTTAAATTAGCTTCCTCTGGGAAGCTGTTACTCTCAGGTTATTAGTTTTCCATCATAAATAGTATTTTAACAGGCAAATGAGACAGGAGACAGTATTAACAGTAAATTTAGGATAACACCAGTGCAGGACTTATTACTGACAAGCAGCTGGACAAAAGGCAAATCTCTGGAAGTTATTCTGTAGTTGAACTAGAGCTAAATCAGTGTTTTATTTGGAGAAACAAACTGCTCTTAATAGCCTGTAAGTAAGCAGCCCTGTAATAAAAAGCTTCTTGACAATGCTGTAAGTGTGCTGAGATGCAGAGCTGCTTTCTGCAAGGTGGAGTCAATGACTGAATTCCATCTAGCACCAGTTATCAAGCTTCTAAATCAGTTCTCTGTCTCACTGGTATGAGGCTGGGCTGTTTTTTATGTATGTACTTCACTCTTTGGCCTGCTCAAACACCTGTATCTCATATCTGTGAGTCTGGAATAATACAATTTTATATTACTTAGTCTTAAAAAAAAAACAAAACAAAAAACCCCAAACAAACAGAAAAAACCACCCTGAAAAACCAAAACAGCAGCCCAAAACAAACAAACAAATTCCACCAAAACCCCATAATCAGTCCAGATTCCAGTTAATTGTCTTCCAACCTGTACATCAGCTTCCAGCACTTTTCTCTCTTGTCAGAGCCATAGCACTTGGTGCTCTTGTGCGTCAGTTCCTCCACCCTCTGGCTATGCTGGAGTTTCCCAAGGAAGTGTCTTGCACCTTCCTTGCCCAGCGTCTCTGCCTTACTTAGTCTGGCAGGGTTTCATGGAAGAGAAAAGGCCAAGGGCATAGCCTTCTGGCATGGCTCTGTTTCCCAGACAGGAGATGGAGAAAAGTGAAAACAGCTCCCTGCTGTCACAGGGCATGGCCAAGCAGCAGCCATGCTGTGACTGTTTTCAGTGGCTTGGACTGATGTGAGATTGGCTGCTGAACAGGAAAAATGTACTGGAATGTTTGAGATCATTTTGGAGTGGGAAAGTGAATTATTTTTCATCACTTTTCTGAATGGTGCTTGCATTTTTTGAATGCCTGGCTGATTTGGAGTCTAGAAGGATACCTATGATTTGTTCTAAAAATGACTGTACCATTGCTCGACTTCCTTTGTATAAATTGTCTGTCTTAAATTGCCATCTGTTTCCCTTTTAGGAAGATCTTTGGTTGTTACATTACTATTTTTTCTATAATTAAAGCAATGGGTGAACAGGTAGTGCCTTGCTTACGGTAGAAAACCTTAGAAGCCTGTGCCATTCTCTCTTTCACATCCTGTAAATTGCATTGATCAGTGTTGTACAACTTCCTATTAAAGAAATTGAGTACACTGAATTGCTTCAAAACCTTAATGTAGCCAGAAGTAGGAGGGTAGAAAGGGGGGAAGGGAAACTAGGGAACTGGAGAGTGTGAGGAGGAGAAGAGAGAACAGTAGAGGAAATAGGCTGTGCTCAACAAGAGGTGTAGACAAGAGTTGGAGTTCTCACACAAACAGTAGCAAGATGGAGCAAGAAGAAAAGGGGAGAAAAGAGAGCAAACTAAGGCCATAGACAGTAGGTGGCACTTGAAACTCTTTAAGAACTGCTGGTTCTTGTTGCTGAATTGCTGGAGCAGTTAAATAAAAAGCACTAAGCCTTTGTGCTTACAATGAAATCATTAAATGAGCTACAGAAAAACTTTTGTGTTCTGTGCCTTTGTCTACTCCTGGTGGTGTTCCAGTGCAGACGAAAACAGAATGACACACACATGATGCAAACTCAATGGGAAGATCATCTCTTTCACTGGGAATGGGCAGAGATGTTTTCAAACTGAAGTGCTTCAGAAGCATGCAAAGTCAGCAGCATGTGTGAGGGACAGCACTTACCCATGCAGCAAGAATAAGCCATTCTAGAACTGTCCGGGACTGGATGCAAATGGTGAAGTGGCAACTTCTTAATGTTCTTGTGTATAGGGGATCTTTCTTGACTGTGCTGAGCCAACAGATGGTCTTTTTTTCCAATTGACAAGACAAAACATGGGGTGCAGAATCTGGAGTGTCTTTCTAGCAGAAAGAAGGCAGGAATTAATGTGTGAAAATGATTCCATAGACAATTGTGTTATTGTCCTGGAGTCTTAGATGTAATAGAGCTTTGGCAGTTTTAACTGTTGTCAATCTTAAGTGTGTAAGACTTTTGCTGAAATTACAGAAATACAAAGATGGCTGCAGAAATAGATCCAAATCCTATTTATATACTGGATCCTGTTTGTCTGTTAGAATGATATTCATTCTGGTGTTTTTTTTTTTTTTTAGGGTATCAACCAGAGGAGCTTGAGGACACTCGAAGACACTGAAAAGTTGTGGTTCTTTATTTGGAATACACGTTATGAACCCTTTCTGGAGCATGTCTACAGGTTCTGTGCGCAAGGTATTTAATGAATGGATGGCATGAGGTGTTAACATGCATTGAGGGGTGGCAGCAGTTCTGGAAAAGACCATCAGACAATCTGCAAATACAGCTGGAGCATGTCTTTTATCCCCAGGATTGTGACCATCTTCAATAAAAGTGTAAGCTAGCTCTGAGCAGCGCCAACTGGAATGTGCCTGTGGATGGAGTTTGCTCCAGAATTTGTTGACTTTTCTTGTCTGAAGCATCTTGACATAAGAAAGATGAGACAAACTTGTTCAGATGTCCTTGCTTCTTAGGACATTTGCTTACTGTCTTCTATAGAGCTTAGCCAGGTATTGCGTGTGCAGTGAGCGTTGACAGAACTGTGCCTCCATAATGCTATTGCAGCCTTAGATTGTAGCAATGATAAAAGCATGATGGTTCCAGCATTGGTCACATCTCTAGCATTCAGTGCTAAGGCAAACTCTATAACTTTGTTGATGGTGCTTGTGACATAGGTATTGTTAGTAGTCTAAACCTAAACTGCTTCAAAACACACTTAAATTATGCCTTTCGTCACCACAACCAGCCTCATTGTGAGTCTGTAAGCTGCAGGTTTGTCTTTGCAATCCACAGAATGTTTTTGAGGTATGTACATAGTACAGTGTTCTCTAGCACTGTAGCACCGACTGAGTAGAAATGTTTTTGTTTTTTTTTATAAAAGATGGTATAGGCATGAAAAGGTTCTTATATTGTAACCTGTGTTAGGATTTACAGTTGATATTGCTGTCAAATGGTGATTCTCTTGCAGTGGGAAGAGGCTACATAAATCATTTCCAGGCAGGATGCTGGTGCCTTAAGCACAAGCAAGAATTAAAATGCATGAATTTTTCTGTAGAAAGTTCTTATTTCGTCTCAGCATTACTAGCCTACTCTTAAAGACTGGAATGCAAGGAATTTTGTCAGTAGAAATAATTTATCTTGATGCACTGTGTGCTAGAAATAGATTGACTTCTAAGCTGTTATATGCTGTTTCCAGTTTCTAGACAAATTTAAGCCTCCTTAATTGTTTGTCCTAAATCTGCAAATTTCCTGTCCAGCACTGACTATTTTTGTACTTGTAGGCTAGGTTTGGTTGAGTAGTCTGTTTAAAACCAGAATGTAAAAAAGACACAACCCCTGCCCCAAGCACTGAAATCCAAGGTATATTTCGTTGGCCAAACTTGTAATTAGCCATGTTGGGTTTAAACTTGTGTTAAAATACGTTCAAATATTAAATGTTTATGAAATATAGCCTGTAATCTTTTGGTTCTCTTTTAATCTAACAGAGACCTGATGCTGAAGAGAAAACTTTGAGTGGAGAGCTGCGAACCAGTCCTCTACGAGCCTCTGCAAAGAAACAATTGCCTTCTATTCCAAAGAATGCTGTGCCAATAACCAAGCCTGCTTCACCTGCCATGTCGTCCCAGTCAACAAATGGAACACACGCTTCCTATGGGCCATTTTATTTGGAGTATTCTCTACTTGCAGAATTGTAGGTTTTCACTTTTTTGTCTTTTTTGGGGCACTGGGCTTATGCTTTGGTGGGGGGAAAAAAAGCCATGCAGGAATCTAGTTTTTGCATTGTGTCTCTGCCATAGAAGGCAGTAAATCTTAAATTCCACCAAAATTATTCTTCTGGAGCAGCAGCCCCATTATCTTGATGTAGAAGAGGAGCAGTACGTGAGATGAGATTTTAAGGGGTGTGTTTAGATGTTATTCTCTGAATTACTATATTTCTCAGCCGTGAAGTAAACACATTTTGGGTTTAGGCATCCTGACCAGTTATCCTGATAGATGGTCAGAAATACTGACATTTTGAAACAAATATTAGACTAGATATGAACAGCTGTCTACTGGGGAGGTGGTTATTAATGTATGGCTAGTGGAGCTGTGATTTGGGAACTTCCCTTCAGTTGTTACATGAAACACTTGAATGCTGTCTGATATGGATATTAGGAAGACTATATTATTTCCTGTCAGTGATATTTAACATCAAACCTGTGAGGGATTTAAATAGCTTTCTTTGGATCATCTGCGTTTGATCCAATCTAGTAGTTTCTGGACAGCTGTGGGAGCATACAAATCTATTTGTCTGCAAAACTTTCTAGTTCTGTAAAGTTACATAAACTATTCTGTGCTACAGTGCTAAAGGGACTTCCTCTATAATAGACGTACTGGATTCTCAAGTATGTAGTGCCTTTTGGAATGAAATCCCTGGAGTCCTTATGCAACGCTAAGTCTCATTTTTTGCATTTAACCATTACATGGAAAGTGAGAACTCTTCAAACATTAATCTTTTTTTTCAGGGAACTGACACTGACTTCTTAATTCAAGAACTATGTTTTCCTTCTGCATTGAAGGGGTAGGAAAAGTGAGAGGGGAAGAACATGGTTTCACTAGTTTTCTGCCAGCTCCTCACTGTGAGCTGTCTGCCGTCGGGAACCCAGTATACATTTGTGGAACAAGTTAAGCTGTGTTAAGCTATTGGTAGTATACTATGGGTTTACTGTTGTGTTTACTGCTTGCTGTGAATTTAGTGTAGTTGTGGAGCTGTTCTAAATGCTGATTCTGATTGCAGTACCTTGGTTGTAAAGCAGAAGTTGCCAGGTGTCTATGTGCAGCCATCTTACCGATCAGCATTAAGTAAGTTTAAACTTAACTTTTAAAAATTTATTTATATATGTTTTAAAATTCTTTCACTCAAGCAAACTTTCTCACTTGCAGTGTGGTTTGGTGTAATATTCATAAGACATGGGCTCTACCAGGATGGTGTGTTTAAATTTACTGTCTATATTCCTGATAATTATCCAGATGGAGACTGCCCGGTAAGTGGTTGTGTGTGTCTTGAGTTTTTCTTGTTTCATAGTGTTTTAAGTATGACTTTTAATGTCATGTTTTATGTTAAAGGTAATAGACCAGTTAACTTCTCATTTCCTTAACTAGGATTTTTTTTTTCCAGTTGGCTGTGCTCATTTGCAGTGTCTTACACATATTTCCTAACATCTGTGGAGGGATCATGTTTCTCTGATTACTGAGGCTGGTGTAGAGTGGACTTCCTGAGGTTACATGCATTGGAGTATTAAGTAATCAACCAGGTTTTTTTTTAACCTCAACTGTTGATCTGCTGCTTCCCCAGCAAGGCAGTTAAGATTGAAACAATAAACGAAGTATCCAGATTCTGAGTAGCAACACAATGGAACATAAAATCCAGGCACCTGTGCTGTGCTTGCTGTAGTACTGCAGAATTTCTTGCCAGTCTCGTTTCTAAATTATGTTAAAGAAATAAAGAACTTGAGGAGAACATTGGTGAAACAAAAGAGGAGGAGATAGGTAGTGTGGTGTTACCTACTTCTCTTTTTCCCTTGAGGAAAAAGTATCCAAGTTACTACATCAGTTAAAAAAAATTGTGGCAATCTTACTGTTCAGAGCACAGCAGCCAGCCCTTTTGGCCAAATCTCTTCAAGAGGAACACTGGGTGTGTGTAGATGCTGTAGCTGAGAACAAGTTGCAATGCTGTGTGCTTGGTGTCAAGCTCTTTGGAAAGCTGTCATTAAAAGAACGTAAGTAGTAGGAAATAGTTTCTTTCAAAGATTAGACTTTAGTATGTCTCATACAGCCATCATTATGCTTCCATAGGGCTTTCAAACCTTCTTGCTGAAATTAAGTTTTGTTTTGGGGGAATACATAAACACTGGAGGAAACTAGCTTTACAGAACTGAAAATAGTGTGGTGGCACTGCAGACTTTACTAAAAGATGTGTAGGACAGAAAAATAATTGACTGTAGCCTAAGTATATGAAAAGCTTTCAGTCACAAATAGCTAAACGATAGAAACTCCTTTAATCTGATCTTAATCTGCTGTTATTACCTGTGTTGGCACTGGTGCCTGTGCAGTTGGCTGGATTAGTTTCCTGATTTGGTGATAAGCATGAGAGAGAGGACAAGACCCTGTATGTAATGTGGGTGTGTTGAATTACGGTTTCACAGCTGATAAAAATCTCTTCAAGTTGCTTTCTTTTAGAACAGTAACAATTAATTAGTATGTGGAAGCAACATCTGACTGACCTTCACCTGGTGGTTTTAGCGTTAGGATTGAAGTTGTCATAATGAATTTCTTTTATTTTTTTTTCCCCCCATGCAGCGCTTGGTTTTTGATCTGCCTGTCTTCCATCCACTAGTAGATCCTCTCTCTGGTGAACTGGATGTGAAAAGAGCATTTGCAAAATGGAGGTTAGTGGTAACATTGATACATGTTTTGAAAGACACCCGTTCCTTTCTTCATTGTGTTTTGTTCTTTCTAGACGAAATCATAATCATATATGGCAAGTATTAATGTATGCTCGCAGAGTCTTCTACAAGATTGACACAACTACTCCCCTGAACCCTGAGGCTGCAGTGCTGTAAGTATCTTCCATGCATATAGGCATGGTCTCTTAAGAGTTTTTTTTACATAGACTTGCAGAAGCAAGAGGTTTGTATTTGATTTCATTTCTGGAAATTATCAGTTCAGTCTTTACCTCCAGAGTTGGGTGCATTAGGAACTAAAGTTGAGGTTCTGCCAAGTCTTCTAGAGCTTCTAGAGCAAACATCTTCCAGCTTGCAAGTACTTAATGTTATTTACTGCCCTATTGCAGCTATGAAAAAGATATTCAGCTGTTCAAAAGTAAAGTGGTGGACAGTGTCAAACTATGCAGCAGTCATTTATTCGATCAGCCCAAAATAGAGGATCCGTATGCAATCATGTAAGTACCATGAGCAAATTCACTGTGTCCTGATGTTTCAAGGATAAGTTTTGCTACGGTTGTTGGTTTGAAGCCTTTGTCTGGCAAGTTGATTGACCTGGTTCTTTTGTTACATTTATAGCAATACTTGGAGTAGTCCTACCTGCCCTCATTTCCTTCTGTTTAGCATTGCATAAATCTCAAACCTAATCAGGCACTTGATTTTACTATGTCTTTCACTAAGTAACCAGGACTTAAAAATGCCTCAGCAAAATCCCAAACAAAAAAAAAAGCCCCCAAGCACTCCACTTCACTCAAGTAGAGATAGGATGGAGTAAATACTGCTTTTGGGCTTTCCTGAGCTCAGTTTGCATGACTGTAGCTTTGGTCATACTTTTAAAATACTTACGACTATATGGACGATGGGGCAGTCAGCTCCAAGGTGAATATGAGTAGTATCTGATGTAATTCCTGCTGAATTGCTAGTTCTCACGGCAAACAAAATGAAAACCTAAATAATTTCTTGTTGAAAAGATCTATGATAATATGAATTTAGTTATTTATGTTTTAACACTGAAAAGTCAGACTTGTGATTTACTTGAAATTGAACAGGAAAATGGCTGCTTTCTCCTCTGTCAATTCTGTAGTCTGCAAAAATTCATAGTAAGAGATAACTGTTCTTTCTCCAGTTTTTCTCCATGGAATCCAGCTATACATGATGAAGCTAGAGAGAAGATGTTGTCTCAGAAGGTATGCACAAAGTCCAGATTCTCACAATAGGAAGGGTTTATTGCCTGATAAGGGAGGAAAGGTTGTTTGTGCTGAACATGTAGTAGTCAGACCTTATTCCACTCCTGTTTTGGATCAGTAGGCATGCTGGAACTGATTTGGTCTCCTAACTAAGTACTTATGTCACTGTTCTAACTTCAGTGTGTTAAGCAGTTAATCACTGAGCTAGCTAGAAAGCTTTGTTAGTACAGTTGCTGGCGCACTTGGCAGATATTCTTTTTGTTCAGGGATGAAAGGGAGGGAAGAATGGGAAAGGTTTGCTGACTGCAGCTTGTCCTGCACTTCTTGTGGCCATTACTACTTCTGTGTAGCCCAGCAGTCCCCAGCTTTGTTCTCTTCTGCTGAGAGATCTTTTATTACTGAAGCAAAGCTTTGGGGCTTTCTTCTCGTTCCAAACTTTCTGAAGCAGAGTTCCTTCCTCACACTTCTGACACTACTGATTTCTAGTAAGGGAACATCAGGGAATTGAAGGTTGCTTAGTTTAATGACTTGTGTCACTAAGCACTTATGCTGATATGGCAAGAATGTATTGGTTCAAATAGTTTTCACCTGAGTAACACCTTTGCTTTGTGGGGTGGGGAGTGTTTGGTGGTTGAGGTTTATTTTGCTGTTGTGCTTGACAAGAGGTGGCACAGGGTGATCCTCTGAGTGCCATGACAAGTCAATCCACTTGCAGAGCCTAGTGAGTCTGAAATGGTGGCTGGTATCTTTGCTGGACTGGCAAGCAAATGCACACTGAACGTTTTAGTTGCTGATTTAGCCTCACTGCATTAGAACTGTGGGTTGGTTTGCTGCATTTTTTGTAATTAAATATTTTTTTTTCAGTAGTCCCAACTTCAGTCTTCCTCACTGCTTTAACTCAAGCACTTCTGGCATGAATGGCATTTTTGACTGTATTGATCTTAATACAATACACTGCCAGTGAGCTATGTGCCCAGCTGCAGGAGTCACATCAGGGCTTGAAGTGCGGTGGCCTTTCTCCAGCCTTAGAACACAAAGGAAAATATTTTGATCAGATTCTGACTTTTTTGTGTTCTTAAAAAGAAATTTAGAAAATACTTTTGACTACTTTTCCCCTTTCTCCTTCACTCTCTACCTCCTTCATTCTTATCCTTTTAAACAAAAAAATACAGGGAAGGGACAGGTTGAAGTGCTTGAAATGGAAGGCACATGATATTGTCTGAGACTGATAGCAAATTATGACTTTTTTCTTTTTGTCCTTTGGAGGTGCATGTTAATTCCTTTTAAAGTGAAAACAGACATCTTCAACTATTGCATGTGTGGTACAAGTAGTTTGCTGATAGCAGGAATGGCCCAACTTGTATGGCTTAGGAGTTTTGTTCCAAAAGGTCAGTGTAGCTGAGAACTTAAATTTTTTTGCCCAGGGCAGGCTGTGATGTCCCAGATCCCTGCTGAGCACAGGGCTCTTGCTAGATAATATCCTTTGTGTAGCATGTGATAGGCAGATGCTACTTTGCTAGGTTAAAGTTTAATTGATCCTTCTCACTTGCTGCTGTCTGATGTGTTAATGGCAATTCTGTCATGCACTGTCACCTTATACAGAAGACATTGGGAGGGACAGAAGTACAAGATCAGTTTTCTTTCTGTCTTGTTTTACTTTGTCAGGCTTCCCATAGTATGACCAAGTGTACGTACAAAATTACTGCTTTCTAGAACTCGATGCATCATTCCAGGTTTGATGTAGTTGGCATCTGATGAGCCTCTAGCAGTGTGGAGGCAGGGCTGGCTCCTGGTATGCAAAAAAAACCAGCAAGCTATTCTGTTTCTTTGATGTGCTGGAGAAGGTATCTTATGTACTGGTCATCTTAAACTGCTTCAGATCTACAGATGCTTGAAGTTACATCTTTCTCCCTCAACTTGAAGCCTGCCTTTTTTTCTTTGTTTTCTAAATTGCAGTAATTGGTCTCAAATGTTCAGTGCATTGTGTTGAGTAGAAGTAGTTACTGTTGAAATGTTTAACCATGGTGAGTGCTCAGGGAAGGGAAAGACCATCTTTGGAAAGCATTCAGAAACTCAGTGGTATAGGAAAGGTGTCTCTTGCTGCTTTCCCATATTAATTTGCATTTGGACGACTTCAGTGGGATGGAGTGCTGCACAGTGTGCCAGCATACTGGGCATACACAGCATAGCAAGGTAGTATGCTACGGTTATATTGTCAGGTTAATGATAGAAACGTTTTGATTTGGATTGACACTCCTTTCTGTAGAACCAGGAAACTTGGCAAACAGCAGTGCAGCAGTGCTGGGACATGGATGTTCAAGCAGAGGGCACTACCCAAAGCATGTCTTTTGATCTTTATTGTGTGATAGGGTAGCAGTACATGAACTAAGTCACTGAAACTCTCTGTAATGTCAGCATGGTTCCACAGATGCCACACACGCTCCCAGAAATGAAACCAATAGGTATTTTTCTGTCCCTCTTTGAGGAGAGGAAATGATGTTAGCCTCTGCTATGCTTGTATTTGCCAATGGATGGGGAGGGACTTACAATGGACCTTACTTATTAGGTATCTGATAATTCTGACTTGATTCTTTTTCTGCCTAGAAGAAGCCAGAAGATCAGCACTGCAAAAGCATGCATGTTTCTGGCCTCTCCTGGGTAAAGCCTGGCACAGTTCAGCCTTTCAGCAAAGAGGAGAAGACGATGCCTACTTAGCTCTTCTGGACAGTGGTGCACAAAACACTTTCTGTGGGTGGAGGGAATGTAACAGAAGGAGAAACAGCAAAGCAGCAGTTTCCTTCTTAACTACGGATTAGTAAAAACTGAATGGTAGCAGTGACTCCAGTAAACCTGTTCATTGGATTACTGACTCTTAAGGTTTTACATATGCATTAGGTTTTAAAGGCTTGCCTGGAGTTTGGAAGTCTCTTGAACACTGACTGCAGTGCTTCTACTTGAAGACTGTCTATGGTGGGTAGTTCCTCAGGGCTCTGAAATGCCTGGAGGCTTTGGGTTGGTTTTTAAGCTTTTATTTTTTCCCTCCAGGAATAGCAGTTTTTTTTTAATCTTAAATTACTGGCAGAAATATTAGTATTGGAGATATGATGCCAGAGGTAAGCTGTGTTCATGTAAACTAATATAGCAGAGTTAAACACTATATTTAATGGTTTTAAATACTTTTGGTTTCTATTGTAAATATATTAGGATTTGAAATTGTAAATAGGCGGTTCATTGACTTCATTTAGCACTTTCCTGAGATAAAGCTGGGGATGATGTATGATATATTATTGATATGTAAATGGATATTGTCACTAAAGCGCACATTAGTTTGATAGGGTGAAAGCAGAATGACAGGCTTCTTACTTTTATTACATAAACACTAAAATCAAAGCTTGTAATGGTGGTCTCTTGAGCTAATGAAATCATACAAAATTTTAGATTCCCTAGCTGTCTAGGGGAAGGGGATTACTTAGGATAGCTTGACTAATGTGTGTTAATAGTGACATCTTACAATAAAAAGAACTTGTGATCTTGCTTTTGTCCCTTTCTTTGTCTGTGTTGTAGATCTTTAGCAAAGATGAGCCGGTACGGAAGCACCTGGATGCATATGCATTCACTTGCATGTGTGTTCGGGATGTTACTGGATAACGGGGTGTTACATACTGAAAATATTGGATAATATTTTTGATCCACATACAGGGAAACCTTTCTAAAGCACATATGAGCTCAGGACAGAATCTTTTCACAAGAGGCTTCCTAATGCTGTAGCCTAGCATAACGCATTATTCTTGCCTAATGGGATTTTCCTATCAGAACACAATGTTAACCCTTTGCAGTTGGGCTGCCTTTCTGTGGCTTCTCATACCCATACTGATGGTGTTAATGCAAACCCTGCTGTCTAGTAACAACCAGCAATGACTTCATGTATAAATGAGATGAGGTGTTTGGAGAGTGTGGGGAATGGTGTACTGTGCTGTGTGTTTTGGGGGGGTTCTGTCTTTTGCTTTTATCTGACAGACTAAATCTACTTGTTGTCGAAGGGAGAAACTTCTTAGCCCTTAAGGAAACAGTGATGTCACAAGTAATGCGCTCTCACACATCAAATGAGTAATTTCATGTACTGTTAAGGATGACGTAATTTCTGTGCAGCACTTAACACTGTGTAAAAGAATTACCTTACTCTGTTTTAGGCAGTGTTGAAATTTACTGCATGATGTTGTTTTAAATCTTTTAGAGCTTCTGCCTTTGAGGTGCATCAGTTTCCTGGGGCTGCCTGGAGTGTCTCTCCTACTGCTGGAATTCCTCTTAAGACACAAGAATTCAGAGGGTGTGTGGAGAGCAAGGATCCTTCTTAAGGCACAGAAGGAAGTGCATCCAGAGGTGCATTTATAGAATCGTAGAACAGTTAGGATTGGAAAGGACCTTAAGATCATGTAGTTCCAACCCCCTGCCAGGGCAGGGACACCTCACACTAAACCATGCCACCCAAGGCTCTGTCCAGCACTGCCAGGGATGGAGCATTCACAATTTCCCTGGGCAACCCATTCCAGTGCCTCACCACCCTCCTGTGGTTCGTCTTTCCTCTTTAACTCCTCTCATTTTTTGTAGAGTGTCTGTTACAGGAATGAAGTTCTTGACTGAATGCTGAAATGTTCTTTCTAAACCTTCATATAGGTTCAGGCCCTATGGATTAGTACAGCAGATTTAAACCTTTAAATGCACTGGGCTATTAATTGTAAGCTGCATTGATAGTGGTGGTTGAGCGCAGATCTTCCAAAAGGCCATTTTTGTCAAGTTTGAATCAATCACTGGGTAAGATGTCTGTGACCTGGCATGTTTTGTAGGGCAGTTAATTGAGAGTAAAGTCAGTTCCTACTATCTTCAACACAGATCTGGCTCCTCTAGCCTGGAGCTTCATCCAACTTTGTTAGGAGGCTGAGATGAAGATGCGTTGAGGCAGTGGCATTTCAAAATGGGTATAGCAAAGCCAGCAGACTGGGTGTAGGATATTGTCCTGTTTGAGTCTTGAAACAGTGGCTGCTGAGAGGAGCACTCTGATCTGTTTCTGCAGCAGTGCTAGAAACCAGCACCAGCTAAATAATGGGGAACTAAATGTTACTTTCTTGCAGGTGAGGATGACATACTGGAACAAAATGTTCAACTCAAACCTTGAAATAAGCCTGTGGAAATAATGGATTTGAGGTTTTTCTGGTGGTTTCTTTCTTCTGTTCCAGCCCCTTTGGAAGGAAGGAGTGGGAGAAGGCCTGGGACTGCAAAGAACTTTGTTCTGAAGTGCGTTTTTGAAGGGAGGAGGGGGGCGGAACCCACACCAAATCCAAATCAAAAAACACACACATACCCCCCCAAACAAAAACAAACAACCAAACAAAACCAAAGTTAAAAAACCAAATCCACAACATAATAAATGTTTGAGTTCTGCTTCAGATCAAAGCTTTCGTTTATGTTCTCTTTCCTGCAGCAGAACTTTTGACCCCTTTATTTAAAGATGGTTTTTCTAACTTTGTTTTTGCATTCTTCATCTTTCATGCTTAGGGTAGTTACTTTGTGAGAACAGCACTGGGGTGGCAGCTGTAACTCCCAATTGTTTACATGTATTGAGCACAAAAGGAAAACAGATCTGAGCAGGAGGCAAGTGATCCTCCACTGTTCTTGTTGGTAGTTCTGTGGTGACACGTGCAGCAGGACCTTGTCCTTCCCTCTCCTCCTTACCCATTGTGGGAAAGCAATGGGAAGCACAGAACTTCTGGAGCAGTCGCTCAGTGCTACTGTTAAACCCAGGACACAGGTGTATCTTGAAAAGCTGGTAACGGTGCTGGGAGTGCATGTGCACACAGAGGGTTCCCTCCTGCCTCAGTAGGGGAATGCATAGCGGGGCACAGCATGTCCCTGGTGCAGTGATCTCCAGGGCACTGGGGCAGTGTAGAATAGTGCTTTAAAACTTAGTTGCTCAATCACATGTCACAAGCAATGCCACTTTTGCTGTGCTCCCCCATCAGCAGCCGCCTGCCCCGGCCATGGGGCTGAGTGTCTGCTCAGGCACAGTGTGCTTGCTGCCTGAGGTCCTGGTGTGCCAGCAGCACCTGTGGCACCTCCTGTGCCAGCATGGCCCTGGGCAGCTCTGCAGAGGCCTCCTGCACACATCAGGTCAGTTGTCCCTGGGACCTTTGATGAAGAGCTGGAAGATCACATCTGGCTCTCCTGGGAGGTGTGAGCTTGGTTGCTGCTATCTGCTCCTTTGGGAGGTGAGAGTGGGAGGTGGTGTGGGGGGAGCTGGTGTCTTGGTCTCCTGTTCCAGCAGAAAAGCTCATAGGTGGTGCAGGACCAGGCTATAACTGTGGCTGCCCTGTGGGACCTCAGCTGTTTCCTGCGCCAAGTGCTTGGTGAAGCACTTGACGCAGGAAACAGGACAGCAGTTAAGGACAGTTAAGTTAAGGACAGCAGAAAGAGCTTTTTCAAATACATGGCAGGTAAAACTAACACCAGAGGCAATGTAGGCCCGCTGATGAACGGGACGGGTGCCCTGGTGACAGAAGATACAGAGATGGCAGAGTTACTGAATGACTTCTTTGTCTCTGTCTACTCTGCCGGAGGCAGTCCTGAAGAGCCCTGTACCGCTGAGACCCCGGATGAAGATAGGTCAACGGAGCGGTCTGCCTTAGTCGATGAGGAATGGGTTAAAGACCAGTTGAGCAATCTGGATATCCATAAATCCATGGGTCCAGATGGGATGCACCCGCGGGTGCTGAGGGAACTGGCTGAGGTCATTGCTGGACCGCTCTCCATCATCTTTACCAAGCCTTGGGAAACGGGAGAGGTGCCTGAGGACTGGAGGAAAGCAAATGTCACTCCTGTCTTCAAAAAGGGCAAGAAGGAGGACCCGGGTAACTATAGACCGGTTAGCCTCACCTCCATTCCTGGGAAAGTGATGGAACACCTTATCCTTGGTGCCATCTTAAGGCATATCAAGGATAAGAGGGTTATGAGGGGCAGTCAACATGGCTTCACCAAGGGGAAGTCGTGCTTGACCAATCTCGTAGCCTTTTATGAGGAAATAACACGGTGGATGGATGATGGTAGAGCAGTGGATGTGGTCTACCTTGACTTCAGCAAAGCGTTTGACACGGTCTCCCACAGCATCCTTGCGGCTAAATTGAGGAAGTGTGGTCTGGATGATCGGGTAGTGAGGTGGACTGTGAACTGGCTGAAGGAGAGAAGCCAGAGAGTTGTAGTCTATGGGGCGGAGTCTAGTTGGAGGCCTGTATCTAGTGGAGTGCCTCAAGGGTCGGTACTGGGACCAGTATTATTTAATATATTCATCAACGATTTAGATGAGGGAATTGAGTGTACTATCAGCAAGTTTGCTGATGACACTAAGCTGGGAGGGGTGGCCGACACGCCAGAAGGCTGTGCTGCCATCCAGAGGGACCTGGACAGGCTGGAGAGCTGGGCGGGGAATAACTTGATGAAATATAACAAGGGAAAGTGTAGAGTCCTGCATCTGGGCAGGAACAACCCCAGGTTCCAGTATAGGCTGGGGAATGACCTGTTAGAGAGCAGTGTAGGGGAGAGGGACCTGGGGGTCCTGGTGGACGACAGGGTGACCATGAGCCGACACTGTGCCCTTGTGGCCAAGAAGGCCAATGGCATCCTGGGGTGTATTAGAAGGGGGGTGGTTAGTAGGTCGAGAGAGGTCCTCCTTCCCCTCTACTCTGCCCTGGTGAGACTGCATCTGGAATATTGTGTCCAGTTCTGGGGCCCTCAGTTTAAAAAGGACAGGGACCTGCTGGAGAGAGTCCAGCGCAGGGCAACTAAGATGATTAAGGGAGTGGAGCATCTCCCTTATGAGGAAAGACTGAGGGAGCTGGGTCTCTATAGTTTGGAGAAGAGGAGATTAAGGGGTGACCTTATTAGTGTATATAAATATATAAAGGGGGAGTGTCACGAGGATGGAGCCAGGCTCTTCTCAGTGGCAAACAATGAAAGGACAAGGGGAAATGGGTACAAATTGGAGCACAAGAGGTTCCACTTAAACCTGAGAAGAAACTTCTTCTCAGTGAGGGTGACGGAACACTGGAACAGGCTGCCCAGGGGGGTTGTGGAATCTCCTTCTTTGGAGACATTCAAAACCCGCCTGGACACGTTCCTGTGTAACCTTATCTAGGTGTTCCTGCTCCGGCAAGGGGATTGGACTAGATGATCTTCTGAGGTCCCTTCCAATCTCTAACCTACTGTGATACTGTGATACTGTGAAAGCGAAGGCTTTGAGTGTGCATGGAACAGGGCTGGAGACAGGAACTGTCCAAAGACTCTGTTCTTGGGACACTTTGCACACTTCACTGGTTTTCTTGCTATTTCTTTTTTTACATGGTGCCTTAGGAAGGGTACGTGTGGGAAGTAGCTCCCATCCAGCTTGCAATTCCACAAGCACTTCAAATGCATGGTAAGGGGGTAGATAATAGCACAACACATACAGGAGCGTTTGCAGCAGCTGCAGGTAATGTCTCATGCTTAAATCCGACTATTTGTGGCAGCACAGGGTGGTCAACAACCTCTTAAGAACTAGCCTAGTATTTGGAAAATATTTCTTTTATTGCCCCCTTACCTTTGTCTTCATTCTTGTGCAGCTGATTTGCTACTTAACACCCTCTGGAGAGTTTCTGGCTTTGGTTACTTGCATTCTAGAGAACAGATTTCTGATAATCCTAAATACATTTGTTCAGTTCAGTTCCAGGCCATCCTCCATGTTGTGTGCCACTGCTTGGTGAGCCTTTTGAACAAGTACATGGCTTCAATCAAGCATGCCCCTGCTGTTGAGCAGTTTGCTTCCAGTAGTGCTTTCTGCCAGGGAGGTCTCTAGGCCGGGGCACAGTGCAGCTGAGGTGGGATTCAAAACTGTGTTGGACTTGTGAAACCTGGGTTAGCAGCAGCCAGCTTCACTGCAGCCCCATGCAGAGGGAGCAGGGCTGGCTCAGTTGCTGGCCTGCAGCCGTGCGTGGCATCGAGGGCCCATTAGCAGGTGTGTTTTGGAAACCTGGCAGGATACAAGGAATTGCAGGTGCCTGGAATTGCCGAGTGGGCACTAGAAAACAGAACTGGAGGAGCTGGTCTGAAAGCTGAACTTGCGTTGCCTGGGAAGTGGTGCTGTGGGTTTTCAAGGAAAATAGGAGGGATCAGTTTTTGAGGACTCATGTACCAGCCTGAGTGCAGCCACTAAAGCGCTGTGAACATTAATTCTGCTGCTGCTGCTGTCATTCCTATTACACTTTTCTCAGGAAGGCTGAAATTAGAATTTAAATGCATTGGGTTGAGCATTGGAAAAGTTTAGTTAAAGGCCTCTTGGTATGAAGCAAAAAAAGGGCCTGGGCGCAGTGACAGAGCAGGATGCACCGGCTGGGCAGGGAGGCAGAGCTGGAGCAGAGTGGGGCAGCTCCTCCTGGTTTATTCGTATGATTATTCAGAAGCCTTTGTAATAAATCACTGACTTGCAAATTCCTAAGCCACTTAGCAAAGGGCTCATGTAGAAGTTTAATCCCTTCTGGTCTTGGGCTGCTCTTTCATCTTGGCTGCAGCAGGGCAGACACAGGGCTGACCCCACAACTGTCATTGCAGGAGTAGGAGAATGTCCCCACATCCACGGGGGAGCCCCAGGTACAGAGCAGCCATGGGGAGTGTTACGTCGGGACTGCTTGGAGATGAGGTGGGGCTTAGAGAACAGCACAGAAAGAACAGTGACAAAGAGTAATGGAATGATGCATTGGAAATGATGGTTATCTGAGTGGAGTTTATCTTTGAGCTGTTTGGTCCCTCTGGAGGGCTGGAGAGTAGGCTGGGTTCCTCTAAGCTACGTCCATGCTGGGAGCAGTTTGCTGGAGAGAAAATGATTTTATTTACTTAAACAGTGGGGAATGTTGTTTAGTTTGGAATGAGTAACCTGATTTTTGTTGTTGTTACTAGATTAAGAAAGGGAAGAGAACAAGGACTGTGTCTTCCTGTGTGTTAGAAGCAGCTGTTCCAGAAACAAGGGGAACAAGGTGGGCGAGTGAGAACTCAACAGATAGCATTGAAATCAAATCCTTCCCTCCCAGTGTAGCACTCACCTTTCCTGGTAAAGGTAAATCACTAAATTAAAAACTAAACCCAGGTCCTTGCCAACACTGAGATGAGGGGGTGTCTTTGAATATCAGCTTTCCAGCTCTAAGCTCTGTAGAGCAGGAGAACTGCAGGTGACCCAGACAGCCTTCAACAGTTAATCTGCAGCTGGAGTGGGTGGTGGCTGTAGAATCCCAAACTGGTTTGGGCTGGAAAGGACGCTCAGCTCATCCAGTTCCAACCCCCTGCCATGTTCAGGGACACCTCCCACTAGACCAGGTTGCTCTAAGCCCTGTCCAGGCTGGCCTTTAACACTGCCAGCGATGGCACATCCCTGGTTGTAGCCCCCTTTTTAACTGAGCCATTCTGTGCTAAGTTTTTAAATAGTATGTTGAAGCTACTGCAAACTTTTGGGGTTTTGGTATTTTCCTCCTTTGGAGCACCTCTGTGGCAGGAACTCTTTTAGCATTTGTTTAAAGCACAAGTACAGGCTGTACCTCTGTTAGGGCTTACAGCTGTGGGTGACTGCACTTTGGGTTCAGAAAGAGATGGAAACAACAGCAGCTGCGGAAACAGTGCCAGGGCCACCAAGGCAGAAACTGGAGCATGTGCTCGGCTGTAGGAATACAGCACCCGGCTGCCAGCAGCCGAACCAGTTCTTAGCACCTCAATTAAGAATTCTTGGAACATTCCCCGAGTTAGCTCAGACGTGAGCACAGAGGAGCCAGTGTGCAAAGGGGTCTGCTGGCACGGGGTTACATCACAAGACCACCAGAGCAGGGGCAGTCCAGGACCTGCCCATCCCTTGGCACTCAGTCCCAGCCTAGCAATGGGAGGAAGCATGTGTAGAAGAAACAGGATGACTGAAAGGGGGCAGAGAGAATCCCCGGCTGTGGGACTGAAGTGTATTTTATTAATACTTATTTTACTCATTTATTTCTTTTAGGGTGATTTTTTTTTAATTGTTACTATTCCAGTTTAGTTTTAACCTATTGGTTGCAGTGTTTGACTGGAGTTCTTGCAAGCTCCAGTGCATCAAGTGCCTTACGGAGCCCAGCTACAGGGCTGTCTTGGTATTTAGGTTTTGCACTAACTGGTGCTTGAGGGCCACAGCCTGTTTCTAGCTGTGCACGCACGCTGCTTTTTCACACAAGAACACAGAACTGGGAGCTTATAAATTCTTTATTGAAAAATAACTTGCAGTATTTTCATACAAAGTAATGTAACTGATATCAAGAATTGTCTGACGAGTTCATAAATATTTTTACAGAAACATCTACATGATTTCTTAGCTTCAGCCTTTTTGTTATGCAGGCAAGAACAAAAGATGCTTTTATTTTACTTTAACTGAATTTACAGCTGAATTAAGTCCTAAATTTTCTCATTTTTCAGAGGAGCAGGAATGACTTGTAACTCTGAGCTTTTAATTTCTGCTTTCTTACAAAACCTGCTAGAATCTGGGTGGGCTGCATGGTGCACTAAAAGCACCTCTGTGCCTTGTACACCAAGGAGTCAGTGGGTGAATGGTGCTGGTTGCTGGTATGCTTAATGCATCCTGGAACTATTTTAAATGAAACTGACCAGGAAGTCCAGTGGATGCACTGCTTCCTTACCCTGCTGGGGAAAGCCTGATTTAAGTCATTTAAAAACCCAACCCACCCCCTGAGCCCTGCCATTTAGAAACAAGCAAGCAGCCCAGTGGAGTTTTCCAGAGCTGGACACCACTGTCCTCCTGCCATGCAAGCCAGGGGGCAGCTCCCAACATCCTGGGACCAATCTGGAGGCACATTACAAACACACAAAATTCCTTCACAAAAGCCAGCAGGCTGAGTGCGCTGCAGTGATTCCCAGCGCCCTTCTCTGCCATAGGGAGCTGCGGGCTGCCCATTGGAAAATAAATATAAGGGTGAGCTCGCTTCACTGCAGAGAGCGGTGCAGTCAGCCTCAGAACAGCTATTCCAATGGAGGAGAAAGTGCCATTGCCGATGTACAGCCAAAGAGATCTGCCTCACAGGCACCGCTAATGCTTGTAGCCTGGCCCCAAGTACTGTCTGCTGCTCACAGCTCAGTCCAGAGCTGGCTCAGCCAGTGCCTGACACAGCAACCAGGGGGTGGCTTTCAGAGGCACAAAGAACATCCTGACTATGGAAACAATCCACTTGGAGCTTCCTTTGGGGCTCCAAAAGGCTATTCCCCGTCTTCCCTCTCCAAGCTGAACTAGACTTCCCTATAGATACCACTTTTAAGTCACTGGTTTTGTGGGGGTCTTTATTTAAAAACGAATGCACTGTTGAGTGTTGTGGGAGCACTGCACCCAGATCTGACACATGGTAACTTCCCAGTCCAAAGGTGAAGCACTGGTAAAAGCAGCGTCAGGGGACAGGTCAGAGCAAATGTAGGTAAATACCTGCCCCAAGGTAAAGAGTGGAATTAGGGGTGTGTTCTCCAAGCAAGATAAAGCTCTTCACTGCTCTGCAGCCAAGGCCTAGTGCTGGGCCGCTTGCCTTGGGACTGGCTTGGCCACAGCACAGAGGTGAGCATGGCTGAGGACATGTGCCATGGCCTGGTGACCCCACAGGTTGGGTGACACAGCCTGGCTGGTGGAGCTGCAGGGAGGGACGGAAACAAGGAAGGAATACCTGTGCTGGAACACTGGGCTCAGTGAGAGCCTCGGTCATTTGCTACGTCTTGCAGCCGCCTTAGCAGAGCAGTGTGATTCTCCTGGCAGATGCGCTTGGCTGGTGCTTCAGTTCCATCTTCCAAGAGAATGCCTCTCTTCTTTGTTGGAGTTTCTCCAGTTCTAACCATGCTGTTAATTTCCTTTAGCCTCTGGAAGGAGAAGGGGGGGAAAAAGTAGAATTAATCTCTCGTTACTGTGACTACCTGAATATAAGGTGAACTTGTTTTAATTGCATTACAATGGGGTCACATATGCTTCATTTCTGGAGATCTACACTGCAAAAAGTGCTTCCTGTGACAGACCAACTTTCTTAATCACTGTCCTGCTCTCTCCATTACCAGAGTATGCTCCTGTCTTACTCAAGGAAGTCTGCTGTTCTGACACAGAATCATAGAATAGTCAGGGTTGGAAAGGACCTTAGGATCATCTAGTTCCAACCCTCCTGCCACGGGCAAGGGATGCGTCACTCTAGACCATGTCACCCAAGCCTCTGTCCAGCCTGGCCTTGAACAGTGCCAGGGATGGAGTGCTGACAGGGCTTCCACCCATAGTTATGTTATCTTATACCACAGGTACATGATCTCTGTGAAGACTGAAGATGCTTCCCAGGGAAGATTTCTGCTTCATTCATTGTAGCCAGGGATGATGGGATGCAGCCTATTACACATTCCCCTGGTAAATCCTCTCGTGGTAAGAGCTGGGGGACTTTTTCCCCACTAGGCAGGCAAGAGGATAGGACTGTACTTGGTGCTCTCTCTGGACAGGCTCCACAGCAAGGAACCCATCTGAAAGCAAAGGTTACCATCGCTGGCCTCCTGACTCTTTCTTGTGCTGCAGTACAAAGAGTAATTTTAAAAAGTACACAGTACTCACGGGCACCTGATTGCTTTACAACTTCTTAGATGCCTGAATGGGCAGTCAGAAGAGGGTCAGATGAGAAAGCATGTGTTACACCATGTAAACAGAACGGTGCATGGCACAACCTTCTCCAGTTTCACTACCACAAAGAAAAGGTAGAATTAAGGATTTACAGAAGCAAACTAAGACCCTTCGGCCTCACCTTCGATGGGCTGCTGCTGAAGTAGTAGAAGATTTTCTCTTGAGGAGAGAGTGCGGACTCATTTTTGTGTGGTGAGATGTACACGGGGTATTTGTGGGACAGCTGCACACGGCGAGGGGAGCCCAACCGCACGAATGGGTAGGGAGAGAGAGGAGGGGAGTCGGTCTGCAGAGAGAGGGAAAAGCACACTGCAAAGCACAGCTTCTGTGAGGTGGTCACTTTTCAGCTCTGTTCAGTTTTTCCCACATGTCACATCATACACATTTAGAACAGACCTAAGCTGTGCCATGTCATTTGGACAGATTGGTGGTTTTGGGGGGGTTTATTTCTGATTTACTTTTCTAATGCTGTCTGAGGCTGGCAGCTGACACTGTTTAGTGCTGTCTACTGCATACAGTAGGAAACAGCCAATAGGGGCTGACAGTGGGTGGTGTGTTAGCGGCAGAGTGTGTCCTTCAGGTGAATTGATGTCATAAAAATATAATCCCTGGAGTTTGGTTGCAGTGGAGTTAACTAAGAGCACTTCACTGCAGATACAGTAAAAAAAAAATCTCTTAATAGCTGAAAAGCACAGAATTTACTTACTGCATTTGAGGTGTACTTCAGGGCAAATTCCTTGATCTGTTCGATATAGACATTGTTATAGAACTGTATAAGGTCCCCTCGCTCCTCCTCCTCTGTGTCGCTGTTGGCCCCTGTCAGCCGGGTTGGGGTTGGGGGGGCACTGCTGGGGTGTGGGACAGGCAGGGTGCTGCTGGATCGCATCACGGGGCTGGAGTCTCTGCTGCCTGCAATGAGGAGCAGCTCCTGAGCTCAGCCACATCCCCTTCACCCAATCCAGTCACCTCTGCCCAGGTTTTCAGCCTTGTACAGCCACTGCCTTCCCCACCCCTAAATCACAGCACAGCGACCCTGAATCCAGTCTTGTCAGCATCAGCAATGCTGATGGGATTCACTTAGCAGCCTCCCTTATGGAGAAGCAGTATCAGCCCCGTAAGAGAGCAGTGTGGTGCTGAGGACATGTACACAAACACGTTTGATTTCTAGCTTCTTACTGGATAAACAAGTGGCTCTTCTGTAATAAGCTCAGTCTCGTTACAATATTAGCAGAGCTACAACTCTACATTTGTGCTGCACTTTTAACAGTAGCTCTTTCTTGTTGCAAACTGGCACCATTTCAAGTTGGGAACAGTATGCTTTTTTTAGCTCCTAGTACCTTGAAAACTAGTGGTAGGAATATCCAGTATTACTTCATTAGCTTTTCTTTATAAAGGTTAACTCAAGGAAAATACGTGGGTTTGAATGTCAAGGAAAAGTCTCTGCAGAGCTATCAGATGTGCTGTGGGTGCCTGGTTTGTCCTTGTCTCTGGAGACAGCCAGCTGCTGCAAAAGAAACTACTGCAGCTCCATGACTGTGGTAAGTAAAAGAGTACCTGTGAGCACAAGCTAGCACAGATTTCCTTCCTTTATTCAAAGAGGTGTTCTCTGTACAGACTGAGCTCCAAGAGCTCAGGCCAGCCACTGTGGTAAGCTCTACAGGGAAGCACATGTGGCGATTGATTCCAAACTGTCAAAGTGATATAATACTAACCCTGAGTTACAACAACTCTTACACGGTATCAGTATATTCCTCAATTGTGTCAAAGTTTAGCAAAGAAGAACTGTTTGGGATTGAGTGACACAAAATCCAACTCTTACTTTATACACATGATTTTGGAAATGGAATTAAACCCAAACTTTTAGACTTTGGAATCACTCACTTCTTTCCTTATTCCTCTCTTTGCTTCTGTCTGTAGGTGAGTTATGCTGGCTGCTGCTGTCACTGCTCCCAGAGCGGCGTCGACATCTCCTGCCTTTTATCAGGACACTCCGATATACCTGTAGGGAGAAGGAGGAGCACAGCAAAGGCAGGCTGGTCAAGTAGGCAGCTAGTACTCAAGAAACAACTGCCTGCATGATACATTGGCTTTTTAGAAACTCATTATGGTATTGCATTGATGCTTACGGGAGAAAAGACAGCCTCCTGAGAGGAGTGTATCCAAAAGGCACTACGTTTGCAATTTTAACTGAAGCTATTTTCTATTTTAGGTTTAGTCTAGCATGAAAAGCTTCAGTAATGCAGGATTTTGGATCAACTGCTGTCTGGTAAGAATGGCTCACAGTCTGCATTCATTGAATGCTCTTACTTCAGAAAGAGATCCATTCCTAAAATAGACCCAAGGCATTTAATAAACCATGCTGTTTAATATGAACTGTACTTACATGACTCTTGGCTTGTGGCTGTGTCCGATAGCAGCGCATAATGTTCTGAAAGGATCTGTCCTCCTTGGTCACCTGTGAGAAAGACAGAAAAGGTTAATGTTTTTTCTGTGGTGTTTTTAGTAGTTTGGGGGTGGTTCTCTGTAATGTTTGATTGGTTTGGGGTTTTTTGGTTTTTGTTTTTGTTGTTCAGTGATTTGTTTGTTTTTTTTTTAGGAATTGTAATGTTTGCAGCATTAAGTCCTAGGCAGGTATTTTGTTTGTTTGGATTTTTTATTCACACCTCACCTTAGCCATTATGTAGATGGCACACATCAACAGCTGATCCAGGTGTCTGTCCATCATGATTTCAGGGGAGTGTACCAAGGAATACTCAAAACATGTCCAGATCTTTTTCCGCAGCTCATCAGATACATCAAGCTTGACACAAAGATCTCTCAGGCGAACGCTAGCTAAATGGTACACCTGTGGAAAGGGAGACCGCTCAGGATCCAGCAATACAGCTTTTCTCACCCAGCTCAATAGCAGCTCAGACCTGCACACACCCTGTAAAATTTGTGTGAATGATAAGCCAAAAAAAGAGTAAATTTTTTTCTTTTTCTTTTTTTTTTTGGTGCAAAGAAATAGATGTTTTCAGTTTTGGAATTGATTCTAAGAAAACATTTGTTTTAAGCTTAAAATCTAAGTTCTCCCAAGCACAGGAGGGGCAGTGTACAGCCTACAGCAACTGCTGTGTATTTGATAAAACACAGTGTCTCAAAGGTCAATTTCTTTCTTTTGCAGAGCCTTAAAGAAAAAGGACACCTTCAAGTACCTCCTGGACAAGTACAGAATCTACCTCACAACTATGGTCTGAGAGTCCATTCCTTTGCTAGTGAGAAGTTGCCTGCATAAGAAAACTACTCTCCGGGTATGTGTATGGACAGACAAAAGGTACAGATTAACACTGAAAGGGAATATTCTCTTAGTAGTAGTAGTAATAATTACATATTTTAAAAATCACTGAGGTCTTGCCAAAATACTAAGTAAGCAAAGCACAAATCAGACAGAAAATTACCTTTCTAAAGAAGAGTGAAAGCGAGCTCATCTTCCGTGGCCTGATGGACGTGGCAGTGGTAAAGGGCTGGGTTTGCCTTTGCTCTCCAGGAGAGATCTGCTGCACGGTGACCTGGCTGGGCAACTGCAGTGTAGCCCCTGTCACCTGGGTGTTCAAGGTACCTGTAAGCGCCTGGGCACTGAGGGGCTGAATGGGGCCAGGGACAGCCTGAGCCTGGGTACCCACATTTACCTGGACTGGGAAGAAAGTTATTCCTCCGCTTTCATTGGCGATACCTGTAATTTAAGGAAAAGAGTCTGAAGTAAGACCAAGTTCTGGGTGGGTAGGTGTTTCTGGATGGTTATGGATTTGTTGTGGGGTGTTTGTTTTTTTTGGGGTTGTTTTATTTAAATGTTATTTTTAAATTCAGTATTTTATAAGCAACTAATTTTATTAGTACATTATACATGAAATTGTTTCATGAAAATACTTTGGACTTTTCATCATAAGAAGACTACAAGATAATGAAATTGAGCCAAGTTTTTTATACTTGGTTTTATACAACCTCCATCCCTTGCCAGTTCAGGAAGGCAGGCTGGCTGAAATCACTCAGTTCTAGAAGGCAAATGCTGGCAGTGAGAACATCCTTGTATATATGTTCTGTCTCTAGCTTCTGCTCATCTATTCAAACAATTTTCCGCAATTAGGAATCCTTTTTCTTCACTGGTGTACTTGTTCCCCCCTCCTCCTTACTGTGTGCTAATACTCTGATGGGAGCAAGTCCCAGTAATGCTATGGTAGCTTTTCTCTCACCTTGTACTGGTATTGTCACTGTTTGCCCGTTGTTGGCTGTTACGGTAGCAGTTGCCACTGTAACCAGTGTCTGGCCAGGCACTGGGGTTACTGACATCGCTTCAGGATTCATGTTCTGCACAGGCACCGTATTCACCACGGGCTGTTGGGAAACTCTCACTGGAGTGCTGCTCTCAGAGGTATTATCGTTATCAGCAAACAGCCTTCTCCTTGTAGGATTGGCTGTAGGAGAGCTGTATCTGTCATACAGAGTGGTCGAAGGGGATGAAAGGCCTGTGCATTAAGAAACAACAAACACACACACACACACACATTTAACTCTTGTTGTATAATCCCATATTATACAAATACATGACAGAAATCTAAGGGGTACCAAAACATATCATGTCTTTGTGTGCAGAATTGCTTTTAGAGATGACTGCATCTCAAATAATACTGTTTCATATTTTTCTAAGCTCATGCATTACGTTTTATTTATCAGAGAACAAGTTTGAGACTTCACATAACTAAATATGTAAGTGGAGCTTTGATTGTGGTGTAAACAGTAAAGCAAAACTGTTCAAGTGCTACCGTTAAGAACATAAGTAGCGTATATGCTTAAGTATTATTTAACGCATACATATGTATGCAGATATACATGCTGTTCGTACACATAGCTTTTTGTTCATGCTGAAATTAATGGATGCATCACATATCTATGTCAGCTGAACTAGAAATGCCACGTACAATGTATTTGCAATTAACTGTACCTTGACATTAATGCAGATTCCTTGCTGTACACCACTTACTTAGATGAAAAATTAAAGCTACGTTTTAAGACATGCAAGTATGCTATACTTTCAAAAGCCTTACCTTTCCCTAGTCCTCCAGTTTCAGCACGGACCTCATTTATTCGTCTGGGTGTCAACGGAGAACCCACAACACTGTTCCCAGCAGACCTCTCAAAATAGTGAGGTGGCATTACCTACAATATTCATACTGTTAGTAGAGTGTCTCTACCACAGAGTGACTACGTAACACATTTTTAAAAGCTTCTATACTGCCAATTCTGAACATCAAAACTGCATGGAAAAAAAAAATGCTGGAAAACTTACCATCAGCCTAACTAAAACTTTGTAGCCATTGTCCTACTTGAGAAGATATGGTAGTGAAAGAATCTTTCTGTGACTACAATTAAAAGTCTACTTTTTACCATGTTTCCTCTTGTTTAGTAACCTCTTCAAGCACAAGTGACTGGTCCAGCCCTCCACCTCGTTGCCCATTTTGTTCCCTGTTCTGCTACACTGTGCAAATACTGGGTGATAATCACCTTGGCTGCATTTCTCCATTTTGGCCATCTCTGTAGCGCTGTACATGAACAAACCAGAGCACACTACAGTTCTGTGTCCTCAGGACTGAGCACCTCCTAGGTTGAAATTAAGATCTGGACATGTAGAGCCTCTTCTTCAGGGTATAACATCCCCTCTCTAACTGTCCTGAGTGGGAGAACTATGTAACACATAGAAAGAAGCATTTACCTCTTCACAAGTAGGAACCCTGTTTTCATTATCTCTGATTCTGTCCCACACTATGGATTCTTGTTTCCAGGCCATGCTTTCCAAGATCTGCTCCTCAATATGATTGAGGTGTTTTACTACTTCCCGACAAAGGCCATCCTCTGCTCTGATGAAAACCTCAATTACCTGCAAGGTGGATAATTATGATCAATGTAGTACATATGTTTTATGCATTTCTTCTTGCAGAAAGATAGAACTCCTGATTTTCAGGGAAGAGGAGAATGTTAGAAACATTAACACTGCATCACTATGACTCAAGGAGATGCTAGCTTACACTTTTATCAGAAGACAGCTGTATCTTTCTAAACAAACACTTCACTTTCAAGCACTATTGCAGAATCATAGAATAGTTAGGGTTGGAAAGGACCTTAAGATCATCAAGTTCCTATCCCCCTGCCATGGGCAGGGACACTTTGCCCTAAACCATATTACCCAAGGCCTCGTCCAACCTAGCCTTGAACACTGCCAGGGATGAAGCATTCACAACCTCCCTGGGCAACCTATTCCAGTGCCTCACCACCCTAACAGGAAAGAATTTCCTCCTTATATCCAATCTAAACTTCCGCTGTTTAACTTTTAACCCATTACCCCTTGTCCTACCACTACAGTCCCTAATGAAGAGTCCACCCCCAGCATCCCTATAGGCCCCCTTCAGATACTGGAATTGCTGCAACAGTAGCTTATGATACAATGATAATCCAGCAATTACTATACGGATACATGGATATCGCTGCTGTGTTAAACTGCTAACACTGTGTTAACTGTTAAATGTACGAAACTCCAGACTACCTCCAGAGTGTCAGACACTTGTGCAGTATTTTTTCGTTATGGGACAAGGCAAAGCTGAGCATGAAGAGTTAGCGTGTACATTAACATGACTTACTCATGACTGGATAGGCATTTCTAGCTATCAAACACTTTACCTTATAAAAATGATACACTGGAATGTCAAATATTTCAGGGATGAATGGGAAGTTTCCAGGTGGCTTGTACGTGAAGGTAATGATCTCAAGGCAACATGCCAGCAGCGACCTATGAAACACATCCTGCTCCAGTATTGCCTGCAAGAGGGTTGCAAATTTTAATTCTTAATTTACAGCGAAACTATAAATAAAAAAAACCAACTTTCTATTCTTCCTCAGCAGTGAGATTATCAAACTTACTGAAAGAGATCTTATTTGATAAGAGACAGAACAGACTCCAAAATGAGGCATCTTCAGTCATTAAAAATACCACGTATCTTTGTCTTTGTACACAGAAATGATTGTGCAGTTTCTTCCATTCAGTATTTCAGAGATTTACGCTCATTCAGCGTTTCAGAGATTTAACCTCATTTTACAGAGCTGTATACTGTGCTCTACACTTGGTTTTCTCTTCTGTAGGTCCAACTTTAGAAATGAGGTACAATTTGTTTAGTTTTCCTTACAGATAGGTCAGTGTCTCCCAGTCTCTTCCTCTCTTGCTCAATGATAGACTCCAAGACCTTGTAGTATAGCACCTCAGCACGACGAAAATGCTTACTAGCAACATCTGCAGGAATTTTAAGTAGAAACAGTACTGAGAAATGCAATAAAGGAATTACAGTATATATCTTAAGCTACAGAGATGCAACTATTTAGTAGTCTGGGTGGATTTCTGTGCTGCTGTGGCTACAGTACTTTCAGGACTAAACCAGTTAATTTAAAGATAACTTAAGAATCCCTCTCCTGTGCTGGCACTGACTGCTGAATGTAGAATAACTTTTTACTGAACTCAGATTTTGATGATGACACCATCTATAAGAACAATCCCTGATACTGCTCTAATCTACATATTTCAAGCTAATAAATACGTTGGAAAGTATACTTAAATGGATCCAACTTCCTGTAGGGTTTGCAAAGACTACAATTAATTACTGTCACAGAAATCCATGCCATCACAATTATCCTTATATTTGATCAAGAAGGTGCTCCCCTGAACAGTGCTCTTCATTTGCTCTGTAGAACTGAAAGTATCATCAAATTCCAGTGATTTAAGCTAAGGCTGATGATAATTTTGCATGCAGGGTTGAAATTTGCTGAGTCTCAATACGGGAAAAGACAAAAATAATCGAGAAGACACTTGTGCTAAAGCATGACCTGTAAGGTAGTTACAAGAGATTAATGTACTTATTTACAGGCATTTTAATTCTTATCTGTATAAGTAAAACGTTACCCACCTTTGGAAAAATTACTGAATTCTCCTTCAGCCTGCGTGCTCTGGCAGTATACTTCATGCATTTCTTTTACTCTGTTGGCAATAGATTGAGAAGGATCTCTGGAACATGACCTGAAAATAGAAACATGGTTAACATACTATTCCTGCTAAGAAAAAATAAACAACAACCAAACAAACCCAAACCTATAATTATTTTTACAATACGATGAAAGTTTGAAATTGTAAATATCTTGTAGAACAATATGAACACACCCATAGGTGCCCTAACTGCATTTGTACTGTAAAGGGCCACAGCATATCATTATTATTGTATACTTATCTAGGTGTTCCTGCTCCAGCAGGGGGATTGGACTAGATGATCTTTTGAGGTCCCTTCCAATCTCTAGCATACTGTGATACTGTGATACGCATGTTTTGTGGTAAATATACACATCTTTTGTTGATGGAGGACAAATATTTAAACATTTTCCACATGATATAAAAATTGATTTTTAATATATTGTACCTGAAGCAACAGTTTATTTACATGAAGAATAAATTTTATGTTGCATCTCCTACAAAGGGGAGCCATTTGCTAGGTGGTGAGATTTGCTAAGAAGAAAAGTCTTGACATTTTGTATTAGTAGTTTGTTGTTAGAGACACTCAGAATTGCTGGGTTTTAAACGTGGTATATTTTTACAGCCATCAGTCCCTTAAGGATAAGTGTATCTCAATAAAGAGAACAATGTCCTTAATATTTAACTATCTCTCTAGGTCCTATTTTACTCCATAACCTTTCAAGACTGACTCACATTTCAAATCCCACTGTTCAGCATTAACATTTGCTATTAAAACTAAACTTTTTTAAAGAACAGGTTTGTTTGGTAGCGAAATATCAAACTTACCTGAGTATTTGCTCCAGATTTTCACTGGGGGCATTTTTCAGCCCTGCCAGCATTGTGTGAAGGCGGCTTAAGCTGTATGTTGCCATCGAAACAGGTGTCACATATGGGTTACTCTCTTTAATATACTTGCGGCCAGTTAGCGGGGTTGTAATCCTGAGTGATTTGGACTAAAAAGACAAAAAATTAAGCATATAACTGTGCACTGCCAGAAAACTAAAGACACAGGCCATAACCACAGAAGTGGCAGTCTGCAGAATTCTTACCCTGTGTTAGGATATATGCCTGGGAGAAATGGTTGAGTATCAAACAGCCCAAACTAGTGATGTCTCAGAAAACAGCCCCCAGTGACAGGTGTGTCTGTATCGAGCAGTACTATATAAAGGTGAACAGGGAGGATGTAACTTCACACTGAAATCCAAGTACTGGGTGGGAACTGAAACAACGAGGCCAATCAAAAAACCCTAAACACCCAGCAGTCACCTCCTACCCTGAGTAACGAAGGCAGGTGTAGCTCATAGGGAAAGTGTACTGAGCCAGGGTTTCCTTTCAGCAAGTTTAATGCTTAACATGAACAGTCCTCCCGATTAGCATTTTAATTCATTTACATCAGGTCAAGCCATCACATCAAAACTATTTAACAAGGATGTTCCTTCAATGCAAACCCAATGCATCTTCTAATTATCTAACCACACAATCACTTAACCAAGAAATATTTTCCTTTTTTTAATAAATGCATTACATTTTGCTGTCTTTTTACCATGAAGTCTAGCTCACAATGCTCCTTCTGTTTCTCCTCCACATTTGTAAGTGTGGTTTATTTCTGCCTTCACACCCTGCCAGAAACATGGTTCCCCCAGCCCCACCTTGGACACTCGGAGCACGCAACAGCCTAAGCACTGCACCTGCAAGTTGCTGTGTTGTACAGGCCACACTGTGTCAGCACTACAGAAACCTAAATGAGTCTGGCACACAGCGCAACTTGGTGGTTGATTTTTTTCTTATAACAGATCAGCAGCTAAGAATTATCTATTTGCACTAGTTTTGCCGATATGGTTACTTGGACCTTTTCTCTCCAGAATATTGAAAGCCATTAACCAGCTCTCCCTCTGGAAAAAGATAACATACCTATCCAGTGACCTAGGCTGTTTCACCCTTTTGCTCTAATTGTGCTAATACAGCTTACACCCTTCTTTATGTGCCTGTCTTGTCTCCTTCCTTTTTTAAGAGAATTTGTCCATCTTTCAAAACATTCTGATATTCTGTTTCCATAGGTATATGTGTCTGCATTCTGTATTCAAAGCCAATGCCTGGTTTTCAGAAGCTGCTCTAGTCATATGGAGGCTCTGGTAATATTATAGGTCTTCACTTTATTTTTCTGAAATACATAGTGTTCTTTATCCTCCCAAAGACCATATTCTGTGCTACTTCATTACTCATATATAAAGACGTATCTGTGTATCACACTTGTAGGCAAGTGAGGTGAAAACCATTCCCTAATGCTTTATCTGAGGCTGTGAACAGATGTAACAGCTACACCTGAAGGACATTTGTCAAAAGAAAACATCACTCTGCATGTGTTAAACAAGCAACCCTGCATATGAGACAGAGATCTGAGAGAAGGGGAAGCTGCACAGACAAGTACAGAGAGCCCCAACAGCTGCAAGACAACCCAGTATTGCTGAACACCTGTGGAGAATTGCCCCTCCTATTGTGCTTGAAAATCTTCACCTAAAGGTCTACCTAAAGGTCCCACTTTGATAATTACCTAAATATTCTCTGTAGTGGATTTTATCAAAGCAAGCCCAAATGCATGGAGAAATCCTGACCAAAACCCCCCAAAGTAAACACTATTTCTGATCAATTACAATATCTAACTCACCTTAAACAATAAAGATAGTAATTTTTAGTAGCTGCTTCTTGTGATGAGAGACTAACTCATTTTACTCTCCATATAAAACCTGCAGCACAAACCATGTGATACTCACCCTGTCAAAGTGCTGCTGCAAGTTATGCTTCACTTGTACTCTTTCAGCTGTTTCCGTTCCTGAAGCTGTATTTAAGCACCTTGTGAGAGTTCCAATTTCTTCATCTGCGTCTTCCCCAAGAAATATTCTCTCATCGAGATTTCCTACTGACAGAACATACTCTTCATAGGCCTTGTTGATGGCTTTGCTACAGCAGAACGGAAAAGACAGATACAAACCCCTTTTTATTTAGACAGTATTTGGTCACCTGCTTACTGATCAAACACAGTTCCAGCCTCCTGAAGTCTACTTAAGGACTTCCTTTAACCCTGACTTGAGCATTGGAGCTCTTTTAAAGTCTACAGTATCTTCAACATAACACTGACAAGGACATCATTTTCCCATTAGATCTGATGGCTTTCCAGTCAGTATAGTTCCAGGTGGAACGTAATAAAATACCGAGAACTTGTATTTGTCCTGAAACATCTCAAAACTTAACAGCAGCATAAAATCAAAAACTATACTTAATATTTTCATACCATTTAAAAGAAAGTAAGTCTTACAGGCATCTCTAAGTTTATAAAGAAAAAAATGCCACCAAACCCATTTTTTCCCCTCTCACTTGTCACTCAATGTGTCCCCATTGCGTTATATAAAAAAAACAAACCCCGGAAACACAGAAAATGAAGAACAAAAGAAGAAATCAAGTAATACCACCCTGAAGAACCATTCCTCTTTCAAACAGGCCTGTAATGACGCATAAATATTCATTCATATGCAAGTCAACTAGTTGCTACTACTGCTGTTGAGACACAGATCATCCTGCAAATGCAGTGTGCTACTGCACAGGGATACTGATGCAAGCCAAACCACAAATCCAATGACTCACAAGCTATCCCCGAAGTTCCCAGGATCAAGAAATCCAGTCAGATTTTCATCTTTTCCTTTCAAAAGCTGTAAGACAATGAAGAAAAGGATGGATGTTTCAGCGCATAAAATTGTTCTGAATGATCTGAAGAGAAATTTTTCTACATCACAAATTTACTGACCAACCTTTTTGTCAAAAAGCTTCCGAATATATGGCTTCCAAAAATGTTCCTTTATGCCTTTTGCTTCTAAAACTAATCCGTAATGTAATGAACACAGTTTTTCAATGATACAGGGAGGATCAGATGATACTTTATAATCCTTACTGTGAAAGTCTTCAGGCAGACCTACAATTAAGAATACTGTATTATTTAATTCTGCAAATCCATAGCATGTTTATTAAACTTAAATTCTGTGCTGTGTAGTCTACAGAGTGTGAAATTAAAATAAGCTAATTCATTCCCTTGAAAGAATAATTATAACGCCTACTCAATTTGATAATGTTGTCAAAAATCAATTTTGAGTCAGAGATTTAAAAAGATTAGATACTGAGTCATAAAAATTAAATATGTCAGCTCTAACAGAAAGCTGATCAAACACTTGTGAACTGTAATATTTAGTCAAATAAATTTGAGATAATGGTCCCAGTTCACATCCAAACCACTACAAAGCAAATGCAAATACTGTACAGCACTGAAACTGAACTCTTAAGTCTGGAAAGAATTACATCAGAAATTCAGTGGGAACTTCTCACCAGTCATTTGCAGTTGCGGTTATCAAATCAACCTACATTTCTATTCTCTCACAAGAGCAGCAGCAATCCAGAAATGAGAAACAGTCACACTGTCACTCATTTTTTAGCACTGGGTCTTCCCCAACTGCTGCCTCACAGGAACTCTCCAGTCTGACTGTCCCCAGCAATACCGTCCCCCTACGTGCTCTTTCACTGACACCAAAATGTCCTTAACTGGCATTTTTCACTTGGGAACTCCCTTCAATGGTTATTGCCATAGTAAATTGAATTCTTAACTTAGTATATTATTAACAGAATTCAGCAGTCTGTTATGCTACAGGAATAGAAATCTGTATAGCCAGATGCAGAAAACCTTAATTCCCACATATTTCAAATCAATATTGTTGGATTTTCTCGACCACATAGATTCATACTCATCTCAGTAGCCTTAAAAGTTGTTGCAGACTTTAGATAAAGAGGTTTTTTTCAACATACCGGCAAAATTAGGATTCAGAAGTTCTTTACGGTTTGGACACTGGAGAGCATTTCCATACACTAGATCCAATGCACATAACAAGAGATGGTAGGAATTGACCAAGTCATCACTAATCATCGGAAAATTACCTTCAATATTAGAAAGACATAAACCATTAATTAAAATTATCATAGATTTAAAACTTTTTTAACCAAGAAAATGTTGATATTTGTATTATAATCAATAACAAGAGTTTTGGAAACACAGATTTTGGTGACTGTAAACATCTGGACGGAAATGCAGGTAGTAAAGCAGACACAAACTTGATAAAATGCAGCAAATAGTGAAATACTTTTGTTTTCAGCAATTGTGTAGGAACTCAAATATGTAGTTTTGAAACCAAACCTCCCCAAAACACTGATAAATGTGATATTGCAGACTCCCTCGTTCACAGTAATCTGATAATTCAGTGCATAAATAACTTGAATCAGCATGAACTGTGTCATGCAACTGCCTCAAGGGAGAAAAAACTGTTACCCAAACAATCCCCAGTCTGGCAGTGCTACGTAGTTCAGCAGATTCTTACTCTATGTGCCTGAAGGATAACCTTGGTCTAAAAGTTTATGAAAGGGAAGAACGTGCTATGACTGAGACTTGTCTTATCCCCAATTTTGCATTGTGTACAGCGCTGCGAAGAACTTGAACATTTGTCAGGCTACACCCTCATGCCCAGATATGCTAGAACAAGTGCTGTCCCTCCTTCAATTTCTCCCGTTCTCCAGAGTGAATCTGTATTTCACTCAAAGTCATGGGATTATTTCTCTTTACCAACCTGTTATCTTTACAAGATTTTGGTGCAGGCATGCTCATCATAAACAGTAATAAATTTAACTTTCTTTCTCTTGCGCTTTATGAAAGAGTTAAAATGTGTATCTCTCATCGGGTTTACAGTGTAGCTTTGTTTCATATAACTCCAAAGTGTTTATTAGTTTCCTGTAGAAAAGAATCCTTGTAACCTCTTCACTCTCTTACCACCTTTCACAAAGGTTATATGCAGATTCATTACTCTCTACCAAACTCATTTAGGTTTATGATATTCCTTTAGAGCAATGACCACGTCTATAAAGCGGATTGTAAAACAAACTGTACCATTAATTAATTTCATAAATCACAATCCCATGAATTTATATGTACAGCATGATTTTCTATCACTCTTTCAACACTAATAACTTTTCTACTCTTTCCCCTCACCCCCAGGTATAATCCAAAGCACTCAGCTGAGCCCACTATGAACAGCTTTAAATCCTTGAAGAAATTGATCATATTGTAATAAACTCACTTAGAACACATTAAAATGTATATATGATTAAAGAATCTTCCTAATTTACTGTTACTTTTCTACCAGTAACATAGCAGTTTGTTCAAATTTATGTTCAATTTCCCAATTCCATGCTTATAAAAAAATAAATAAAAAAGAATTTCAATGCAGATAATTGGAACTATTTAAAATAATGAAGTCTACATGAAATTTGAATCAAATGTACACATTCGTCAGTTATTTCCAAATCATGAAAGTTTCAAAACAAAACAATGGAAGTCCTAAATACAATAGCAAAATTTAATCTATAAAAACCTTAAAGTAACTCACATAACACAGGTTCACTTTCATAACCATTAAGTCTAGCATGGCAATCATCACTGTCAGTACAAAATCTAATTTTACAGTACCAGTAGTTTCATAAAAATAATTAGGGACATTTCAAACAGCTTTCTACCACTCCCCTCCGCAACCTAGTACCAAATAATAAAACAGCTAAAGTACTGCTAACCAAACCTGCTATTTTACTTCGCAGAGTACACCAGATGTACGAATGAGACCTGCACTTTCTGCATCTGAGAAAGTGAGCACAATGATCTTCAAGCCTGCAGCAATATCACAGAGACAAGCCTGAACTTGCCACTGATGTGCGGTTGCCGTGATAAGCACTACTGCCAACCACAGCGAAAAAAACAGGAATGCTTAATGCTTTAAATGGTTGACATTTGGCTTCCATTTTTGTGCTGCCACATTTTAATGAATTTACCACTAGTCACTTACTGATTTTAAAGTCTGTAATTACTGTAAATGTCCCTTCTTCTTGCAAAATTTAACTGGATATGTTACCAAGATGGCATTCTCTACAAAGTTAATTTGTATGCCTGAAACTGCTCACTAATTAACATGTAGTCAGTTGGTTATCTTGTTACTCAAACATATCAGCCAATAATTTAGCAATAGGAAGATGCCTGAAGACCCTCTGCACCTTGTCAACTCTCAACTCTCAACCCAAAGAAATGGGGACTTTATAGAAGGGAAAAGCAAAATCTGAGTTTTCAGACTGACCTACTTATTCTCTCAGCTGCCTAACTATGCTGAATAACTGAAGTCCTGACTGACTGGAAATAGAGTACAGTACTAACTCTCCTCTGGACTCAGTGGATATGAATGGGTATTTCATACTACTGGAGAGAGCTACTCTGGATGAAAAGGAAAAAAAAAAAAAAAAAAAGGAAAAGCGTGCTGTGTTTCAGGGTTTCAAGCAACACACCTCTTTGGGAAAAATCTCTCTTCCCCAGTAAAACACAATTTGCAGCCTACTGCAAAAAGGCGTCTTCTATGTAAGGCAGTGTTCAGTAGAGCACTTGTGCAATACCACATGATATCTGTACAAAGATGTGATGTTCGGGTCTGACAGCATTACCAGTAACTTTTCCACAAAGAAGCTGCTAGCAACCCTCTGCAATGTGGCACAGTGTAGAAAAAAAGGTTGATCTGTGTTGAACAAATAATATTATTATTTGCAGATAACGCAATATTACGTCAGCCTGCTCTCTCCTATCCTCAAAATCAGCCAATTACAGAAATCACAGCACACTGCAGGGATCTTAGCACTGATTCCCTTTTAACCTGGAAAAAAGCCACCCTACCATGTACCTCAAACCCAAACCCAAATTCCTTTTATCCTTTTCTTTGTAGAAATTAAGCTATCAGTTTTCTTCTACTAGAAGTTATCTTATAAAAAGTACAAAAAGTTTCTGGAAATTTATCAATGGACCTGAATGTACAAGACTTTCAGTGAGGAATACAAATCTTGTCTTTATTTCCCTCAAAACACTATCTTACACAGAATTACCAGTGAACACTCATTCATGCAGTATGTGAATAAAGCCCCAGGTATGTAGAAGCTCTGTTTAAGATGCACGTTCTATGAGGAAAGACTTCATACTATACGTGACATGACTAAACAACTTAAGCCTAAAATAGGACTTAATCCTGTTCCTTCCTGAGGCTTTTTCTCCCATCAGTCATTATCGAGGAAAAACTGCTGAAATCTGCTGCTATTTTTATTAGCTTTAAGACTGCTTTTACAATAAAGGTTATATATATATTAGAATGTATTGTTTGTTCATCACATTATTTCTACATAGTATCTAGAAGCATATTAACAGAGGATCCCCTTAAGTGTTCCGAAGGATTCTGAGTCCCCAAGACAGTTGCTTATATATATACTATGTCCAAAATGCAAGGGAAAACCACCAATACCAGACAGGCATACGCAGACCTATTTAGTAATGCATATGTTTATTTGATACAGCTGCTGCACAATCATTTTTTAAAAAAGGCAGGGAGACAAAAAGGCTATTAAAAGAGTAAGAATGCTCTCTGTGATACTAGCATGAAGTATTCACGCCCAGAATTGTATGATGAATTTATAGCAAGTTATAGGGAAAAAAAATCAAGTATGTGCAGTATCCCAGCAAACATAAATATACACCTTATGCTAATTACAACACCACCTAAATATGAATTAACTAAAATTCTAAGCTATCTTTTTCCCTTGGAATTACAGCACAGATCTCCACAACACTGGAAACTTTGTAAAATACTCCACATAAAAGCTGCCAAATTATTTGGATGTACAACTCACTTGTAGTGTGGTAAAATATACAGCTGGGGAAATTAAAACAGAATACATTCTGTCTTCAGGCTGTTCTATGAAGGCCCTTTCTCCATTTCTGAATTCAGAAATGCCTGCACCTAATTCAGTGTTTAAGGACTAATATAAGGCAACAAATAAAAAAAACAGGTTTGTTATATTTAATCCCTTTCAAATCTCTTACCTTTTGCATGAACAAACAGCAACCAACAAAACTGGAAAACTTCTGTCACAGTACATGGATGTCGCCTTTTGGGGAAAAATACAGCAAGAAGACAGCCAATAAGCTCAACGAACTGAGATAGAACATCATGCAACACTGAATCACTCTAAAAGAAAATTAAGCTTCTCTGCAGTGTGGCCAAAATCTTACACTCTTCCCACAAAAACCTGACTAGAGTTAATAAAGTAAACTGTGAATTGGTTTAGTACAGACACAAGTGGAACCCTAGTCAGCTGGCATGTAATGACCCAAATGTCACTACAACAGACCAAAGAGCAGATTCCACTAAAAACAGGCCAAGACCTAAGCAGAAAATCGTTGTAAATTTAATGTTAAACATGGCTGGCCTAAATGTTTTCTTTTAAGGCAAAACTGTGATCTTATGTCCAAAGAACAGATAAATATCCTAATTTAAAAACTAAAGAAAACATCTTTTCTGCTTTTTCACACAACAAATGGTACATAGAGTCAGCTGAAATATTTTGAGAGCCAGAGCTGAAATTCCTTCTTCAAAAGCATTCTGAACAACATAAGCAGGTATACGTTCTTGGAGGAACACATTACACAGTGCGTTGATGTTAATACACTTGTCACGGGCAAAACTTTCAGAATTGTGTGTTCAGAATACCATCTCTGTACTAACAAAGCATTTTGTAAAGGGTTTTATACAGTATACAGAGTTTTGAAATACATTAAATGATTACCAGAAGCAAGTTCCTCTGCCAGTCTTTTTTTAAGATGCTTTCAAATAAAAGATATTTCATAAGACTCCCCACCACAACTGGAAATTATGCTTAAGTATTTACCACATGGATTTAAAAACAAACAAAAAACCCTCCCCTAGCACCAATTTTTATGACTCCATGGCATTCCTTGTTTCCATGTAACAGGTTACTGGAAGTACTATTTCATATACTGCAGCTCATCTCCAGGACAGCAAAGCATTAGAGCAGCAAAGGTGGCATTAGAGATATGTTGTGTCTAATATCGCATTGCTTTTAAAGTTGTTTACTGTACACTGTGAAATAGACATGTCAGCCTCAAAACCAAGTAGTCTTTATCACATTTTCTTTGTAAGACTGTATTTAGTATTAAATTCTTTCATTCAGGCAAAAATCTATTAATGGTGAGGATATTCTTTTCAATTTCTCCAGTGTTTTGCTCAGCCTTAATCTTTTTTTAATTTTGTCACTCCAGCTGGTTATGTAAAGAATAGTTTAAATGTCAAAATTAACATACATTTCACCCCAAAATTAGTAAGCACCATCTTCCAGCTTAATCTTCAAAATTACTTCATGACTTACTATCTAAGCTAGCCACCAGAGGGGTTTACTCTTCCAATTATAGAACAGTATAAGCTGTATATTTTAATGAAAATGCACTCAAAATACAACTAAAAACCCCAGGCAATTCCATCACATTTTTGCTCTATTCTGCTTTAAAACCAGTCTAGAAATAACAGGAACATACCTCTGTTTTCTCCCTCTCTGTTGACGAGGTTGATCTTCTTGAGGATATCTGAAAATGTCCTGAAAAATGGGCTCGTATTTCTTAAAAATGACAGCAGAAACAGTGAAGTTTCTCTCTAATCTCTCAGTTCGTTCTCTGAATTGGGCAGGGAGATTTGCCATGTCTTCCCACTTTTTCATCTTGTTAAAAAACTCAATCAAGCTGAAAACACCAAACAGATTAAATCTGAAAGTTTTGGGCTATTTTTGCAGAAATATACTGTTCATTTTCTAACAAAATTGCAATTTCTACTTCCTAAACTACCAGTAAGAGGGCAGTACTGCAATCATGATAAAGTACTCAGAGCCCATCCTTCACCCATAAACATGACAGCTTGCAAAATACTTTTAGATCTTCACTTGATTATTATGTTAAATATGTTTCACAGTTCTGGTTTTTGCTCACAAAGGCACAATCGGCTACAACAGTCAGATTACTCTAAAAGCAGATTTCCTTCATTTTTCTGAATAATTTGTTAAGTTAAATAGAACAAACTCTAAATTCTACAATGCTGAGAAGATTCTACAAAGTATGAAAACCCCTTGAGTTTCAAGACAATTCACTTCATAAATTTGGCTTTCATTTATTTTTCAGTCCTTTATTTATCCCACTTTTTTGGAGTTACTAATCTTTGATAGCCCACATCACAGAAATAATTTATCCACATTAAATTCCTGAATTTCTAACTTTTTATGAAAAAGAAACATTTCTGTATTATGTAAACCAACAGCAAAGCTACAACAGTGAAGGAGATGGGGAGCAAGACTGTATAAGACGATTCCTTTTTAATTTTTATGTAATCTGCTAAATTGTTACAATACAATCAGACTGTTAATAAATACAGTAAATAGTTTCAGGGACATTTTATTCAGTGCTTTACGGACATAAACATTTGATATAAATTTTATCAGATTCTGACATCACTTCGGTTTCATAAAGCAAGAATATGTAAAAAGTGAAGTCTTCTTCCAAAAAGTATTTTCACAGCCAGTTGGAGATGGTTTCTCATGTGAGAAGTTCACACTTTGCACACTCTTCCAAAACAGACTATTTTTCAAAGAAAGGCTTCTTTTGCCTTTAAGAAAGAGAAGTAAATCTCTGATTTTGAAACCAGTGTTTTTACAACACAGTAATGACCAAATGGAATTGTTCTACTTCCATGGCAATGATCTGATAACGCAAAGATTCCAGCGATACAAATTTTATCTTTAAAAGCAGGAAACAAGACAGATGTTTCGCATTTGTTCTCAATTTCTAGATTTCACAACCTGATAAGCAGTCTTTGAGATCTTGTGTTTAAAAATGAGCAAAAAGTTACCTTTGTTCTGAACAGCGCAGAATTCTGGTTAAAGATACGTAATTTCCCTCAGCTGTCCCTTTGCTCACAGTGGGAACTGCTTTTCTGCAAGCCACATACAAGGCACATGCTAGCCAGTGCAGATCATTGCCCTGTGAATTAAAACATCAAGCATCTAAGACTTCATTGAGAAGAAAAACACCCTCTTCAGCTATGCACCCAACATAACGAAAAGGGACAGGACCGTGTCCTAAATGAACGAAGTTCAAGTACTAGCAATGTTGAGCTGCTGTTTTAAAGTTGAGCTATTCTATGATTTTAGCTACAACAAAACTAAACTGATAAACATTGAACTATGTCAAACCTAATCCTGCAGTTACCTGTATAAATGTCACTCTTGATCCAAAGTTAACAAAATATTTTTACTGTGGCTTTTCTCCTATCATAACATTCTGTACTGCCTTGGTGTTAAAAAAACAACAAACATACAAAAGCTACAGTTCGTTACAATCAGAACATTCTTCCCTGAACAGACAGTAGGAACAGAAAAACAGTTTCAATTTTTTTTTCTGTATTGCCCAACAGAACTGTTACTCAACCTGTACTTCAAGGCAGAAATTAATTCCGGTTAAAACTTTTTAAATCTTATGCTCTCTCTTCGATTAAAGCCCAATGTTTTAACTGGAGAAGGCCAGTGAAAAGACGGACTGTGGGCACAGAACACTGAATTCGATGCTGTGGGTTTCTTAGGCTACATCTTTCCCGGGGCCAGATTAGCACACACTTCAGAGACAAACACAAACTCTCTTCCTGAGCTTTCCAACCCGTTTCCGATGGTTACAGGCAGCGTGTGACAGAGGCGCTTTCAGGCCACACCACTTCCTTCCTCCACACAGTTCCAGGCACCGATGGTTCACCACCCACTCTCCGCCCGTGTGGGGATACTCCTGTAGCTCTGCGTTGAGAGCTGTCGGCTCCTGGGGTGGGAAGCCCTGAAGAATTCCAGATGACTCCAGAATTTCATCGTAACAGCCGCCTTGATTTTTAAAAACCCACCCGGTAACAAGCATCTCCCGCCACTCTGCGTTACCGTTTTAAGGAACTTGCACGGGGCCGTGTGTCAGGTTCTCAGAACCAAATTTACTGTTAACAGCGCTGAAAGCATCTACGTGGGCAACTGAACAGCTACTGATAAGAGTTCACTGAGACAACTAAAGTGCGCTTGTAAGCGGACAGCCGCAAGAGCCCAGCGATACGATCGCTTTTAACACCTTTTCACTGCAGTGACTCAGGATCACGGTTATTTTCCCACTTGCAGAGCCGGAGATCGCCGCTGCGCGGCTCCCCCACAACTGCTGGCAGCGGTCACCCCTGCCCGTCACAGCTGGGGCCGGAGCCGGGAAGCTGCGCTCCCCGGCGGGCGGGCACCGCAACCGCGAGAAGCGATGTCCCCCAGCGGCGCTTTCCGCGGCTGAGGAGCCACCTTCTTGCGGTCCCCGGACTCAAGGCCGGGCCGAAGCCACGCAGCGGGGCAGGCGACGGAACGCGCCCGCGCTCGGCTGCGGGGTAACGCCCCGACGGCGCCTCCCCAGGGACAGGGTGAGGGAGAGGCCACCACGCCTCGAGGGCCGTCCCCCTTCCTCCCCCCCACTTAACCCTCTCCGTCCTGTTGGGCTGCGAGCCCAGCGCCGGTCGCCTCGGCGCTGCCCCCACGCCCCATCGCGTCTCACCTCCAGGGTGTAGTTGCGCTTCATGCTCTGGTAGCTGAGCCAGGCCTCAGAGCGGGCACGCTCGTCCATGTTGAGGCTGCTGCACAGCTCCTCGTAGCGCTGCCGGGTGTCCCCCTCCTCAGCCGGCGGGGAGGGGGCTGCGACCCCCCCGACCCCCTGCTCGCCATCCTCCTCCTCCTCGCCCGGCATGCCGCGCCCCGGCGCTAGGGGGCAGCTCTGCCTCGCCGCACACTGCGCCTGCGCCGCCGCCCCTCGGGGTCGCGACGCGCATTCGAATCAAAACACCCCGGCGCCGGGCTCCGCCCCCGCCGTCTAACGCGGCCGCTCATTGGGTGGCGGGAGGACACAGGGCCCGTCACCGCCCTCAGAGTACGCAGGCGTACGGCCCCGGGCCCCCGCCCCGCCCCGGCCCGGGCAGCGCTCCCAGCAGGCGGCAGGGGCGAGCATGGCGTACAACTGACGTCGCCGCGCACACGTAGCGGAGCGCAGGCTCGCGCCTAATTACCACTGTGGCGAACGCGGGATACGCACTGGTCAGTGACCGGGCGTGAGACGGGCAGAGGCACCACACACATGGTACCGGTTAGCCGCTCAGGAAAACCAAGCACAATGGATGCAAGCTCTGTTGAAAGCTGCTGCGTAGGGCTTTCACACAGCCAAGTGTAAACAAAGACAAATACAGTGGAAGAGTTGTAGGCTGTTACGAAGGAAAAAAAAAGCAACTTTAAAACAAGGGCACAAAATAATAAAGATTGGTTTGTGATATGAATCACTTGTGTCCAATTTAAAGCTTTCAAATAGCTGTGAACATAACGAAGACAACTGGGTACCAATGGGTGAACAGCAACACGAGAGAGGTGGGAAGAGCTCCTGAGGCCCCTGCATTTAAACAGAGGACTCTGCAACACCCACCTTAAAGGAGAGATGGGTGTAGAGCTGGTACATGGGAATTAAGAGATTTACTGTTTCCTTTTGTTCTACATTTCTAAGCCACCAACCATTAGAGCTTCACGGGAAAAAAAGACACATCTCAAATGCTGGTTTGGCTAACCCGAGCTGTTTCCCAGGTCACCAGTGTGCATGTTTAGGGAGCAGTGAGAGCACCAGATGGTGCAGAGTCTGCAGTGGAAGCTGGCCCCCTGACCTGCCAGGACAACTCGGGGGTCTGGCTCATTCCACTGCAGCATTAAAAACTGATGGTTAGTTAGGCTGTAGGTAATGTTGATACAAGGAAAGCAAGTGACTGGAAAACATAAGGTTAAGATACTTTTAGGTCTAAGAGAACAATGTGTTGCAAGTCTGTGGTGTGATAACAGAATTTAGTAGTCTTACTAACAAGAGTGAATTACTTCTTTCCATCCTTCTAATGAGTGAATTATTTCTTACCATCCTTCTAATTATCAGTTAGTTTGGAGACAGTGACTGCTAAACATCTGCTAGTTTACGATACTCCTTGTCTGTCCATCCTGTTCTGCTTGCAATAAATTTTGTACAGAGGTCACACTGTTCTAAATCTTTGCCAGCTATCAGAAACTTACAGATATGGCTAGTTTCAGCTAGTTTTGTGATTACTGGGGCATCCAACTGTGGCAAAGGTGGAGAGTGCACCATAAGGAAGACTGCTTACTTCATCTTGAGGACCCCTGCCTGCATGAGGAAGACTACTTACTTATCTTGAAGACCCCTGCCCATAACCATCAGAGGGCAGTGCGCAAGCATCAAAAGGGAGGAGACTTATGATAATGAATACCTAAACTAATTGTAATATCTCCACCACTCTCTCGGGAACCTAATGAATATGCATGTTTGTGTGCAATAAATATCTGCTTGCTTAACCCCTCGGTGTGCAAGTTATCCCCCTCACACCCAGAGCCGAAAAAAACATACCTGCTTTCTAACTGTCTTTGAGTTGTAGAGTCTTATTTTGTGCTTCAATGTCTTAACACCTCTTTTTCTAACATGGAGGAGCTGTGAACTTTGCAGCAAGGCAGTGCGCTGATGGGATGCCCTATGCCACTCTGAAGTCTGTCTGTAATACTGCAGAGCTTTCTTGTAAAGCTGCATTTACAGTATTCGTTAAAGCAACAACTTATTCTGGTGTTTTACTTAATATTGACAAATATTAATCTACTCTTTCAAAATTCTTTGGATTAAAAAAAAAAGAAAAAAGAAACAAACCTTCACAATAGAAGATAAACAAAGCCTAGGTTAAAGTTACTATGCTTGATTACACTCACGTTCATCCCTGTTTTTATGCATCCAGACTTTGTAAATATGGTTTGACAATTCTAGTATAGAAGACAAACTAAAAAAAGTTGTGGTTTTGTTTTTGAAAATGCTGCTGAAAACTTTCACAAGGAACACACCCTGAATGCTTTCATCCCTGAGGACTTCACTTTTTCCTCCACTTAATCTCTTTTTTTTTCTTTTTCCTTACAAAGCAGTTAGGATTTTATTCAAGACCATAGCAGTGTTCAACATCAGTACTGAAATAATGAGATATCCTCATCTGGCATGTTGATTGCTTGAATTGTTTCCACTACTGGATTCCGTAATTATATCTTCCAACACTTAACAGCCATTAGCACTACCACCAGTGTAGAACTCTCAACAAGAATACCACAGACATCTTCAGTCAGGTCCTTGACTGCTGCTAACCTATGCTGCAATGGAATACATTTTTAACCATTTTGAATTTTCAGAAAATTAGCTTATGAACATGCTATGGACCTTCATATAAACTGAAGTATTGAAGGGCTTCAGGGCTACATATTTCTTTGTCTTGTGCCGCCTCCGCCCAGGTAATGTCACACTGGGGAAGGCAGTGATGGGAAGCTGAGCAATTCAGACAGGCAGCACTGCTGGAGACACAGGTGCTGTTTACAGCTCAGAACAACCAGTGAAACATTTCAAAGTACGGTTGCACAAAAATATGGCAAATGGCTTCAAATTCCATCCTTGTGTGACTTTGTTAATGAACTGGAATTTCCTTGCAAAATACAAGAAACAGGTAGTAGAACTTGAACCCAAACAAATGCTGTGCAGTCATAGCACAGGCCCAGACTTCACTGCCTTCAGTGAAGATGTGGCAAGATATTTCTGAAATACAGGCTAGTATTGCAGGGAGATGAAGTGGCCTCATTTTTTTTTATTCTTTTAAGAAATCTGAATGTTACCTAATGTATAAAATACTCTACAAATTGAAGCTGAAATTTATTTAAGTCAAAGTGTTTTGGGATTGTTACTGTTCTGAACAGAGATACTTACCTGTGTGTACTTCTATTTCAAGACTTCAGCTCCACCCTGTTTGATAGGAATTTCTCCTAAATTCTTCATATTTATTTCCAGTCTTCCTAGAATATTGGGTTAAAAAACGAAATACAACAGTAAATTTTTTTTTTATAATTTCTGGCAGGCTGGAACTTTAGACAGTAATAAATGATATAATTTACTGACACCACTAGAGGTATAATGTGTGTCAACATCCTTCCTCTGTATATGGCCAGAATTTTCAAAGACGTATCTCACATGTACTTAATTACTATGAGCTAGAAAAATATTTCTCCTCAAATAATAGTTTTTCTTAGGGAAATGTTAACTGAAACTTCCCTTTGTCATCAGAGACTCTTAACCATAAGAAGTCCTTGCTGTATTTTTTTTTTAACAGAAAAATGTCATGTTACGAATAATGAGTGATTATAGTGATTGAGATTTTCTCACTGTTTAGTTCTGGAATGATAGTATTTTTATTTCCTTTCCCTCTGACTGTTGGCAAATGAATGATACCACCTGCCTGTAGAACATGAGGGACATTTAGGTGAGGTAGGAATTTTGTAGACTCCTGCAGCTACAGTGGTATAATGAGTCTCGTCCACAGAATGTTCCAGAAATGTAGATGTAAAACATGAAATGCCGGTCAACTACAGCAGTGTAAATCCCCTATTACATTGATACAGCTTTCTTATCTTGAGAATAATTACAGGTGTAATAGAACTATATCAGAAACTGTTTATACAACTATTAGTAACTTCCGCTTCACAAGGAGTTTAACACTATGCTGCAGATTCCTTTATATTAACCATGCACAGCAGTTACAGGTCATCTCACTACAGCTTAAATGCAGGCATTGAGAAGTACACATTCATTCTGAAGGTGTAACAGCACTGTCAGACAGACCAAAAAACTAGAAATATATTACCAATCATGTCAGAAATAATTTTCTTGTAGACAAGATACAACAAACAGAAGAGGAATTTGGCTGGGACACATTGTTAGTAATCTCATTTAATCATCCAGCTACTGTTTCCAAAAAATATCAAAGGAGTGCAAGAACTGGAACACTAATACTGTGCCTAGATTATCTGTTCCTTGGGAAAAAAGTTTCACTGAAAAATAAGACCTGGTTATATTTTTCATTCACAGACTAAGAAGATTTGATTATAAAATTAGAAGACATGATTTTGCTTGTTTTTGTTTTTTTGTTACTACTTTTTAATCTATGATTTTTTACGATTTTTCTAGGAGATCTGCTAAAAATACATTTAAAAATACTATTAGGGCACCTGCAGGACTTCCAAGGAAAAAAGAAACAGGAGAATGTGAGAACAATGCTCGTATGTGTATGTGCATTTATATCACCTGTGTACAGATTTGAGAAAGCAGCAGCTCAGACAGGATGATCACAATCCAAAGACAAAATTCAGACTGGTGTAAGAAGGATACCACTGAATCATTGAAGTGCAACGACAGATTAGAACAAGGCAGCACCTGACAGCCAGAAGACAACTTACTGTCAGGAGAAATGTCCAGGCATGTATAAAATAGATGAAAAATAACAGTAGTAAGTGCTGTGTACATAATTGAAAGATTTAGTAATGCAGAATTTTAAAAGAAAGATTCAAAAGGTATTCCACTGCCAACATCCTCACCCTGGAACATCAGGTGCATCATTACTTCACATTAAGTCAACTTTTAGACAAGAACCTAGACCATATATACTCCTTTCTGACTCTAGCTACTAAAAGGCTGGAACGACTGCTTACATTGTTTGTGTGACAGCAGACTAACAGGGAAATGATTCCCAGAAAAACATCCTTGGTTTGATTTTTCTAAAGCCTTAATATTCTATTTTAGAGCTTAACACTGAAACTTAACTTTCGCTGCTGAAAGCCACAGGTTTAATCCTTACACAGACAGCATTATTTTCATATATTGAGGCCGACATCATGGGTAGTCAAAGAATATGTTTAATAAAAAATAATTAAACTTCCATTTGCTCTATAGAACATCATAGAAAGTAATTCAATAAATTACAAATGACTTTTTAAGACGCTTGTTCAACTACAGAAAGCAAATTCAGACTACACAGAACACAACTGGCAAATATTGCAAATGTCCAAAAAAAACCTGGACTAAGACTTGGATCATGAAGCCTGAAACAAGGGATAGAAATACAAGGCAATAACAGCTAAGGTTCTTTTAGTAACTACCAACACACACTTTATCATCACCTTTGATATTCTTTTAACTTCAGTATTAGTGTAATTCTACTGAGGTTTCCTTATAACCCTTAACTTTATACAACCGTATTTGCATATAGTTAATTGATAGTGGGACATTTTTTCCCCTTCTGGTTCAAACCGATTAAAAATAAATCCAATGTATTACGTTTAAGTCTACAGTAGCCTTCATGACTTGAAACTGTAATTGCCTTACTACATAGAAAGAATCACTAGAATGATAACCAAACTCACTTGACCATAATTAGGAAAATACTTTATTTCATAAATCTGATATAAATTAGGGTTTAGCCACAAGATTTAGGATTTGTTTTGAGGGGGAGGGGTGGGAAGTGATGGCATTGTTGACATACTCCATCAGCAAACTGAGTTAATAACTGTTTGTAAAACTTTGGCTATTTCATAGATGCATCCTAGTTAATTAAAAGTGCTATATTACAAAGGGCAAAATATTAAATAAGTAGGTTTGTTTTGTTTGTTTTTTGTTTTTTTTCCCCATGATGAAGAATTGCTACCCCCTTCTCTTGGCAGTTTTTAATTTTCACTATTGCTAAGACACTGCATGAAGGGCCAAAAATCAGAATACTATTTGGGAAAATACGTAACCACCACAATCCAAATGGTACTTGTATAGCTGTGTAATTACATGTAATACTGCTTCTAATCATGGGGCTAGTTATTTTGCACATAAACTTATATTTCATTGGTAAAGTTCTTGATAAAAAACAACACAGTTGTTTTACTGTACAAGCAAGCAACAGAACTATATCAAAATATACAGTTTTTAAATTATTTTTTAATGTATCCCTTTGTAAAGCTTTTTCAATGACCTTCCACTAGTACCTGTATTTATTTTCTCTTAACACTTTCCTATTCTTGGACCATGAATGATGTAACCAACATCAACTGAAGTTTCAGTCAGTTCAGAACTTCCGTAAATATGAATCTGGGCCTCAACTGTGTCAGAGTAATAGCAGCTTAAGAAGAAGGAGGAATCATATCACACATCAAATCTTACACAGATCTTATATAGTAAAGGGTTCTAAGGATTTAGACTTAGATGCCTTATGCCCTGTTACTGTGGTTTCTAGGAATAATTTGTCTTCCTTACTATTCAAAGTGCTTTTTCTTCAGTGGGTAACTCAGCATAACATAGGAAGTGATATCCCCAAAATGATTTTGGGCAATTAATAGTCAGATTTAAATCTGCAGAGAAGTTTAAACTCAAAAGGAGTTCAAAACTATCTATACTTTATTTACCATTATTAAAACTGGTAACTCCAGGAGGCTTTATGACATAAAACACAAATAGAAATCTACACAAACAAAGCAAACAAACAATTTTTACATGAAGTATGCAGTGTTGAAAGGTCTTTTCAGTGGCACTTTATGACAGTTTGCCTCTTCTGAGTCTTGGGGAAACTACTCCTCATTTTGGGACATGCAATTCTGCAGAGGGAGCCCAAAACTTTGCAAGGTGTAAACTAAATAGATCTACATGGTGCCAAGTAGCATGAGGTAAGACAGCTTTTGCTCTAATTTCCCCTTACTGCTGTCAAAAACAACAGTTGTAATAAGGGGAAAAAAAAACAAACCCAACAGTCTTATCTCAAATAACTCAGATTTTAACATGATATACAGGATGCCTTTAGAAAACAAAACAAAACCTGAAAACAAGTAATAGAAACCAATGTAAACTTCCTAAACTAACTCAGCTGAGGTAACAGGTAGCCAGTTTAATTGGCTGATTGGGAAAAATTTATCTTCTTTTAAACACACTTGTACCTGAATTGGAAACAGCAGTGCATCACAACACTAGAGCATTTTCATGTAATTAAAGCAATGGATGGTGATGTAGATTCTACAGCTTTCATGACATTCATTAGCTGCCCAAATTATTGCTGAGTTTTGATCTGTAAATTATAAGTGTCGAGGAGGCTGTAAAACTATATTCAAATTAAATCAATAATATGCATAAAGTATTCTGTGTTCACTGCAAATATATTAAATATACAGCTCTTACTTGAGCATTATTTTCATAAAATTAACCCCCAACAAAATTATAATGCCTTTTGTTGTAATTTTACACCATTGTGTATTTGATAGTACATACAAGTTCAGAAACTTATGAACTTCAAGAAATATTACATGCAAAACGTCTCTGAAAGCAGTTTGCACTTCTAAACAAATACTGAAATGTTCGGTCAGTAAATCATTGATGCACTCAACACTGGGTTATTTACAATGAAATAAAGAATAAATTCAAAATCAGTTTATAATTTAAGTGCAGAGTCTGGGGTCAGTCTTCATCGCTAGAATCTGAATCCTCAGATGAAGACGATGTACTGTCAGATCCAGATGAAGCATCTGCTTTCTCCGAACCCTCATCTGTGCTGTTTTCATTGTGAGAGCTTGGCTCTGTTCCCCCTTTGTCTTCCTGATCTCTAACCCTAGAATTTTGCTCCTTTTCTTCTGTGGGCTTCGCTGAGCCTTTGTCGTTGCTTTCACTGTTCTGTACATCAAAAATGTTAGACTGAGACAAAGCTGGGATATGAAGATTAAGGCCTGGAGTGAGAAGCATCCCTGGGTAAAGTATGTTGGACAGAAGTAAAGGGTTTAGAGAGAGAGGACTGGCAGCTGCAGCAGCAGAGGATGTTGAAGGAGAACTTGAAACAGAATTTTCACCACCAATATCTGTATTTTGGTCTTCTGTCCTTTCTTTCTTTGTGTCTGCCTCCTTTAAATCACTTCCCTTTTTATCCTCTGAAACAGATTCTGTAGACTTTGTGAGAAGTCCTCCCATGCCTAGCAAGTTTGGTAATCCAGCCATCCCTGACAGCAGCATGGGGAACATGGCAGCCATGTTCTTTGCTTCTCCTCCAGCAGTTAAACCAGCTGGCATTCCCATTAATCCTGCTGTCACTTGCAGTGACTGCAGGTTTTGCTGTAAGGCCTGAAGACTGGACAGATCCACTCCGGGAAGCAATCCATTAGCTAGCAGAGGGTTAACTGATATGCCCGCAGCGGTGGCAGCTGCTGCAGCTGCTGTAGCCTTAGCAATCTCACTTTTGGGGCGCCTTCCTCGCCGGCTCACTTCTTCCCGCACAACAGGTCCAGTGAGAATACGGTCAAACATGCCTTCTGGAAGAAATCCCTGCAAGAGACACATGGAGTATTTTTAGGATTTTGAGAGCTTACAGATGGAAAAGGAAGAGCAAACAAAAGACCCCATACAGTAGCATGGTCAAAGATTATCCTGGTATGTTAGCATAGCAGCTTCATCTCCACACAGCTCACTGGAATTTGTGGTGACTCTGGGCTATCGCATCTCAAATGTCTGAACACCCATTTCCACAGTGAGGTCTACACGGCATCTTCTCAGACCCTCTGCTAATTCATCCCTAGAGGTTTGTTTGCTGAACAAGCCAAATACAGCTAATGACAGGAGTAATCTCAATTCAAGATCTAAACCAGGACTGCTTTACAATGTTACCACATTGAAATAATCTGTCAGTTTAATGAAAAAAAAAAAACAACCAAAAAACCCTCCCTCTATTTAAAGTTAAATATAAATGTGTGATTGCACACATACCAACAATCCCCGAACCCTTTTTATTACTGCTAGTGTCTTTTTAATGTTCTCTTATTTCACCTCATCCATAAACTTAAGAATGAACACTGAAGACTGAAGTTCTATTAAAATAAAATTTAGAACACTTCTTTTTAGGGCTTGCGCAGTATTACTTCAACTCCATAAGCCCTCCTACCTAACAACGAAGAAAGATTTGTAATGGACGCCAGTATTCTCTTTGAAATGCACCATCTTGAAAATTTCTCTTGTAAATGGCAATGGCAAGATCAACTATTACTCACCTCCATCCTACAATAAAGCTCAGCAAATATCCCTAATTAAAACTAGCCTGATGAAACTAGAGGAATTCACAGCTCATGCTCTGTTCTTCTGTTCTGTGGATAATGACTAAATTCTAGAAGTAAATCTGATCTTATTTATAACTCTATTCACTGCAGTCTAATCCTACTCCTAGTTACCTATTTTTCTACCGGAATGTCCCACAAAGGTACTGGAAAGACTGGCATTTAGAACTTTACAGAAAGATTACAGGATCTGCTGACAACAAACTAGAAAATTAACTTGGTAAACAAAACCTGGTAAACAAAATCATCTTCACTTCTGTTAGACACATGGAATGAAGGATTAACTGGATTATGAGAAACCATTCTTTATTATACAACGTAACTTCTTAAAATTCAAAATATGTTCTTATCTTCAAAACAAACAGGGAATGAACTCAGAACCATACACTGTATTTGAGCCAATGACACTTAAAGAGATACCAGCTATATAATTATAGTAGAAAATAGCTGTATTAATGCTTGGTTTAAATTTTTATTGAGTACAGTAATTTATTAAAGGTACACAATGAAAGTTAATTAATTAACAAGTAAAATAAATATTCAAAATTACATTAATCTCCAAAACCTTTAAGGCTACATTTAAGAGATGAGAAAGTCACAGTATGATAGTGCTTTCACCCAAATCTCTAATTTGGGGTTGCCAGCCACTGTCCCTCCCTTTCTCCTACTCACAGCTGTGCCAACAACCCAGTTTAGGGAATTGAGTGGTGGAAAAAAGCTAACCATTGACTCACATTCTATGTTAATATAATATCAGAAATGAAAATCATGCCAAAAGGCATGCTTTTTTTCCTGCTTGCCCTGTTTTTAAGATATATTTCATGTCACTGTTATCTTGTTCTACAAATACTCACAGACTGTTTTACAACTTCACCCCATTCAGGAGCCACTCCATACTCTGGATTTTCTTTCAAGAACCTGCACAAATCCTTCAGAGGAGGAGCAAAGGCACCCCCAACCTGGGAAGCAGAAGATGAAAGTCAGGAAATACTCATTTGTAAGAAGAAAAGGCAACAGTCACACTTGACACTGTTTCATTTTTTGCCTCTTATACAGAACAATACAAATAAAGTCTAACTTGAAATTATCGATGAGTACAAGACAGCTTTTCAGTGATTCCTCATGGTATATGAGACATACTCTTGATTTGTTCTAAACCTACTAAACTCAAACTCATCTATTAAACTTGCACTTTGTAACTTCAATATTTCACATTCTGACTAATGTTTAATATTAGACATTATTCAGACATGGAATAAATGGAAGAACAACCCCATAAATAGAGAACAATAGTGGCCAAGTCTTAGCAAGAAGGCTGTAACTACAATCCGGTTTAAATCTTTCCTTTATCCACTAAACAGTCATATTCTATCCTCTCAGTCAACTTCTAAAAATACTTAAGAGACTCTGCTTTTCTTGTGAATTTTCTTTTTTTCATGCAAAAAAGGCCAAGTTAAGACTGCTAGGCAGCATGTCCCAATGAAATCACAACAGGAAAATTAGCTTTCAAGTTAATCATATTGTTCATACCCAGAAAGAAGAAATGGTAGAAAAAAAAGAAAGGAAAAAGAATTTGAGCCTCTACTGGGTTCTTTTGATGAACTGCAAACTTAGTAGCTCACATTTTCTAGGCCACTTTTGGTCCCTCATTACCTGCTACTAGATGTAGAAATGAACTTAGAAAAGAAAATGAATCAGATTGAGTTTGGTGATTCAGAAAAGTGCAGGATGGTTTATAAGTGGGAAAATTAAGATTAATAAACTAACAAGATTCTCAATTATGGCATGGAGATTTATTAAAGAAAAAAAAAGCCACCATGAAAACACAGACTTTTAGAGCTAGCAGGAATCAAATCTCACTACTTGATTATCAACTTTGAAAAGATTCCTCAGGGCATGGCTTACTGTAGAGCAGCCCAGGGGCTGTTTTTCAAGAGACTAGCACCACACAGGTTCCTCTCTAGAGCTGCCGTCTCACTGCACTGAAGAGATGAGACACTCTCAAAATTCTATCTAACCCTGCTCTACAGATGCACAAAGCTTCTCACCCTAATATAGCAGCATATAAACATTTCCTGCTTTCATCAGAACATGTATTTCAGCAGTATAAATCTTCCAATATGTTGTTTTCAGTTCTATCTGAACATAAACTACAGGGTAAATTTCCAGCCATATCTTACATATTTGCATAGTTGCAAAACATTTACAGAAAGATTGTGACTTTCTTGCTCTGTGCCAAAACTTTAAACCAAAGCCCTTTCACTTATACACAGTACTTTAGCAAGTGTAGTATATAGTGTTCTTCTTTTTAGGTAACTTTTCATTTGGGGAACATCAGAATGGGAACAGTAAGATAAATACCTTTCTTGCATTTCTTCTATTTATGAGCTGAACACGTTCTTCACCAGTCAAACTATTAACATCCAGTTTATTAGGGTTTCGACAACGGTGTCTTTTTTGTTTGGGCCTCCCATCATGCAGCTGCATCCTCTGTTGTGAAGGAATCAAAAAGCCCACTATCTTTCTGGTATAACTTTTAAAAATGCTAAGATACCTGTGCATTCTCCTGAGTCAGACATTCATTTGAAGTCACCATCGATTTCAGAAATATTTTAGTAACAACACTAATTTACTAATCTCAATCATGCAATATGCAGCTCAGTAAACATCACTAAACACTCTCACTGTTGCCTCTATCCACTGCTTTATTTTAGTAATTTTCAGTTTTCAACAATGCTTTAATTGTCAGGAATGTTGCTGTTGTTTTGTATTGTAACATGTTTATGGAGAAATAAGGTTATTATTCCAGACACTGTCTACACTGTTTTCTTACAGTCTGTTCAAAATCACCAAATCTCGGGTTCAGAGGTAGCATGATGAGAATATCATACCCACAGAAACATCAGTACCGTAGCACCATAATGTAGGTATGAGATACATCCCAGAGTAAAGTCTTTACCCCTGGCACATCACTAAAGATGCTATTACACATTTTCAGCTCCCATCATTAGTAGCAGGGTAACATATGTTTTCATATCTAGATTTTTAATTTTTTTTTTTTTAAATCTTGGGTGACATTAGGCAAAGATCAAGTGTCTTTGCTTAGTATTGCTTTTTCTTGGCAATTATGTCTTTGAAGGAGAAGGAAGGCTTTTAAAGCTTAAACTATGTAAAAAGAAATGAACATTCTCCTTTTACTAAACAAAACAGAAGAACAAAGAAGAAGTGGAATACAAACAAACACATTCTGTGAGAAATGTTTTACCATTTATCTGAAAGCAGAGCTGAAAGGAATACTCACAGGAATACAAGCTCCTGAATCTTCGACATATCCAGGATGTTCTTTAAGCCACCTTTCCAAATCTTTCCTTTTCGGGGCATCATCACCTGCAAGCCTTGTTCCATCTTTTAGGTTAATAACAGGAACTGGACTCTCTGCATCAAGCATGCCTTGGGACTGTGTGTGAGTGAGTGCTGAGTTTATTCCTGAAGCAACTTGACTGGAGTTAATCCCCAGATTAACCTGGAGAAATTCGAGACATTTGATAAAGTTCTCCAAAGAAAACAATCATCACAATTATTTCATATATGATACAATTAAGGTCACAGTCCTGCAGATCATTATGCACACAATGAAGGACTGAGACTACTCATACCATAAATAGCTCCCTTCAAGTCATTGTACAATCAGGTCCTGTGACAGATGTGAAAGATGTCAGGTGTTGCTAGGTCACACATCCAAGTTTTTAATAACATGTTAATTACAGTTTGTCAAAACTAGAATTTACTTTCTAAAATTGTTACAAGTATTATATATATCTAATATTTAGTAAAACTCCACCAGTTCTCATTTGTGTAGTCATGAACTGTCACTGGACAATTTCAGAAAAGGGACCAAACCCAACAGTTTTGAATAATAAAGTTTTTGTTGTATGTTGACAGCTGATTATGCTCAGTTAAGGGATTAACAGTAATTTGTACCTTATTCTTGGATACAAAATCAAGTTAACTTACATGGTTAGGCTGTTTATTTCGGTTTATAAAGAGAACATCAACTCCTTCCACATTCTTCCTCCTTCCTCTTCTCTTTTTGACTGGAGGCTGACTGTCGGCTATGACTCCGTTGGCATTGGCTGTTAAGTGACTTGAAGTACCTAATTAATAATGCAATAAAACGAGTGTCACCTGCTTGAACTGTTCATAACAAAGAACATGGCTGAATAATAAAAGGAAATTAAATTACTTGAAACAGTGCAAGTGCATAGAATTTCTACACGTTATATATAATGAAAATCACCTATTGTTTTATGACTGTTTAAAACACTATTAGTATCAGGCTCTGAAAAGCCATTTTACCACCTAAGTTTCCTATTACTGTCCTCTACCCCCTTCAAATAAATCTGTACAGGGAGGAGAGCTGATGAAACCTGCTGATATCACACATGCACAGAGGCAGATACACCTCAATACACGTTTATAACAAGTTGGGGCCTACGAGGACGCTGAGGACGGACTCTTCATTAGGGACTGCAGTGACAGGACACGAAATAATGGGTTCAAACTTAAAACAGGGGAACTTTAGGTTAGATATAAGGAAGAAGTTCTTTACTGTAAAGGTGGTGAGGCACTGGAATGGGTTGCCCAAGGCAGCTGTTAATGCTCCATCCCTGGCAGTGTTCAAGGTCAGGCTAGACAGAGCCTTTGGCAACATGGTTTAGTGCTAGGTGTCCCTGCCATGGCAGGGGGGCTGGAACTAGACAACCTTAAGGTCCTTTCCAACCCAAACCATTCTACGATTCTATGTTGAAAAAGAACAAGAAAGTACAAAATGCAAGCGAAGGGTAGGATATTTGTTTAAATGAAATCTCATCCATGTATGTACACAACCTTAATGAACTGCACTCTTTTAATCAGAAGCTGGCTTAAATCAAGCATCCAACTCTAGTAATTCTAAGTATTTTAATACAAATTGTAGCTGCACAACCTTAATGGACTGTACTCTTTTAATCAGAAGCTTGCTTAAATCAAGCACCCAACTCTAGTAATTCTGAGTATTTTAATCCAAATTGTAGCTGCTTACTTCGGGTTCATTTTCACTTGTCAGTGTATACCTAGTAATATTTTCAAAGAAAATACAACACAAGCTTTGGCTATAAGCCAAAATCTGATTCTAGACTATTGTCCCCTACCATTTTTTTGCACAAGACACAGGAAAGAATATGAAGAGTGCAAACTGGCATGGGCATATCTTTACTTAGAAGCTAGCCACAGTGAGTTCAGAATTAAACTGATAACTGTGAGTGTACAGTGATGCACTTCATTATTCAAATCTTGTGGGAGTGATTATAATACAGAAATGCATCATTCTTATAAATGAACATTACAGTAACTGACACTGTGAGACAGTACTCGTGGTCCAACCTCATGCCTCAACTCAGGTGCCTAGTTTCCATAACAGAATGGAGAGTATTTTTCCACACTGTGGTTTAGAGTAAACAACACTGCAAACACCCCTCTTCCACTGCCTGTACAGGGAGATCAGCTAAAGAACCCAGGAGATAAGATTTGATACTAATCCTTATTCCCTCTGACATTTTACATACCTGACTTGGGGAGTGATTTAGGGAAGGTGACAAGGCTGGTTTCTGAGGCATTCTGGAGTTCACGTAGTCGAGCCAGGTATTGCTGCTGTCCCAGTGCACCTTCCTCGCTTTCAAAAGGCCTTTTCTGAGACAGTCCCTGCTTCTGAAAAGTCAATTTCAAACCACCTTCCTGTTAAATAAATGCCAGGGTTAGAAGAGTCTCTTCTGAAGCAGAAATGACTACTTCATAATCAGGATTCTCACATAGAAACAATTACTCCAGAAGAACTGAAGAAGAATGAACTTTAAAACAAGCCTGGCTTCTCCTCCATGTAAAAACCAAATCTGAACAGAAATTCCATGGAATTGCTTCTGTGAATATAAATTTTAAATTATCTACTATAGTAACTGAAAATCCAGACACCGAACAGCTGTCTACCTCAATAATCCAGTCTTCAAGAAATGCCAAACCCAATTATAAGAGTAAATTTTAATACATTTTTATGTGCTGTGAACAGGTCTCAAACTACAGATAAGAATAATGCTTGAAGCTTCTAGCCTGCATTTAAACTGGAAAATTTACATATAACCCCCTTAAAGGCCATGAAATAATAAAGTGCTTGCTGGATAGGACATGCTGAAATGTCTTAAAAAAAAGCTGAACAATCGAAGTAGCTTTTATTACTAACCAGACTTCTTAGAAACAGCGTAAAACAGGTTGTCTGAGGAAGCACCAGAATGGCAAAATCTCAATTCAGAGAGAGAAATAGCGATTCCTTCCAGTGGCTTATGCAAGTTAAAAAAACAAAAAAACAAAACCACAACCAAAAAACAAACAAAAAAACCCCATAACCAAAACTACCAAATCAAAAAAGCACCACCAGCCACCAAAAAAAAATCCCAAAACAAACCCAAACCCCGAACACTCAATGCCCAGAAGCAGCAGACCCAAATACCCACAAACAAGTGTGTGAAGGAAGTGAGAGTGAGAGCAGGCAGCCACTTGCAGGTATAGCATGCCGCACACCGCAATCGCAATCAGGTCCTAGGGCAATAAAAATAAACATACGTCATTGATTTTCACTGTAAACTCCTTTTCTCGTACATGCTTCTTCACCTTTGACATCTGTGGTGATTGATCATATTCTTCTTTAACACCTGCAAGAGGGGGTGTCGGTGCACTTGGCTCAATGTGATCTGCAGCAGCACCTGGGCTATCCAGAAGCTTGGTTGTGTAGAAAGAGGCCACTGTGTTACTGTCATAGCTTCTTCTTGATGAAGGCCATTTACCTTTCAACACTGTTTGACAAATACTGTCAAGTCGATTAATCATAACTCGATCCTATAAAACAGAGAAAAAAATTTTATGAGTAATGCTTACCAACACTGTACATGCTACATTTATGTATTATCTTCTAATGATAAAAAGAAGGGAAATTATAACATTCTTAATCCCTGGACTTGGATTTACAATATTTCTATTTTTTAAGTTCCTGTATTTGTACCAATCCCCTGTAAAAGTTTGTGAAAGTCACCTCTGTACTTAAATTTCACCACCTGTAAACAAGTATGCCACTGCTTTCATCACTTAGCCACTTAGTGTTATCTCCTTCTCAAAGTATACTTTAGAAATTTCACTAATTTCACAAATTCCCTCATGGAATCATATAGTTCAGTTTTAACACAGAAGCTGTTTCACAGCAGTGCTTCAGCCAGACTATACTTTAGCATGACTCAGGATCTTGCAACGTATCTGAAGGAGTACTACTCCTATTCAGAAATTTTTATTTTTTTTAATATTTAGCTCAACTGATTTCTTGCTACTTCATTTTTACATTCTTTTGGATTACACTAAACAATTCCTCTCACAGACTTAAGGATCATGCATCTTAAATAGGCTTCCTTTTCAGTTCTGTATCCTCTGTGCACGTTCTCTCTTTTACAGATACACCTGTACAACTGATGAACAAAATGCTTTGTGAAAATTTTATTGTAATTTACCACAAATAAAGTCCTGTTTTCTTTTTCCAAGATCTTTTTACACCTCAGTGGTATGGTTTTAACATGTATAATGGAATACTAATGTCACATCTCACCTTCACCTACAACTTTGGTTTTCAAAATAGTACCATAAACTTGCCTTTGGCCAATAGGATGCAGCCAAAATGTATCCACCTTGTAGGAGATAACTTGAACTCGTTGTCCCATTGTTCATCTGGAAACTATCCTGCGTCTCATCTTGTGTTGTACTCAGAGAGGCTACACTCTCTTCATCATATGCTTTTATATGCGGGGTTCCTTCTGCTAAATAAAAAACACTAACATTACTTGATGTCATAGGGAAGCTAAACGCTCATTTAAGAAGTTCAGGTGAACGAAACACACATAACAATGTTCAGAGAAAGTCCAAACACAAGTGAAACTGAAGAACTAATCTGTTAGGTTTTTCAGGATGACTGCTGATCCTTTACTAGGCATTTAAATTCCATTCATACGCCTGTTTAGTTTTTAAGAGCTCAACATGTCACAGAATCATAGAATAGTTAGGGTTGGAAAGGACCTCAACATCATGAAGTTCCAACCCCCTGCCATGGGCAGGGACACTTCACACTAAACCATGTCACCCAAGGCTCTGTCCAACCTGGCCTTGAACACAGCCAGGGATGGAGCATTCACAACCTCCCTGGGCAACCCATTCCAGTGCCTCACCACCCTTACAGTAAAGAAACTTCTACCTTATATTTAACCTAAAGTTCCCCTGTTTAAGTTTTAGCCCGTTATCCCTTGTCCTATCCTTACAGTCCCTAATGTCAAACATTTAGCTATTTGAAAACAGACATGCTTCACAGTAATCTGACAGACAGTCCTTACTTACTTTAACATACTTTCTTTGTAAGCCAACATGCACTAAAATCATAGAATCATAGAATAGTTAGGGTTGGAGAGGAGCTTAAGATCATCAAGTTCCAACCAACCTGCCATGGGCAGGGACACCTCACACTAAAACATGTCACCCAAGGCTCTGTCCAGCCTGGCCTTGAACACTGCCAGGTACAGAATCAAACTGAAAGGAAAGCTGTCACCAGAAGATGGCAAATCAATTGGGATGCTACTTTAAAAAGATTTTCAGGACAGAATCCTGGATGTTCCACATCTTAGGACACTTGTGTCTGTATCATTTCATTTTTAAAATTTTAATGACCAAGGATTTCTTCTTAGTATCCTTCCAGTGTATCCTCTGACTTTGTTATACTTTCTCATTGCTATTTTACTTTTGCCTCCGTCCAGACAACAAAGCAAGTTTCAGTATGACATAGGAGAATGGTCAGGTGCTACCTAAAAATGTAAATACTACCTCAGCAGAATAAGAGTACTAGTAGTGAGGGACACTTCTATAGAATTCAAAATTTGCCCTTAACAGTAGCTAAGTATTGAGTCATCTGATACAATTTAGCTCTCGTTAAAACATGTTTCAAACGTGAGAAGTATGACAAGAGTCTGTTAGCACCGTACAAGTTATGAAATAAAACCTGGTCTTAAAATTAAGATGCAGACGATGTTAAGAGAGTTTTACAGCATTTACCGATCTATCGTCAACACCAACTTACAGCAAAATAGCCAAAAGAAGAAGGGCTGACTGATTTGTAAGACACTGCACTCTGAGGATGGCACAGTTACTTGCCTGAACAGACTGAGCTGGCAGAAAGCAAGCCTAATATTTGGACTTGTATCACATGTTATAGTACCCACCATCTAGATCTAAATATTTATGTTGTATAAGCATCCTTTTTCTCAGTTTTAATGTTTGCATACAACTGTTTCCTCTGAAAAGGTTCTTAGACTGCTACAAGCAGCGGCATCTTAATTATTTTGTTTCAGTGGCATTTTACTTGCCCAGTAACCATTTTCCCAGTAAATTAACCCTATAGTTTCCATTTGTCATTTCCACAAACTAGAGGATCCATCTGATTAACACAATGTTTTTTCCCTGAGATAGGGGGTGGTGGAGGGGGGGAAGATTATTCACTTCTGTGTAATGCCACTGCCTAACTTTCCTCCTTCACCTTTTTCTATTCCCATTTTTCATCACAGTAGAGAGACCTTTCCACATTCTAAGTTTCAAGGGGCAAGAGTAGAGGAGACGTCACAGAATAAAAATAAGGTTTACTAAAAATTTTAAATCACTTCACTGATGAGATGTTTTTGCTTATACTTTGAAACTTTCAAAAGTAGTTTCTGGGTTTTTTGATCCTGTGCTCTACAGTCACCTCAGTCTTTTCTAGCTAGGTACATAGTGTTTGAAAACACCCAGTGCAAGTAAACTGCTTGGCCACCTCCAGTTTACAAGAAAAAGCAGCTCGCGTTACTCCATAGCCTGACCAGCAGGAAACCTGCAGATTACATGAAAGCACAATGAGTAAGCTCCAAAGACAGGTGAGCAAAACAAAAAAAAGCAAGGAGGGAAAACCAAAAGAATCTCTGCATTTAAGAAGAAAAGTAAATGGCAGTATGGAATACACATAGAATATATATTTCCAGAAAACACAGCTGCTCAACTGCCCTCCTAGATGTGAACCACATGCATGGTGAGCTTGCTTAGAGAATCAGTTACCAAATCTCAAGTATCTCATCCCAGGCACTGATATGAAGCAAAGAAAATGCTGTATCCCTCAAATTCTTCCAATTCAATTAAAGAATCAAGAAAATATGTTTATTTGTTTCCTTCTATGGATTCAATCTTTTTTTTAGACATTTTTCTACTTAGAATTAAACTTGTTCAGTTTAGAGTTATACTGCAGAAGTAAGACTACACACATACCATGTTTTCGTGCCTCCTCTTCATCACTATCACTCTCTTCAGACGATGATGATGACGACGACGATGATGATGAGGACGATGATGATGAGGATGAAGATGCTGAAGAACAAGATGAAGATGATGAAGAGCTAGAGCCTGATCGGGAGTGTGAACAAGATGATGAAGATGAAGAGGATGAAGAAGATGACCTGGAAGAACAGGATGATCTATCTGAGTCAGAGTCTGAGTCAGAGCTAGATTCAGATCCCCTTTTGCTGACTCTCTGTTTTTTAGAGGCAGGGTTTGGAGTTAGAGGCTCTGTCCTTGCTGCCACCATGCGCCTGTCTGTTTCAGTCTTCACACTAGGTTTGTGGTCTGTATTTTGTATTGCTGTGCCATTCCTTGGACTCACAGGTTCACATTTCATTATTGTTTGTGTCTCCTCTGTAGACATAGATTCCTCTTCAGAAAACTGAGGGTCTTCCTTCGGATTGTCATTTTTAGCTCTTGTGTCCTCAAAAGCATTCACTTTAGCATCTGACAATCTTGACTGAGGTGTAAGAGGAGAAGCAGATAATGCCATCTGGTACTGATGGAGAAGTGGAGTAGAAGTCCTTGAGAGTGTCACTTTATTTTGATTATAGTTCCTCTGGGCAGACATAAATGAGAGTTCAGGATCACGGAGAATATGATAATCTGTCCTGCTAACTCCATGTTTAGCAGCTCCAATAAGTAAATCCCTGTCATGAGTCCCACATTCCCACCAGACAGGTAAGTCTGGGTTTGGCTGGCATAGTTTTAATCGTTCAAACAACTGTGGGTGTCTAAGGGCCTGTTCCCGCACTTTCCGTAGGAGTTCAATGCGATACAAAGTCCGAGAAGCACGCTCCTCTGTAATTGGTTGGATAAAGATGTTTGGGTCCACGAGTTCTGTATTAAAACAAAGCAAAGATGACAATTTGGAAAAAGCCTGCACTACAAATCAGTTCTAAGAGGAGATGGCTTTAATTGGTTAATACATGTCTCCCCATTATAAGCTTTCAATTTTACACTTAACATGTTTCCTTATTTGCTTCTTCCCCCTTTTTACATTGGAACACACGAAAGAAAAACCTTCTGAAATAAGCCCTGGCAACAGAAATTACAGATAAAACTAGAAGTAAAATATATAAGCCCACCTTCTTTTGAGGGGAGACGACAGACTCTGCGGCACATTGACATAAATGCATACAAGTACTTCTCTAAGCTCTCATCTGTTTTCTTATGTAGTCTAGCCATTGCTCTAAATTTGGTCCAATCAAATCGCCCCCTTTCTGGATCAAACACGACTCCAAATGTGGAAACAACTCTGTAAAAGTCAGCTTCTTCTCTTCTTGTCCATCTTGGTCACCAAGAAAAAAAAATAGTTGAAAGTTGCATCATTTTCTTCACTATTTCACACAACTAACAACTGTTTATTTGCTATTTTTAATTTAAGTATGTATTAAAAAATGTGTATTTGCATGTTGCACATACCTTTGCTGTCTTTCAATCTTAGCAGCCATCTTTGGGTTTAAAGCAGCTTCCTCATATGGAGGCTGCATCATACTAGGTTGTACTGAGAATGCTGACTGGATCTGCTGGGCCTGCCTATTTTTACTTGTTCGCTGATAAGCTGTTATAAGGCGGCGAAGACGTGTTGTTAAGGCAGACTGAGTGGGCCAATAGATTTTGTCTCCTTCCATCATTTGCCCATCTATATTAAAATCACAGCAAAAATAAACAAGTTAAACACTGCTGGTTCCTATGGTTCTACACTAAGCAATCTGAATACATTTTAGATGAAAGCAAAATTAAACAATTCAAGATTGACTGAATTAGCTCAGATCTGAAATTTTATGCCTTTACCTCCATCTGCTATTACTAGATCACCTGGGGATGAAACATCATCCTGTAGGAAAACAGAAGTAAAGCAATATTTAAAATGTAGCCCACTCCAGAGGTTTAGGTTAAACTTGCATCTTATAGTCGATTTATGAATATGACAAAAAACAAAAGTAACAGATACTTCGGACAAATGGATAACAATGCAAAAAGAATTACACAGCAATTCCCTCCCATGTCTTGCACCCACACAGCTGAAGAAACACTTGGGAATAAGTTCTACAAATTTAGATAAATATAGAAAAATGTAATAATTTTCTCAATGAAAAGGTGGAAGCATTACATTCTAAGAGTGTTAAAAGGAACTATTAATAGGTGCCTACTATACCTCTATGTCATCTTTAAACATTGCTGGTGCTGGTTTATATTCTGGATCTTCTACATCCCTGTTAGAATTTCAACACAAAAAAAACCCATCTTAGTAATATTTCAGAAGTCCTCAAACTCTCTTCAACTAAGCAAAACTCATTTAAATTTAGCTAGATGTACTGTACTTCATTTTCCATTTGCGATTAGGAGAATACTTCATGGCAGCTTTGTCTTGAACCTTGCCCCCTGCCCCTTTCCACAGTACAATGTCTCATTCAGAGATATTCTTTATGACCACAGCTGCTAACCCCGTTGATGAAGCAGTGAAGAAACGCAGTTTTCTCATTCAGTAATGATTAGTGATACTCAAATTGATCTACTGGGGTCACTGGTTAGCTACACAAGACTAACATGCCAAGCTCACTGACCTGAAGTCAAGTTAAAAAGGTCTGTAGTGCTCCATGCCTGTGAAGGCTTTTGCACTTCAGTGTCTAATACTTCTGATACAGCAACACAAGGTAGAGTCCTTGTTAACAATTAGTTGCTCCATTTTTCCTTTAACTGTGAAATAAATCTCAAACTTCAGTGGTTCTGTTACACTGTTCGTAAACCTCTTCCACTCTCTGCAAGTAAAATCAAACTAGAATTCTTCACAATTATATCAAACTAGTATAAAACCAGTTAAGAAGAGAGTATGTTCACCACAGAAATTCAGTCTTGTTTATTTCAAGGTCCTGAAACATTAATGCACAATTTAAGTGCTCATACCCATCCATATAATCATTTGCTCTTTGTTCGGCAGCAACAGCTTTCTCATCTGGCTTGCCAACCCTTTCCAAGAAGCACAGTGCTGGGTCTGCTCTGATAGTGTTGTATTTTTCATAGCCTATTAAAAAAAAAAAAAAAAGAAAGAAAAGGTGGCATAAGTTCAACTTCCATAGTAAGCTGTAAAAAACTGAGTGTAGGGTGTTTACATTGAGGGGTGGGCAAGTACACATGTAGTCATCCACATTACTAACCATGTTTAAAAACTCCAATTAGAAGTGATTTATCTGCATCTGCATCCCACCACTCAGCAGGAACTTCAGAGTGATCTGGCTCAGGGACCCAAACATCAATTTCACTAAGGAGAATCACCAATAGCACAACATCATCAATAATATTCAGAGGAAGAAATTAAGTTTTATATTCATTTTGTACATTTCTACTTTATGTGGGATTTTTACACTTCTCCAAGCATACATATACAGTAGGACCCTAAAAATAGCACTACAAAGCATCCAGACAGCTTGGTATTTTGTATTTGACAGAGACCAGTAACACGGAAAGCATATGAAAGCAGAACTAGCATAAAATATTTTTCCTCTCTTGGTAAACTCTGGCAACTCCTGCAGTTTGTGCTTGCAAAACTTTGCAAACCAAGGATTATCTGCATTTGTGTTTAACAGCACAAGATGGGACTGTTCTCCCACAAATGTTCGCAACACTTTTGTGAATCAAATTATTAAAACTTTCTATCCTCCAGAAGCTCCTGTAGCAGAGAAGTAAAGAATTTCCAAATGGCAATACTTCCAATTAAAATAAATGAAATAAAAATTAAAGGAATATGCAGCACTTAACCAAAAGCATGTATAAAGAGACAGAAAACCCTGCTAATTAGAATGTAAAGTAAAAAATTCTATTTTTCACTCACTTATACAGTCTATTTGACTTAAATAATTTTACTTTATATAATTAGAGTCATAAATAGGAATTGGGACTTCCCCATGTTGAGCCATTACAAAGCAAACAGAGAAAACAAAAACATCTTTCTCACAGCCTAAGGATACAAATATTTGGGTTTAACATTTCCTATTTAAGTCCAGAAAGACTCGAGAGTTTTCATTTGATAGTTTACATTTAAAATAAGTAAGCAAAAAACCTCTCTATAGTTCACCTGGCATCAATTCCATTAAACACCTTTTGGAATTCATTACCAATGACTTCTTGTTTTAAGTAATACAGCATTCTTACACGAAGTAAGACCCTAAATGAAGAAAAAAGAAATACAAATATTAGCACTCTAAAAGCTTTCAATAGTTGAGCAGGTGGTTGCATTTTTTCTGTTATAATATCACAAAGCTTTCAAGTGATTTTCCTAAAACATGCTTTCTCCAGGTGCAAGAGGCCATAACCCTCAAGTCAGGTCACCTAACACCCTTTATTGTAATCACTTTTACGAATTGTCTCATTGCAAATTCTAGGCAAAGACCAGAGCTAGCACAACACTCCTCGCTTCTTAAAATACTGCTAAGAACAAACTGCTATTTCCCTTTTCTTACTTAAAAGATGCCTTCAGAAAGAATTGACCGGGCTGACAGCATCTTTCAGGTCACCTTTTCATTCCTTCTCACTTACAATTTGATGCATGACCCTGATGGCTTCTCCATGCTCTATTTCAATTCTTGATTAGTAGTATGAAATTTTCAGGCAGAGTATGAGACATTTTGCTGCAGAAAAATGATTTACCTAAAACAAGCTCACGGATATGAATGGGCTTTCAACAAGCTAGTAGTTCAGATGCCCAGAAGCCTAGAAAACATGCTAGGTAAAACAGCACATCAGACTGAGGGGCAATGACTTTACTGCTGTTTCTTTGCTAAGTGTTCCCAAAAACTTTAGTCCTTTGGCTGCTGCAAGACTCCCTATACACCTTGCATCTCTTTCTCTGTACGGACACACACATGCAGAATTATTTTAAGTATTCTGAAATATTCAATTAACCTCCTAATATACTGCAACCTATTTATTCTAATCAGGCTAACACTATTAAACTTGTTTCTTTATAGTTCTGCAAGTATTTTGAAGTATAAGAAAATAAGCAATTAGAATAAAAGAAGAATCTTTACAAAGACATTGAAAGACATCCATGCTTCAGCTACTGCTTACTTGTTGCAATGGTGTTTTATGTGCTTTTTGTATCCTTCATCTTGCAACAGATGTTCTGGATTATATTTTCGAAGCCATTCTGCTTTGTGTATATCAAAAGTGCTAGCTTGGGTCTTCACTTTTTTTCCTTTTCTTCCTCTAGGCACAGGGGCTGATAAGCCTGTACAATTTAAAATACAATATAGCAACAGGTAGGTATAGATCCTATTATATTTCCTACATGATATGCCAGTATTGGGACCTGCAGTGCAGAAAATACACTAGGGTCACAGCATCTGGATTTGAGGGTTTTTCCTCTCTCGTTTCTTAGAGCATCTCTGGAGTACATTTCATCAGCTAAGGATAAAGCAGGAGAGGGGGAATGAAAGCAGAGTGTGATCTCACCTGCTCTGAAAGAGGAGGTTCTTATGAACTGAAATAAAGCTTACACAGAGCACACCAGTCCATTTGGTTAAGCTATCAAGCAGGAATGACACTTCTTTTCCTATCAGTTGAATTGCATATCTGGAATATATTTCCTTTATTCGAATTAGGACACACAGAATTCTTAGCTAATTTTATCTCAGTGCCACAGACATACTATATGAAGGTATTTAACTGCAGAAAACCAGAAGACCGTACCAAGGTGATTCTGCAACTCTCGTGTTTGCCCATCCTCTGTTGGTGTAATAAGATCCCATATAAAACTTTTTATTTTCTCATCCCCTCTGTAGTGAACGAGACAATAGGCTAACAGAGCTCGGCAGATTATCTCCACATCCTGTTCATTCAGCTGTCTCTTGAAGCGGCCATGTGACAAAATCTCTCTCCATCGACCCCACCTAATCCAAAGTGAAACACAGATCAGCACTTCAAACTCAAAAGCTTGGACAGCCTATGTGTTTCCATTACAAAAGGGAATCTCTCTGTAAAATATATGGCTTTCCACTTTTTTCCTTCACCTTAAGCTACTGAGTGGACACATGAAAATACATTTGTGACAAAACTTCAATATATTTAAACACACAGTTTCAACCATACCTGCCTATTAACAAGAACATGGATTACTGTAAAAAAATATGGCTTCGAAGACCCAAAACTGATGGGAACTCACTAGTGGTAAGCAAACACAAGGTAGGTAGGAGAAGACCTAAGATTTTATTTCCAACACAACACGCCCAATTTAAGCATGTTTAAAATAACTGGTTGTGATTTCAGTTCCTATCTGCACCTCATGGGAGTGCAAGACGTTCTACAATTATGAACATTAAGTCACCTATCAAGCTTTTATTTCAGATGTTTACAATTTTGAGCCTCCTTCACCACTTACTGTAATGATTTTTAGAGAGACTACTGTAGTGCCCATGCTAAATATCATTATCTCCTTTGCAGAGGTTTCCACCTCTCTTTAACACTTTTTCAATTGCGAATTGTCAGAAAGATTTATACAGGATGCATGATAAATTCACATAAATTTATACTGTAGATAAATTCTATATATACCAGGTAATTGTCACTATAGCTAAAAGTTACTCCAAAATAACAGTGCATAAAAAAATAGTATTTTTTAATAACTTCCTAGAATGAAGAAGGATGTATACAATACCCATAGACCAGCAAGTTTTTTTCCACCCGAAAGCACTCTGTTCTTCCATATCCATTGGAACGGTCACAGGGCCTGCGGAGTTTTGGTTTTTCATCACCCTCACTCTCCACCTCAGACAACTCGGCCAGCTCATCCTTTGTAGCACTGAAGGGCCGTGTTTGTTTCCTAATTCTTGGGGTATCAATAACCAGGCTGTTCTGCAAAATTTCCAACAGATCTTATCAGAAGAAAAACTTACCAATTGTTTCTAAGTAGATGGCTTCAATTCAGAAACAACAATTTCAATCTAACGTCAATAAGTATTGATATTATTGTCAATATTCGACAACTGAAAAATTGGCTTTAATGTCAGTAAGTATTTCGTAAAGAAATCACATTAAAGACCCATAAAGCAAGTAAAATGTTTTGTGGTGTTTAAGACAACAAAAATCAAGTTTCATACTATGATGCCAGTACATTAGTTATAACAATACTGAATACCTCATCTGAGCTTAATATTTACACAGACCATGCTGCAGTCTCTGTAAATAAAAAAGGGGCAAAACCTTTTTAGGGCCAACTACATGGGAATGTCTTGAAGTATAGCACACAATGTCCAGTATTATAAAACTGACAGAATTATTAGTCAGCTATTTTGCAGCTTCTAGCACAGAATTCAAAGACAGAAACAGGGCAACCAGAACATTTACACACTTTCAAACCATTTCCAGTCCTTCAACAACAGTCAAAGACCCCTAAACTCTTTCAGGACGGGAGGTAGCTAGGAAATACTAAAGCTCTCAGCAGGTTGATTACCCATGCACCAACTAACCAGCACAAGAAGTCTGATTTGTTGAAACAGTAAACAAAAAGCACCAGAAATTCTACACCTATTTCAGAATTCAACAGCAAGCACATACTTGAAAAAACACATTAAAAAGAGAAGTACTTACTCTACCACTGATGGCATCTATATCTATTTCTGCTTTTTTGGCCCATTTCTGCCAGAAGTTGGGATCGTCTAGTGAAATGTCAGTCCTGTTTCCAGAGGCAACAAAACTAGCCTGTAAGAAATAAAAATAAATCTTGCCAACATCACACAGCAAAAGTTTGTCAAGTTTGAATACTTTGGTGCTGTGAAGACTTTATAACCTTATTTCATCAAAAGTCTCTCAAGCAGCTGTTAAGAATTCAGACCCTACTTACAGTGCCAAGAATCAAAAGTCCTCCTCCCCCTTAATTTTTTAAATCAGATGCATAATATATCAGAAAAATCTAATGAACTCTTATGCACCATCAGGAGAGAACATTATGCAGCAAGATTCTTCTAAGTCTGAATCTGAATTACTTCAATGGAAGAAAACAGAATGTTTTTAAGAGGCTTATCAGCATTTGGGGATTTCACCTCATATAAAAGTACTTGCTTGAGGGAAATTTCAAAGGAGTGTTTAACCCACCAACAATCAAAGCCTGAGAGCACAGAACAAGCTTAGTTTCAGAAGGCATTCTAAACCCCTTAATTCACTGCTTTTGGAAAAGAAGTAGAAATGTAAAAATTCCTAAGCCTTCTGATAAGAAAGATAGTGATGATGATCATCTTTAGAAGTCTGTTTCTTATCTAAGCCACAATAGGCAAGAGACTAGAGAATCTAAGTTATAAATATTATTTAAAATGTGATAAATATACATTGCATTCTTACAAGGTTTTTTTGCTTTGCCTTTGACAGGAGGTAGAACTGTCACAACTGCATTCATGAAGTACCCCCATTACAAGCTAAGTTATACTTTTTCTTATTTTTTTGATTTTCATTTACCTGAATTTGTTTTTGTTCCGATTCATATTTACAATTACTTTGGGAATTAAGGAGTCCAAACTTACCTTTTGTTCTGTTCATCCAATTTTTAAGCATAGGTTTTTTGAATGCTATGATATTACTGTTTTTCTCCTCCCCAACAAAAATTATAAAGTGTCACTTCAACTTTATTTTAGACAATTGCTCCTAAGGCCTTACAGTCTCAACCCTCCCCATGCACACGCAAACACGTGTATATATATACAAATATAATATATACATATACACACACTCTCTCTACCCCTTGCTATTTCCGAAACTTTTATATTTTGCTTTTCAAACTCCTACCACAAAGCTCAAGATTCAAACTATATCCTATGCGTAGGCATTTCTAAAATAAGCCTGACAGTTTTTCATCTTATTATTGTCTTGCATACATTTTCCCCTACTTAATGTATTTGAATACAAACAGATCTATAAACAAAGCTGTTTTAATATTCTTGGTTAATGCAGTCCATTGTATCTAACACAAATCCTAGCCTTTTCAAAAAGCAGCACACTGCTATTACTCATCTTTGTTCAAGTGTGCTCTTTGCATCTGGCATTTACACAATCTGGATGTGCAACACTGACTTTGCTATGTGCACATTAGTATAAACACACAGATGTAAGAACGCAAAAAATGTTTTTAACACACACACACACACACACACACACACACACACATTAAATACAAGTAAACATGACTTTTTTTTTCTCAAAGCATAAGCTTTACAACACTGGTTACATTTACAGCTCTATACTGTCAAAGAACAACTTGCTGCTTCCACACCTTGGCAAACGTGGAGCCCCTTCCTTCTGATTCAATTGTGATGGTTTTAGTACGACGCTGCAGAATTTGGTCAATGTCTTCCTCACAAAATTTAGAGCCTTCATCTTCTTCATCCATAATGGCACCATATGCACCTCTTCGAAGCAAGTCTTCGATTTCTTTTTTAGAGAGTTGCTGGATCTGAGCAAATAAAATATGTTCTAGACAGTTAAGAAAAAAAATTCCCCACAGTCTTTTCTATTTCCCCTTTCACTGCTTCTTCAACTGAGCTCTGCTTTACAATTTATAAACTTAAAATCTAGATCATTAAAAGCCATGAGAACAGTCTGGTTGGCAGGTGAAATAACTTTTTATGTGGTTACAGTTCACATTTTTACAAATATGTGTCTTTTTTGTTTTGGCTGTTCCAACACTGTGATGAATACAAATTTAAAAAAATTACCTATTAGTACTAGATGTAAATCTCATATTAAAAGTAATATATTATGTTAATATGAGAAGATACAAGGAAACAAAGCGAAACTTTTCTCCTTGTTTTTCCTTTGACATTATCTACCTTGGACCTTAAGAAGCAAAAAATAGCAAGACTTATCAAAGTGACTACATATAAAATTATGTCAATTACACTGTTCGTCTGTATAACCCAAATGCAAATGACAGAGAAATGGTAGCTTTTGTAATTTAAAATAATTCCCACATGATTACCAAAGCAAAAAGAAAGTTATTTCAAGAAACGTCTACATACACCACCAACACTGTTTTCTCTTCCACTCATACTCTGTAAGACAGCTTTATCCAGTCCCAGTTTCAGACTCGCTCTGTCAAACATCTCTCTTTCATAGGAGTTCCGTGTTATCAGTCTGTAGACCTTCACTGCTTTGTTCTGACCAATCCTGTGACAACGGGCTTGAGCCTTTTGAAGGGAGAACAGAACAGCAGCAAGAATTTAGACTTACCTAGGAATAAGACACTATTAGGAATTTTTTTCTGTTGTAATGCAGTCTGATGAACAACATGAACTCAAAATGAAGACAACTCATGTTAAGTAAATGGAAGCTACCAGACATTTTCTGCATTGTGAACAGTTTTCTGAAAACAGTATGATAAGTAAATGCAGATAAATGATCTGTGCTGAATGCTACTCGATGGTATTTCTCTTGCAGTAGCACTACATAAAAAGACATGGTAATTCTTAAGTTATCTGATCTCCAAATATAAATGGTAAAGGAGTTGTGACTTGAGATTGGATTCAATTTCAGCAACCAACTCCTACATTTGATTAAGTCAAATTATGTTTCTTAAAACATATTACTCCTATATTTTAGCTAAACAGCTCTATTTCCATGAACTGTGTTAGTCAGTATATGCAAAATCTAACCCCCGGATTCAAAGTGTCATCAAAGTCTTAGGGGTTTTATCAACTCACTGATTCAGTTTACCTGTGTTGTGCTTTCAACGAGTAATCAACATGAAAGAAAATGTTAGAATACAACCAAACCGAGAAGACATCTCCCATCTAAGTAGAAAGTATTCATCAAGAAATATTAAACACAGGCCTTAAAAAAACTGAACGTTCTAAAATGATGCTTGTTCAAAATGGAGACAATATTCCAAGTGACCAATTTTTGTTTCAACCAAGTTTGACTTCCTATGCTTCGCTATTACGCTCAAAGGAATTTACCTGCAGATCATTTTGAGGATTCCAATCAGAATCAAAGATTATACACGTATCTGCTGCAGTCAAATTAATGCCCAAACCACCAGCTCTGGTACACAGAAGGAAAACAAAACGGTCTGAATCTGGTTTGCTGAACCGGTCAATGGCAGCTTGTCTGAGATTGCCTCGTACTCGCCCATCAATTCGCTCATATAAGTATCTGAAAATTGCCACAGATACACACACACACACAAAGAGGGATTAGAACAGATCTCCTGCTTGCATATTTATTCTTTACAATGAATAAAAGTGATATCAACTAACTCTGATTATCAGAGGGTAACATAACCAGGAATCACGACAGAACTTGCATATGTGTAGTACCAATACACATCAGCATGTCCAAACACGGAGCATTTTAAGAATAGCTATGAACTTCATGAAAGCAAGTACCTGATTATACCTACTAGAAAACACATACTGACAGGGTAGGTAGCTGCATTAAAACACACCATCACCTGAAGTCCCACGTGGACACTTACAAGTTTTTCCCATGCTGCTATGCTCAGATCCCCCTGCCTTGAGGTCACACTAGCAGAAAAGTGAACTTTTGTACTATATACCAAGTTGTCTGCACATGTTAGCGGTAGCCAAGTAACCAGCTGAAAGCAGTCCCTAGTGAGCTGTCACTGGACAAACTGCATATTGATTCTGTCAAGATTAAGAGAAATGGAAAAAGATGACATGACAGCATCTCTAACAGCCTTTATCAAGGCATCAATGAATCCAGAGCTTCCTAAACTAAAACCAGTGAATTTAAAAGCCTGAAATAGAACTGTCATTTTTCTTATTTTTGCTAGTTACAAAGACTCCTTTGAAACTTCTGAAATCAAGGGGAACACTTAAAAAGGAAGCAAACACTTCTGTAAATTGAATATGGAGTAAGATGCTGAATGTGTATCTACTGGTCAAAAAGCCTCAAAACCATTTTCCTTCTAATCAGCTATAAAATGGCATAGGATCCACAGGACCACAGGCATTCTGGCAATCAGCCACCTCCTACAGTCATGAATTCTGTTAAGGATGGAGTCTAATCATGTGTGCACTCTAACATTTCTAATCAAACAGTAGCACAGAGAAAATTTCACCTCCTATGGATTGCAAAAGATTCTACCTGCAGATATGATGCACTAGTCTACATGTTACTACTTTACAGAATATTTTCCGTACTAGACACTACTATAAATTAGTCTATTAAAATCAAGCATACAAAAACTGTTGAGCTCACAGTTCAAATAGACTGCTTTACGAAACAAAAAAAAAAAAAACACAGAAGCATAGAAGTTATATACATTCATCACAAAAGGAGATTTTACTATAATCTACTAATACGTTCCAGTATCCACTGCAGGAAGGCTTGACATTTTCACTGATTAATGTGTTAACTCTATATTACTAGGTAGTTTACCGACAAATACACACTTCAAAGCAAAATGTACATTCCAACAACTAGACCATTAAAAACCCAGAACTATGCCTTTTAATATTTTTTTCGGGTTGATATAGCAACAGTTGATTCTAATCAAGGTTAAGGTGAGATTTTACGTGCTAAAGCTTTACAGGTATTATTTAGTCACGTGTTTAAATTTAAGCTCTGAGTTTTCTGTAGAGTCAACAATATAATCAAATGGTGCTACTGTATGTGGCAGCAAAAGCCAAACTAAGCAGCTGCTTTATGGCTAGCAGCTCAGTTGTGCTCCAAAATTCAAAGCAGTAATAATTTAGGAGAGTTGGGAAGCAAAATTTTATTTTTACATCAATAAAAAGCAAGCCTCCAGTTGTTTACCATTTTGTATTTAAATTCTGCTAGGAATAAGGAGCTGCACTACCCCTGTCTGGTCAAAGTTCAACAAGATGTAAATGAAAAACACACTGTATGCTTTCCAGGGTTTGGATGAGCAACCCTGAGCTTGAAGCTACTTGCCTTCTGACAGGCAACGTATGAACAGTACATACATACTAAAACATTCAATAGAAAAGGCAACAAACTGATGGTGTTGCTAAGTTTTACTGCAACTTTCTGTGTTTTGTGTTTGTTACAGTTATCTAAAGGAACATCTTGATTTAAGAAGTTAGCCTTTATATCAGCATTGTGCGCTGTGCTGCTTTTAAGTCCCTGTTCTCTGTGATATGTTAGCATTAGTTCTTGCTCTTTAGAGCATAACCAAAGCACTTACGGTCTATTGTATATAGGATGAGTTATGTGACAACCTGGCAAAGTAGAAATCTAGTTAGCCAACTTGGCAACAAAACTTAAAGGTGACCTGATGTAAGCTGCCTTCTTTGTAATACTAAAAAACACACCCCCAGATTGATTAGACCCTTGCCCAGGTGAAGACCCTTCCCCTGCGCAAGTGTAGTAACAGAAGAGAATGATGCTACAGATATAACTGTATGCAAATCACTAACCAATCACTGTAACTGGGAGTGTACTATCGTGTAATTTTTGTGCATAAACATAACAATGAAATCGGCACTGGGTGTGCCTGATTTGTGGAAATTCCACCTAGCACCCAGTGCTGCAATAAAGTAGTGCCTGCTTCTACTGTTAAGACTGGTGTTAAGGAGTTTCATTCTCCTGATCTGGAGACAAAGGCACATAGTTTACTCAGCAACCACTCTTTAGTTTTCTTAAGTTTTTAATTTGTTGGTGAAAAAGTGGCAAGCCACTACAGCAAGTTATAGTGATTAGTCAGAACAATTTCCCGCCTTTGGTGTGCTGTAATCACTAATCCTGCACTAGTACTCAAAGATATGCCCACAGAGAACAGTGTAATATAGGAGACAGAATATGCAGTATCTTACCTTTTATGTATAAGGTAATCCTCCAATATATCAAGGCAGCGTACCATTTGAGAGAAGATAAGGACTTTGTGGCCTCCTGCTTTCATTTTTGGAAGAAGTTTATCAATAAGAACCAATTTACCAGCAGACTGGATCATTGCTTGCAGATGAAAGTCTGGAGCACTTGGGCTGTATGTCTCTTTGAACTCCCCAAGTATTTTCTCTTCAGCACCTATTAAAAAAATTATTTCTCTATCTGTAGGTGTATCTACACAAATACTCCATATACATAGAAGGCTAGGTTACCTAAATCAGTGCTTATACTCTAAATATCCCCCTATTAGTCATGGATGGAGACAGAGCAAAGTTCTGGATGGATCTAAAGTCTAGCAAGAACATCTGTCTCTATAAGTAGTACTTAAGTAGTCTTAATTTTTTAAGCAGAGCACTACAGAGCACGTTCTAGTACATCTAGAAAGAGGTAACCCCCACAACTGCAAAAATGAAAATACTTGTTCTTATGTGTTGTATAAAAAAAAACAACTAAGAACCACAAGTTATTTTGTCCCTGTGATATTTTAAATGGAATATGAATCTTAAGACAGTATCTTGAAGACTGCTGGACTTCATGATCTTAAAGGTCTTTTCCAGTCTAGTTTATTCTATGATTCTGTGATTTTTCTGAAGTCCTTCTACAACTGAAATCACAGCAGAAACTTCAAGAGCTTAAAGTATATTTTCTTGCAAAGAGGAAAACCACACAAATTGGGAAACGCAATGAAGACAGATACAGACCCTATCACTTGCAAGAAGCGTTTAAAGTTAGCTCTAGGAATTTTTCATACTGCTTTCAAAGAGATGTAGTATTTCCATGAGATAATTGCTTCTAAATATTCTGTGAAATCCTATAAAACAAGTTCACATTTCAGGCCTCAAATGTGCAACTGCCTCACAACTTTGCCTTACATCTATAAAAAACATGCTTCCACCTAATCCACTCCTTGGAAAGCCTGATGAAAGCATTTAAGAACTACAATAAAAGTTCTGATACATTTTAAATAAATGTACAAAAATAGTAAAATAAAAAATAAAATAAAATGAACCCCATCAGTCTTTAGCATGTATTTACCTTTGATGAGATAAGGGTGATTACAACACTTTCTGAGTTCCATCATGGTGTTAACCAGATTGGGTACATTTGCTTGTCCTGCTCCTTTGGATAAGAAAGCAAAATTTTTCTCCAAAATTGCACGATAATATTTCTTCTGAATATTAGTTAGTTCTACTTCAATTATAGTTTCTTCTTTAGGAGCCAGCTTTTTTTCTACATCTTCCTTTAATCGTCTGAGCATCATAGGTTTCAGGATAGCTTGTAGTTTCTGAACCTAAATGAAATATAGCAGTTTGTCAGAACATGAAAAGTAATAGTGTAGTTTAATGAAAGTTTTGATTTCCGTATCATTAATTTTTTTCCCTAGACTTACGTAAGATACTTGCCAGGTGGCATCTTACCTTATTTTTAACCTCAAATGACTGAAAAATGTTTTTAATGTACTAAAAAAAAAAATGTACCTTAACATTTGTCTGCAAAGGCTCTGCCTGCACAGCAAAAACCTTCAATTTTTATTATTGTCACTAGTTGCCAAACTTGCAAAACTGGCCCAAAAAAGGAAAAGTAATTCTGTAATATAAAATATCATACTTCATTGATTTCTACTGCCTGCACAGTTTAGAGAAACTGCATGACAAAAGATCTTACAGATGATACATGGCAAGTGAAAGGTAGGGTAGGAAGCAAGAACCATTACTATCTAGAACAAAGCATTTGCCTTCAGGAAAGTCACTTTTACACACTGAAGCTCAAAATGAACTTATGCACCATGCAATACCTGTTCCTCTGTTTTAAGGTCTCCAAATTCTTGCATGAATGTAGATTCAGCAGGAAACCGCAATGGTTCAAGAAAATGAAGGAGGCTAAATAGTTCTTCTACTGTGTTCTGCAGCGGGGTACCCGTTAACAGCACTTTATGCTCCTACAATAGGAAACAAAAAACTTACATGACCATATGTGCACATATTTGCAAAAACTTCTGTGTTAATTTTGAGTGTCAAAACCTGAAAATACCAGTTCTGCATGTAACTAAGTACACACATGATAAACAGACCTATCAAGAACAACAGTAAGTATTTTCTACTGGCTTTTCTTAAAACCTGACTTCCTACATCTGTAATGAAGAAGTGACTGAACAACTGTGCCTGTAATATTCATGTATGTATAATCCTCCCTATTGTGTGGAAAATATACATACCAAGCATGTATCAGAAAGCAAACAAGATGACTACTGAGAACATTTAGCAACAAGTGTATCAAAGTAATAAAGCCAATTAAACAATGCAAAACTAGTCATTGTGGATCTTGCAGTAATGCACAGAAGCCTCAAGATTCATGGTAGTATCTGCTTTTAAAAATATTTCACTAAGTTAAATAAAACCCTAACTACAGGACTACACAATAATTCCCCTTTAAAGTCTGCTACTTGCTTTTATTGTTAAAGAGCTTGTTTAAAACTTGCACAAAACTTGTGATTATCATATTGTACTTAACAGGAATCAAACCCCAAAAGTGAAACGTTACTCACAAGGTTCATTAATTTTAGTCCTTCCAAGAGTTTGCAGTTTTTGTTCTTCAGTCTGTGAGCTTCATCAATAATAACGCACCGCCACTCAATTGCATTTAACTCTGGGCACCCACCAAGAATCATTTCAAAAGTTGTAATAATGGCTTGGAATCTGTAGGTACCTCGAATGATACGTCCCTAGAGATTAATCAACACACGGAAGTTGTTACATTACCTCAAATGTATTTAAAGATTTTTGTTGTTGAAGTTTTATCAACAGACGTGATTTTGTAAGTTGTTTTGTCATTCCATACACATGTATTTCATCTCTGTAACTCTGTAATTAATACTAATGAGTAACTATCCACAGCCACAAATCCAATATTGTCTAACCAACCATAAAGTTTTAAGCACTTTTAAATTACAGTTACAACCATCTAATAGAACTGTTTCAAAAAGGTGTATGTAAGTAGTATCACATTTTTAACCCTGGGAAAATCTGAAAGACTAAATCACAGGAAAAGCCTTACATTCAGTCAATCAAAACATATGACAGTGATACCTTTAGCATTCATACAGATAAGTATCACCTGAGGACTAAATGAACACTTTTTACCCAGCTTATTCGACTTGGTTGGTCTGACAATATGTAAGGCCTTCAATAGGGCAGGACACAGTAAGTCACTGGAGAATGAGAATGTCATTTTAATATTTAGTACTACTTAAAAGGGTTTTGAGCATTTTGAGCCTTATCAGTTCTGTAGAAGTACAAATGTCTCAGTCATGATTTATAAAGCGTTTATTTATACAGAATATACAGAATGGGAAAAAAACCCCTAAACCAACCAAAACCAAACCCGCAGCATTTTAGAAGAGTCAAATTTCAAGGGGTTTTCCATGTCATTTAATGTGAAGTATTTCAGGCAGAAAAGCAAACTGTACACAGACAAAGACAGGAAAAGGAAATCAAGAGCTACATAAAGGTAATGTACAGCTTAATCAGCTGTACTTCTGTTCTCACTGTTTCTCATATTCAGGACTCAACTGCAACCATCTGTGCACACTTTAATCTCCACACGAGTACCAGCGTCACTGCTATTCAATTGCAGAATTACTCAGCATACTAAAAACAACCTGTATCTTGCTGCAACCACTTCCACAAAATTTACTCAGTAAGGATATGCTAAAAATTCTGATATGTAAAAAGCTTAACTAACACATCAAGGGATGTAAAATGACCTTCAGTTAAGACGTATGTACAGATAATGTAAAGCATGCCTTCATTACTACTACCAGCAACAGGTTTTGGGTAGGTTACAGTGTACAAGTCTCATTGGATTACCTGTGAATCCCTGAAGTACATTTCATACTGCTGAATCATTTGCCTGCTGATCATGCTTCCATGATACACTACAACATTAAGGTCAGTCCACGTGCGAAATTCTCTTTCCCAGTTTGCTATGGTGGAAAGCGGAGCTATGATCAGAAAAGGCCCTCTTATACCAGCCAGGAGGATTTCATAGAGGAATGTAATTGACTGAATGGTTTTGCCAAGACCCATTTCATCCGCTAAAATGCAATTTCGCCTGAAAACAAAATGTATTGGTGATTAGTATCAGAGAAAGTACAGACTCTAAAGCTATTACTCAAATGGGCAATTTATAAAAACAAAGTCAAGTTGTCAAATAGTCAAAACTGGGGCACTGTAAAAGATGCTTGCAAACTTCCCTGGTTAAGTTAACTCAGCACACAAAATTACAAGCTTTCAATCATGTTTAGTACTGGCAAAACCTGAGAATATTCCATTAGGTTCTCCTAGAGAAAGATTCAAAAAGTATTCTTTCAGAGCTGTACTGGCCCTAATTAATAGAATTCAAATCGAACAGATTTCCTATCTTTAACAGTAACCTTTACAAAATTGCTAGAAATTAATGAAGATTCCCTGAAAGTCACAGATGGAAAGTATTCCAGCTACACTCACGTAAAAGGAACACATTATAGCATTACTGCCAAATTTCCCTTCTTGTTTCCAGAACTTAGACAGATGCATATAACCAGATTACCATATGAAATACCACTAGGTGCTCACCCTCAGCCATACATTCCAGCCCTTCAAGCTATTTGCACACCTGCCCACACAGCTATGTAGTGCCCGACTAAGAATTAAAACAAACAGTATGGTGAAATCATATGCTCTTTGACATCATCTCTATAGAGGACAGGCAACTGACATTTAGAAATAAAGCAAGCAGGAAGATTCATGAACAGAAATCCAGAAAGAAAATACATTGTTCTGGGAAAAAAATCTTGAAGGCTATTTTATTCCTGTTAATGTATCACAGCATTATTTAACAAAAGTTACCTTTAATTTATAACATAGAAAACACAATTATTGAGTAGCCTTAATTTTGAAGAAACATACCTTTATTTGGGCAATTTTGAAGAGAGATAACTCAATTAGAACTTATCCTAGAAATTATTTTGAAATATGCAAGAGTTTCCCAACTGTTCCAAAAATCCTTAAAGCTTGTACTTTGGTGGAAGTTGTTTTTTGCTTTAATTACCTCACAGGCCTTGAAAATGTATTTTCAATTATGTTATAGTCTTTTAAGATTTCCTTTTTGTTATTCTTGTGGCTCAAAACATACTTCTACTCCCAAAGGAATAGAAATTATTTTTTTCCAGTTACAACCTTTGAGCTATAACCAGAGAGGTTAAGATAAATTTAACTCAAACTGTATTCATCCCCCATAATATTGGTTCACACCACGTGGTTTAAAGTTTACATTAAAAAACATTCCATAGATATACCTATTGTACCAGTTGAATAGGAGCCAGTTAAGTCCTTCCAGTTGATATTCCCTGAGCTGATTGCCATTTTTATATTCCCTGGAGTGTTCTATCTTCTTCCAGGAGTTTGGAGGTGGTCGGTCCTTTAAGGGAAAGATTAATACATGTGCAAATTGGTACATGCTTTATTTTTCCAAAATGTTTTAACCCATTATTTCCAAAGTGTTAACAACTTAGATTTAGAATGCAATTATTCAACCTTAAAACTGCAAAGGCGTTAACTTTACTTACTAATTAAACAGTCAGTGGAAACCTGAAATTTGTATTTATTTATCCAGTAGTACTTTTTAAATTAATAATATCAAGCAAACAGCTTGGCACTGGCAATCTGAAACACTAATTCACCTACACAAGAAACTTCAAGAACATACTCAGTTTCACTCTGGAAGCTCTAAGAACAGCTGTCCTAGAACTGAGTATTTGAGACTACCAAAATCCTCGAAGTCTGAGTAACACTGGCTGCTGGCACTACCCTGAAGCTGTATGGGCAAACTGCACTGAGTTGCTGTGATCCTGAACTTTCTTTTTAGCGCTTGCCATGGTCACTCCTGATCACTCAATCTCACACTCAGCCGATTCAGGAGGCCAACACCAAGAACACAAACAAGTAGATTTGTGAGTGGTTTAGCTCCCTGCATCAAATTCACCACGAGATTGGATGGAAGACGTTATAAGCACATGCAAGATCATGATGCAAAGGACAGGATGAAACAGACTGTAACAGTATCATGGTACATCATCATAATGTCCCTAGCAAGCTAACAGAAAGCCGAGAAGCTGTATAAACACACACAAATTCCGAAGCCTGGAGACTCAACTGTCTGGCCATTAGCCTAGCAGGGAACTTAACAGAGAAATTTTGAAGTTCTTGACTGATATTAGGTTGGATTTCTAGTGGAAAACACTCTCTTGGAATAGCTTCTGCTTTGTACCTTGAAGAAACCCACACATTCAAGAGAAGTATTTTTAGTTATGAGCTTTTATGATCAGCTGCACTCCCCCCATTTCTCAGTTTTTATAAAAGCTTGCATTCACTCTAAACTCATGTGGCCTGATCTGCCAGCTCTGAATTTCAGAGTTGAATTTTATACCTCTTTCTTGCCAATGTCAGCATCACCTGACACCCATCTCTGAGCAGTAGCTGCCCCTCCCTAGCAGCTGTGGCTTCCTCCCCTCTCTCAAAACACCCAACTGTCCACTCCCCCACACAAGGAACAGCCATGCTCCCACTCGCACGGCTGCTGACAGCAAACACTTTCTTGTAATTGCTGGAGCCTGGAACAGAAAATACTTGTTGGTGATGCTCAGATGACTGTCAGTTGTACAGGTACACTTCAGTTCTTTAGTCATCTTTTTCTCTCAAAGCCAAATATGGCAACAGAGAGGTATAAAAAGCCCTTCTTCCCACATGCCAAAATGGCAGGATTTAAAATAAATACTAGAAAAATTAACTAAATATAATGCGAACACGTTAATCGTGACTACTGTCATTATCCATAGATGGAAAAACTTAAAATCAAAGCTGACAGATGAGAACACTGTGAGTATTCAGTTGTATGAAAAAAGTTAGAACAAGTGTGGTACTACACCACACATGACACTCGTCTCATTCTCACAATGACACGCAGGACTCCAAATAGAAGTATTTTGTTTTCTCCTGCTCTGTAAGACACAAGATTCATAATTCAAAGATAAAACACATTTCTTTATTAGATGCATTTTTCTTCCTTTCATCTAGCCATTTCTGACAAGAAGAAAAATAAAAACAGGAAGTAATTATGGAATCTGTTTGACAGATCTCATTTGCCAATTTCTTTCAGTGTCAAAGCCAAGACTTAACCCTGTTCGTTATGTAAAGGATGTTTACTCTGTTTCCTCCTTATCTTAATACTGTTTAGATTCTGTGATAGCCAGTTTCAGTGTACTGCTCCTCACTCAAAGAAAGTTATAGCTATATAGTAATATTTTTTCCTAAGCATTCTTTTTAACAGAATAACAAATAATTTATCTATGCATACCTGAAAATATAATTATTCGTAAGTAACAAAGCACAGAAAACCTTTACACAGAATGCCAATACGCCTTATGTTTTAACACAGAAGCTTAAAGTTGGAAAAAAACATATCCAATTTGCTAAGACAGACAAATAAATTAGGTGTAATTTTACCAGTCTCCTGGAGTCAGGCCGGGAAGCTTGCAATTGTTCAAATTCTTCTATTTTTGCTTGATCTACATCTTCTTTCAGCTCCCACGTACTGTCTTCATATGGCAACGAACACCATTTTACTAAATAGTAAATAACAGGCTGCAGAAGAAAATTCTGAATGTTATCAGCTTTTAATTTAGAACACAAACTATTAATATGCCTTAGTATTTGAGTAACTAGCTAGCATGAGAGCTGGGGACAGAAGCACATTTCTGTTAATATTTTAAATACTGTATCTTGTTATCTACTTACTTATCCTTGCTTTCTCTGTTACTTGTTGTAGACCCCTGCAGTACTTTTTAATTCCACTTATCCACAAGAAGATCTTAAGTCTCAGGAAAGATAAATTACTACATTTGTGATGTTTGCCACATTTCCACAAACTAGAATTTACTAGACTAGAGAGGTGGTACCCAGAACACTTCCTCCACTGTCCAAACCAACCTATCTAAACTGAAGAACTTTCCTTGGTTGCAAAACCAAAAGTCTTCTCGACAAAATAGAAAGCTTTACAGGTCGGCCAGAATTTAGGAAAAGTCTCAAAAGATGGAACCAATGCAGATTATCTTATTTAGATTCAGTAAATGAATGTTTAAAAATTAAGTAAATTTTGAACTTCCATGATCTTGGGCAAAGTCTTATCATAACAAATACATGTTTTGCAAAAATTTTCAGCAAATTTGCTGCATACAATAAAAAATAATTTCAACTCTCAACCCTGCTTTAGGAAGATTAACACAGAAATCACTGGATAAAATCTGTTCATTTTGCTGTCTAGAAGAACAAAATAAACATCATAGCTTAATCAGCAACTGACAGTTTTGTTCTCTGCCTGCTTAAGACTCCTTCTGAATTTAAGCAATTTATTTGGTTTTCTGTTTTAATTTTCTTATGTGTTTTTTCTGTAATAGCCTTCCAGAAGAAGTACTTCAAGTACTATTGTATGACCTAATGCCAATATAAATACAAGCTGATTTCTACTGCAAAATACATGACTAGCATAGCAAATGTGAAGATTGTCATGTATCATTAAAAATATTATGGAAGCTTGAAATCATTAAGGTGCTATTCTGAAATCTGCTAGAAAAACCCCACTGTTATCAAAAACTACTTGGAGATGTATCTTCTTCACTTGCTTCAAGACGTATTTACCTCACCAGTGTCCTTATCTTCACAAAGAGATACTTCTAATACCCGATCTACTTCAACATAGTCAGGATTAAAAGGTTCTTCTTCCATCTGCAATGCAAGAGCAGTAAGATCAGCAGAGAGACAAAAAAAATGCTGGTATATGACCAAGTCTCATCATATGCAAAATGAATCTGGCAGTTGGAAACAACCAAGGCTTTTGCACTTGCATTTTTAAAGATACTCCCTCCTTGTTTGTTTTGGTTTGGTTTTGTTTTTTTTTTTTGCAATGGGCACTGAGGAGGTATCTGGCATTAAAATAGAAAATTTAGTCATTTAAGGATTAAGTGCTGTCTTGTAAAAGTCATATAGCAGAGAAACTAGCCCTACTAACAATCTTCCCCTCCTTACCGCTTTTAAGTAGTTACTCAGTCACAATTTTAAGCATGCATGTCAAAATAGTCCAGCAAATCCAGAAGACCCTTCTCTTAAAATTACTTGAAACAAAAATAACTCAACCTGCTGCAACCAAAATCCCAACCCCAATGGCTAATTTCTACTGATCAACATCCAGCTGGTCTACCTCAAAGCAAGCCCTTAATCAATTTTACAAGGAAAAAAAGCTTATTTATTTATCTATTTCATACTCACATCTGCAAAAAAGTGAGCTCTTTGTGCTTGCCTTAGTTTGAATCGTTTTATTTTCTGCTGGATTCTTTTATCCTTTAAAAGCTGTTGTTCTGTGGCCCACTCACAGTGAAGATAAGAGCTAAAATTAGATTAACATCAACGAATTAGTGAAAGAAAAAGCTTACTATTTTTAATATAAAGTTAAAACAATCTATTTTATAAACTAGATTTTCACAGTAGGAAGATTTTATCATTTAAGATACAATTCATTGGAAACATCAAAGATTCATTCTTCCAAATAATTGTCTTAGAGCATCTAGTTAAGGCAGTGATTTTGGCCTAGGATACATAAAACAAAGCACAAAGTAATAGTAAAAGGAAGTAGGGAAGCAAGAGCACCAGTACCTACAAATCTAATCGCACCCAAAGCAAGCCTTTCTGAAGTCAGTTTGGTTTGCCAGAAGTACAGATATCTCTCCCTCACCCCCCTCTTTTTAATGTTTTCATCAGTTTTCAAGCTTTCTAAAGGTATGATAGCAATATAGAACGGCTACTGCTGGGTATTACCTATTCTCCGATAGAAAGACAGGCTTTACCATTTCAGAAAACAAGAGCTAAATGGTCTCCAGAAACATGTGAATCCTGACTCTCACAGAAATCACATTTTTAGCAAGAATCCAATGAAATTACTCACATATGTAGAACTGAAAATGTGCTTGTATTTTCAACATAAAGAATTAAGTAGTGACAGCAAGTTAGGTATAAAATTTAAAATAGGAAAACATGGCAAAAAAATCCTGTTCTTTATTCTATTTCCTGCTTCTGAGGTAAAATCATTTCTATTGCTATGAGATTTTTTTCCTTTTTAAAACAGTAAGACCAACTCCTACATCAACCTCTCCTAAATGTGTGACACTAAATCTAATATAGGTTCACAAAATAGCTCTGATTTAAATTCATGAAATTAAAATTAGCCTGAGGCACACAGCCCCTGATGAATTTAATAAAATTGTCTTCTCTAAAAATTCTGTTCTTCTTGTAGTAATGGCTGATATCTTATTGGTCAGCGCTGGTTTCACAATCCTAATAATTCTAAAGTTATTACTAAGAATGTAATACAGATTCTTAGCAATTTTAAGATTAAATTTGTAAAGAAAATATCTAAAGATGACAAAATCTATTTATAAATTAATCTTCAACAATACAGAACTTTAGAAGATGTATAAGTTACTTATTTCAGACAATACCTCCAATGAAACAACTTTTTAGTACTTACTAGTTCTTGTATTTTACAAAAAACTCTTCTGTTTCTACTGTCATCCCAGCAGATACCTAGGAAAGCAAATTCATAGTAAACGTTTAATGACAGATACAAACCACTTTTTCAAATAAGTGGTTTTATCCTATAATAATCACTTACTTCTTTTTTTATTACCCTGGAGGATAAGATTTTGTCTACAATTGCTGCATCTTCTTCACTTGGATTTTCCTATAAATGCAGGAAAACAGTAACAGAAATTGTAGTAAATGCCCCCTCTTCAAACTGTTCAGGCTTAAAACAGGAAAAAAATGACATTATAAATTGCAGTAAATGTCCTCTCTTCAAGCTGATTAGGCTTAATACCTTCAAACACAAGTGGCTTGTTAGAAGATCAACAATAAAGGTAAATTTTACCAGGAGTGTTCTCTTTAACAGTCTGGAAGTAAAATTTAAAAGCCAGGTCTATATTTATGCTAAAGTACAGTAAGTCTGTCACTTCCAAAGAGCATCAGATGCAATGGTCACCTGCCAAACACAATGTACAAGCAATGGCGATTGATGCTTTCCAGACACAGACTCACTGTGAACGACCCGCTGAGCTGACCCGATGCAGTGGACATAGGTAAAATTCCATTATAAAGATATGGAAAAATAAGGATTTTGGCAGACATGCTAGAAAAAAAAAGTTAAAACAAAAACAGCATGTGTCAAACTCAATGTAATAGGTTTACTCTGAACATAGATAACAAACACGCTGTCAAATCAGGTAGATGAGGCCATGCCTGGGAATTCCAGTATGGCTTAGGTATGACACAGGTAAGGGTTACTTGGCTCTGCCAAGACTAAACCTGTGGTTCCAGATATAAAGAGCTGATCTTTAAAGGTTGCTTCCAGTCAAGAGTCACCTTCCCTCTTGTCTGACTTGTTTCCAACCATGCTATCCTTCTCCTTCCTTAAAACACTGGCACTCCTCCTAACATCTCATGAAGACTTTTTCCCCTGTTTCTTACCTGCCACTGTATTTACCTATAAACGCTCAACAGTAAGTTTGATTACCATGGCTGCAACAAGCTGAACAGTGAAGTGGAAACCCAAAGGCGGCAAAAAAAATGAGAGGGGTTTCCTTTTTAAAAAATCTCAGTAAGCAGAGATCCCCATAGGCTCAAAGAATTTTATACTTCTGAAAGTCATGATAGTAGTGGCATAGAGCTTCTTCATATGACTACACAGCCTAACACATTATTTAAAATACACCTAGTCTTAGTCTTATCCTTAACTTCAGCTAGGTCAACAAATGTTAACAGAAAATCATAAAAAAGTAACAAGCTATTTCTTCCAGTTTTCAAGATCTTAGCAACATGCCACATTAAATAAACCATTACTCAGTAATAGCAATGTTTTCCTTCCAAGTTATGACCTTTACTCACTGAACTACTGGAGACAAATGGGAAGTTCCCACTACAGACCAAGCCAATTTTCACTTACAACAAACAACTGTAAAGGCTGTTCAGCAGGTAAAGGGGCAGAATTCTTTTTCATTTTCGCAGAAACTTTAGCTTCTTCTTCTGATTGTTTTCCTTCTCCTTCTTCTACGTATTTTTTCCTTTTAACTTGACGATTTGATCTTCTCTTCTGCATGCAGCAGTGGAGGGGGAAAAAAAAAAAAAGAATAAAAAGAGGTTTTACCAAAAACTGCCTCTAACATGAACTGCAAGTCTGGGGACACTAAGTAATACTTTAGATACATCTAAAACCAAATGTCAATATTTGGTAGAAAACATGAAGCATGTGAATTACAGAGGGAGAGAAGTAGCCATACACTATTTGTGATAAATGAATCCCCCTCCCCTCCCATTTCATAAAAACATTTGATGCTTATAATTTTTAGAGTTCAAACGCAAACATGGAACAATATTTTCACAGTATGGAAACAAAGCTGATACATAACAGATCTCCCATAGCATCAGTTGTTCAACAGCAATTTCATAATGCAGTGTAACAGCAATGTGGTAACATCCAATTCAATTATCCCAGTGAATGACAAAACATGCTGAAGTGTCTCTACTAAACACCAGTGCTATTAAAAAAAAATCATGAACATTTTCATTAGATCATACTGATCAGATTGCTGATTTGATGGCTAATGAAGTTTGTTGCTTGTTAATGTATTTGTTTTCTCCTCCACCTTAATCAAGCTTGTTTAACAGCAGTATTCGGCTTACTTTGCGGTTTCTCTCTAATCTTCCACTCTTATTTCTGCAGGAATCTGAGGACACCAAATTCCAGCTGGAGAAATAATGTTCAGTCTAAGTGAGCAATCCCTCCTGACTCACTGTTTAAGCTTCAAGAACTTAGATTATTAGGATACTGCATATCCTTTCCACTCCTCAGTACCAATATATTTAACCATGAGATTAATTCGTAAGTCTATTGGGTAAGTAATGATAGCAGAATCAAACAATTAGCTAATGCTTAAAAATACTGCAATCTGCTTTAGAGAATTATCATTACAAAAATGAAATCAGCAAAATAAAACAGTCTATAAAATTAATTCTATTGTGTTACACAACAAAGCGTATTTTTGTTTAAGAAAGCACTACTGCTGGTTGCAATACACTGTAGTAATCAGTTGGGAGAAAAGTTGTGAATAGAACAAAACCCAAAATCCTGTGGTCATACTGGCTTCTGCAGAGCAGATATTAAGTTACAGAAAGATTGCAGCAGAGGAACTTTCTCCCTGACTGTTAAATTCAGCCACTGGGCTGGCTACGTTTTAACAGCTACAAGTAGGTAGTTAAAACAAGCGGAGTTGTTAAAAAAAAGGTAGAGTAGTAACAGTAACATATACAGTAAAAATCAAAACCAGGCATCACCATTCTTTTGTAGAAGCTGAATAAGCGAAACTACTCAACCAGCTTTCCACAATAACGTAGCCAGACTAGCTGTTCTTCACTAAAAAGTGATTGTCTGTCACATTATAGCTAAATCAACAACAGTTTGCTGATGGTAGATTTTAATTTTTTAAATGCCAGCTAATAGGAGCAACGTAAAATGATGTATGAATTATGAAAAGAAGGATTAAGGATCAGGTTCACGTTTTATATGTTATTTAGTTAATTTTTCAAAACCTAACAAGGCACTAACAGGTGTTTTCAATCCTTCTCATTATGTCTTTTCTTGAAGTATGAAGTGATTAACAAATCATCAATAGCTGTATGTTCTCTTACATATTAATATATAACCTGAGTTGTTTGAAAAAAAACTCTTTGTATTTCCCTAAGCGTGGTCATAAAAAAAAAAATGCTGTAAAGCATACAAGAAATAAAACAATGTATTTAAGAAAGACACTTCCTGTGAAACTAAACATACAAAATGAATTACAGGAAAAAAAAAAAAAAAAAAGACCTCAAATTGCCCCCCTTAGAAATAGACAGCTATTTGCAATAGGAAAATAATGAAAATGTCCTAAAACTAGAGGGAATGAATCAGTGAAACACAGCAACTTACTACTTTCCTTTTATGCTTCTCTCAAGCTCCTCTGAAGATAGGGCAGTGGTGTGATATTTGGCAGTATAATTTTTTCTATCCCATGCCACCCTGTATTATCTCTACCCACTGTTGCCTTCACACCAGGATCATGCAATTTGATGATATTCCCTGTCTAACCACACTAGAATTAAAAACTACCCTTGTCATGCTAAATCTCAAATATTCAGAACACCAAAAACGATGAGAAAATTATCTTCAGTCTTTTGTATTATACTTGTTAGTCTACAAATTTATACCTCATTACAGAGCACTACTGGTAAGTTACAGCACTTCAGAACAACCAAACCTGCTGTCAGCTCCTTCAGTGTACTGAACAGACTTTCGATACCAAGGCAAACTCCCTGAGAAATAAATAAATTCAAGAATTCTTTCAGGTAGCCTTTACCTTAGAGAAAATACCACTTAAAATAAAATCATTCTGGAAAATGGCTTCTGATCCTTTTTCCTCACAGCATTATCATCTGTGAAATAGTAAAGGTCAACTTGGTATCTTATAATTGTTTTCTGACATCATAATCAAATAATGCAATTAATTTTTACTCAACCTTGTTATGAATATTGATTTAATCTCTGCGGTTGTCACAGGATATAAAACTGTGCACTTACACACATAACCTTACTTTTAATGGATTTTGCCCTAAAGGAAGCAAGCTATAATTCTGCTACTAACATACACATAAATAGGAAATAATCTCATATTCATATTTTTTGTGCATTGTTTTTGTAAGTAATTAGCTAGGCTGCTATTATACCAGAGCAATGTACAAAATAAATGCAGGAAAAAAGTTACAAGGCAGATATTCCTCGAGGGAATGACTTCACCACTTTGATTCTTCATCTGGCATTTCTCCTTTAGAAGTACTCCACAAGCAACTAGAGCCTATCAGTGTATTGATCATTGCTCCCTTCAGATCCAGCACTCCAAGAAAACAGTTCTTTATGTTTCTACAGAAGCAGAGCACAGAAAAAACAGTAAAGTCCGAAACCAGCCTTTTAAAGTGTTCTCCACAGCCAGTTTTAACTGAAAAATGTTCCTTCTATTAGGCAATCTCTGCATTCTCCCCACAAAGTCAGCCAAAGCAAAGATCAGGTCTAAGTACCAGCTCCACAGGGGAGCGTTTACTGTCTCAAATCTATGGACTTCTGTACTAAAACAAATACAAGTAGGGCATTGATGTCCCATTACAGACAGGGGACTCTAAACTGTAGGATTTTCTGATTTTCGACTGGAAGAAGTAGCTTATAATGTAAAGTTCTACCTATGAAAAAGCAGTGAGAGAGGAACTGTCACTGTGTCAAAAGGAGTGTAACTTTCAGGAAGGGAGTGGAGGAAAAGACCTGCAAAAGAAACACATAAATTTAGAATGGAAAAATTCTGAGTACTTACCTGTGAGTCTTCATCTTTCAGTGCCCGCTGTGTAGTCTGCTTAGCATCAGACAACTCATCTGAAGATTCGTTTTTCCTTTTCTGCTTCTTACCCAGTGTGATGATTAGCTTTCTGTTAGAAAAAAAGCCCAACATCTAAGTGAATGCATATACTAGTCTACTGGACTTCAAGATTAAAAAGCAACATCACATCTACTAGCAATTCCCTTATTCTTCTTAATATAAAACTCAGGAAGCACCACTATCTGAAATCTGTGCCTCACAACAAACTGCCTTTACAGAAGGCAGTATTTTCTACTACTGTTACTGAGTTTCTCTACAGGCAAGCAGTTAGCACTGAAAATTCCTCTGTTTCGTACACATTTTTAATCCACAAATGAACAAGAGATGCCAAATCCAGTATTTAAACTGACAATGCTAAACCATACAAAGTTAGCATAAACACCATCTGCAGATGAGGACAGTGTATCATTCATATAAACCATTTGCCGATTGCAAAATACACCTCTTATACAAAACAATTAGCTATGGACAACAATCTAACATTACTCAGAGCCTTCTGACATACAGAACTTGCATGTTTAGGTAAGTCATTCAATGGTAAAAATGAGGTAATTGCATGAATCCTTTAAGCCCTTAAAAAAAGTCAAAAGAACGTATTTTCAAAACTCTGTAGTTTTAGCTCGAAGAAATCTTAGAACCTCTCAGAATAAATTAAGAAGCAACAATGTGCTGAATAGTCATATTCCTATGAAAAAACACCAATTATCTCTTGTAAAGATTTAAAGGATATTCTGTAAATCACAATACCAACAATTTGTTTTTAACTAAACGGTATTAAAATATTTATTTTTTCATATTTGAAATGTGCCAAATACGCCTTTTGAAATATGTTTTCAGTGGCCTAACTGAAAAATGATGACAAGCTATCCAATAAAATCACAAAGTGCTATCCTTAAATACGAATTTTATACAATATCTAACCACCAGATCTGTGAAACAGGAAATGCTGCAGCAAACAAACCTCTTTTGCCATTTTACAGAACAAATGAAAGTCTTTAGACTTTATACAGGCAATATAAATTATCTTACACCAAAGCAGCATCAAATACACTGATCACCTAAAAACCCACTGATGAGAAGGTAGTGGTTGAAACACTTGTATCTCATTTGCTTCTCTTTGGACATGTCCAAAAAGAACTATCACATGCTACATCCAAATGAACAGTTCACACGGAAAAGGAAAATCTTAAATTACAGAAAACTTAGGGATACTTTAAGCAACATGGCCTACAGAAGACTAGAGGCATATTTTCAGAAACAATTAACATTTCCATTTTTTTTTTAATATTTAACCTCTAGGTATGTCCAGTGGAAAGGCTTAAAAAAAAAAAAAACCCAAACATTTTCCACTCCTACATTTTTTCCTTCTAGTATGAAGTGAATAGCACTGGCAAATGCACACTGAAATGAAGGTGCAGTAAGCATAATCACAGACCTGCTTGTTCACAGAGCTGCCTGTTCAGAAGTAAATTCTGATCCTCAAGCCCTTATTAGGTGTGTTCTCAGTTTAATTATTCCTTAGAAACATGTTTCATAATTGCAGGAAATACAATTAACACATTGGGTTCCCTACTGTCTTCAGTTGTGTTTTTTTGATTGTTTTTCAGTTGTGGTTCTGGGGGGTTGGTGGTTCCTTTTTTTCTTGTGTTTTGGTTTGTTGTTTTTTTCTTTTTACTAGGTTTTTTTTTTTTTTACTATTGGAATCTCAGGTATTTGTCTAATATGACTCTGGTGATGGACTTCAATAAACCACTTTTTTGATTTTTATCTCACTTGTCTCATGGAATATATGTGTTACATTAGCACTTGTCACCTAACCTGTTCCAAAGTGATGCAGGCAAGGCACATTATGATTGAACTTCTGAGCTTGTTAAATGGAATTGTGGATGCTAAAATTTAACATGGATTTAAAGGCAAACCTGATAAACTTGAATGAGAATTTTTTGGAAGACTGCTATCTCTTCCACAAAGTTCTTTTTTGCATCTTTGGAATTTGGGAAAATATTACGAAGTATCATGTGTTTTCCCTGCCTTGAACTCTTTCCATTGCAGCTGCTTCTGGCCATTGCTGGAGAGAGGACACTAGGCTAGATAAAACTCTGGTCTCAGCTGGGTAGGAACTCCTCTAAGCTTTGGCCACGTGTAGTGCAACAAGCAGTGCTTATCTGTACCTGTCCCTTCTTAATCTTTTAATTTAAAGAACTGGACATACAGCATATTCAATCCGGTGAACTCACATAATTTAGTTTTTATATTACTATTTTTTGACCGATAAATAAGGCTCAAAGTCTTCTCTGATTTGGAGCAAAGGCTTTAAAGGTCTGATGCACGTGTGGCATGTAGAGATGACTGTGAATGTGATACACATTTTGACTTTTAAGTGAACAAAAAACTACTAGCAACAAAGAAAAAGGATCCTTTCATCAAATAGGTGCTGAGATGTAAGTCAAGCTTGAAGGGGTCCCTGGAGGACATCTGGTCTCTACTCAAAGCCAACTTTATCCAACACAGAATTCTTTTATGTTGCTGAATTCAGCCAAGCTCTGCATGTTTCCAAGGCTGACACCCCCCTGTGCAACCTATTCAAAATTTCGATCCTCTTTTGTGTAATGGTGTATTAAAATGTTTCATAAATGCATGGTGCTGTGTTAAGCATTTGTATCCCTGCAACCATAGTTCATACTCATTTCATGCACTACTGCCTAATATTTTAGACTCAGGCTCCTTTTGGATTAGAGAAACACAGTATTAAAGAAGGTCATGAGTCTTTTTCTATGGATTGTAGTGGCATCTACTGAATAGCAGAAGATTTTAAGGACCTTCTGTTTTAAAACAGATTGTGATTGTAGCTCTAGCTACATCTTTCTTTGCACGATTTTTCCTCTCCTCTGTAGTTGTAATCTCTTGTGTTCACCTCTCGCTCTGCCCCTGAAGTCTTACACATAATATTCCATTTCCCTGTCAGCTTTTGTGTCATATCTCCATCTTGTCTTCACTATCCCCCACACTTCTCTTCACAAGCATCTCCCTGAAATTTCCTTAACATCTCTAGATGATGCAGATCAGAATGTTTCCTCCTCTATATGGATATGGTGCCAGTGAGAGGAGTAAATGCAATTTCACTTTTTTCTGATCCAGTGCCCAGAACCACAATGCTCCTTGCTATCAAAAGTAGCTGAAAAGCAGTATGGTGCTAAAGTCACGCATTTCTATTAGTAAAAATGCAATCTGCTCATATTTTGGCCAAAAACCTCTCAAAATCTGCTATGTGAAAACAATAATTTTCAGAAGCTTGTAAACTGGATCAATTCTGTGAAATTTTTTTCACTGAGAGAGCAAGTTCTCTTGCCAGTTTACAAATTTCTACATGGAAGCATTAAGATCTTGGCTAAAATCCCTTTTTCCTCTCTGAAACAAACTGTTCTGAACAGAAACTCTTCTGTTTCTATGAAAAGGAAACAGCACGCTGTAGACATAGAATAAATAGTAACACTAGACTCCATTCCAATTGCACTTACTCTTCCCTTTTAAAATTTAAAATGTATCTCATCCCATGTTATCTAGAAATACTTAAATAGTGTAGATTTCTTTAACATATATTTCCTTCTTTTTTAACAACAAAACAAAGATGTTGAGGGACTCATATAAACAGAAAAGGCTCTAAAGAAGCCATCTCATGAGCCATTAGAGCTTTTGATCCTTAGCATAAGCTTCCTAATATGGTTTAGATCACAGCTGAAAGAATTGAAAGTATCAGCAAGACCACCAGGAATCACTATGTGAAGAGCAATGCAATTTCTCTTTTAAATTAAGAATCAGTAATAGCAGATAGCAGAGAATGCAATGGGAGAATTGCCAGCACTTTAAACACCTTGAGAATTATAAAGAACAATTTTCAAAGCTTTCCAAGTTAGTGAATATGAAAAAGGATTAAAGAAGAGGAAAAAAAAAAAAAAAAAGAAACACAGCAAATATGAAATACACATCAGGCATGCAAGAAATAGTAAGAACTGCTGCCCTTCAGTGCATGCCTTTAACACATCATTTTACTCCAATTTTCCCAAAACAGAGGATACCAGTTGACTCTTTATTAGCATCCAAAGCCACATCCCAGATATTTTAATTTGTAGTCAAAGCATTTTGTTATATTACCAGCAATAAAACTCCTATGTCATCAACAGTGTAAGTATTTATCACTAAAAAATTTAGCTAAAAATCTATCTATTAGCAAAATACAAAAAAAAAGCAGGTATGTCCTTGAGAAGATTGCTTATCTTCTTGGAATTAGAGTTGGAACTGGTGCTACAAAAACAGTTGCTCTTATCTTTTTAGCATATGTTTAATAAACAGTAATACTAGCTACTGTCTCCTTCTCCAATTATATTTCAAATTAGTAACTGCTGGATTGCACGCAGATTTTTAAAACAGCCCTTCAGTCAAGAGCCATTTCATGCTCATACAACATTGGAATAATAATGCAAGAGAATAAACAAGTGTTTGGTTAGCTGTTCAATAAGACCACACTATTTTGCATTCATATATTTTGCAATAGTAACTTAAAATTATGTCACTTAAGACGTAACTTACACATCAAAACTAGAATCTGGGAGCAGAGAAAATGCCATCAGGGAGTCACAGCTCAGAGCATGCAAAGATACCATAGAACGGTTTGGGTTGGAAGGGACTTTAAATTCCATTTAGTTCCACCCCTGCCACAGGCAGGGACACCTTCCGCTAAACCAGGTTCCTCCAAGCCCCATCCAACTCGGTCTTGGAACACGTCCAGGGACGAGGCAGCCACAGCTTCCCTAGGCAACCTGTGCCAAGGCCTCACCACCCTCATAGTAAAGAGCTTCTTCCCAGAATGATGATAAAATTTGGAATCTGTATCCCATTTCTGATCATGACAGAAGCTGTTTATGATCTAACTGATCAAAAAGATTCAGTAAGCATCGCTTCCCTTTGAGTACAGATCTATTAGCCAACCCCTGCCTTACTTACACAAAACATAAGAGGCAACTCACAGTGCCCTGCATTCTGCAAAATTCACTTCAAGTTCTGGGCATTGAAACTTAAATGATACAGACACAGCAGAATCACTTCCTTCCCCCATTCTGTCAGGGTCTTGGGTCCTAAAAATGCTCTTGTAAACAAAACATGTGAGACCTACTCCAAGTCAACGAGGACATTTACTCATTCAAACAGTAAACGGGATCATACACAACTGGCTGTATTCATTACTACATAATTTAAGGGTTAATAAAAAAAACCCAAACCCCATCATTGTTGCTCTAGCACATGAAACAACACGGCCATTTCTGATAACAGGAAATGGTTTTGAACTTAAGGAATACCACCCAGAATTAAACTGAAAGTCAAATCCTTAGGATTTGGGTGATTTATTTATTTAAATTATGTGGTGATAAAAAAATCCCCAAAACTAAATCTAATCTACTGATACTGTCCTTTATATCACCAGTGCAGAGCTGCTGCTTTTCATCAGAGCCATGATATTTAATTTTATGTGTGAGTAGGTGGAAATACATCGAGAGCTATAAAACCTAAATGCCAATCTACTTTTTTGAACAACAGAACGTTCACAAATTCGTAATTCTTCTATCCTTCACATCAAGTAGCAAGAAGTAGACTTTTTAGTTTAAATATGCATCACCTTAAATGGAAGAAGTAGAATTACAATCAGTTAGAAAAAGCTTATAAATGGAAACAAGATCTATGCAAAAATAGGGTTTAAATGAATTCCTGAACACCAATGCATCTTGGTAAATAGCCAAGATATGAAAAGCGGTTCTGCAGTCCTCAAAAAATTGTAAAGTAAGTTAATTTTAAAGAATTAACTTGATCAGTAATCAATGCATAAAGCACACTGATTAGTCTGTAATGCTGAATATAATACACATGCATTCTTCTAATAATTTCTGTCATATGCTTACAATGCTTTTGGTAGTAAAAGGATTAGTCACTGATTTTTACCAATGCTTATGTCACAGAAACCTTACTGATTAGTGAATCCAGTTCTAAACTGACTGAAATTAACAGGCATTAATTCTTTTGAGTGCAACAGGTCAGAGGATTAAAAACCACAATGACCACCTTTAGAAAGAAAGTACAGCCTGCCTAGAAAGTGACTGCTAGTAATTTCTAATAAGCAGTAAGCTGGGAAAAAAAATCACGCTTTAATTTTTTTTCTGTACATACATATCAGAAGAATCGCTAAGAAAAATGTAAACAGTTAATAACATGAATCCCCAAACACATACCAATCATATGCAGTGAGCAAGCAAAACAAGAAGGTTTAAAAGTCATCTTGTCCCTTCAACTGAGATACAGAAGTGAAAACTCATCTTTATGCTAGATGAGGGCTATTCAGTTTCAGTAAAAGCTGTATGGTATGACATTTAAAAGGGTTTTTTTGTTTGCTTGTTTTTCAGCTGATTGCTACCAGGCAATTTCATCAAGGTCTGTTCAGCAACTAGTGTTTTGTGTTTCAGCTCCACCAGAGCAGTGGAGTTGATCATTTTCACAGATGGGCAACTGTGTAGCTCTGCAAATCCTCCTCAAGAGCAATACAGGATGTGCTACGCAGATGGAACCCTTGCAGGATCCCAGCAAAGTTTATGATCATGATTTAAATAAGAGTTTACTGTTTGAGTACTGGACTACAGAAAGCACAGTTGTGCTAACACTGGATAGCCTAGGTTTGATGCTAGCAGAGATGCGAAAGATCAGATTAAAACCAGCCTCCAAAAACTTCTAAAAAATGTATTTGTTCATAGTTTCTGTTTTTGCAAGTTATGCTTGCCTGCAACTCAAACAGGAGTCACCTGAAACATGCATCTGACCTCAGACCTTTCAAAACACACGTAATCACACCTCCTGAACTGGGCTAACTCTTGGAGTCCAAACTGAAACAGCATATTTAACAGTTACTGCAAGTTAAGTGTGCTTGCTATAGAAAGCACTGAATGAAACTAATCATCTGGGATGGACATACCATACTGAAACTCCTTCTACAGAGGGAAAGCAGATGCACCCAAACCAGATTATCCACCACTGTTAAAAATACATACTTAGCGTATGCTTTTTTACTGTAGATCTTTCTTGGCTGTAAAGTTTCAGTCATGATTTTATTGCTTATAGAAGAACTACAGTTGATAACGGTTTAGAACAATTGGAAATTGTTCATAGATTTTTTCATCACGAAGAGGGAATTTTTACTTCCTGCTTAAATGCAAGCAATGTCATATATACAACTTTGTCTTTTTTTCTTATTTCCAGATTTTTCTCCTTATTGAGTAAAAAATAAACATAAATTTTTTTCTCTTCCAATTTTAAACAGATCTTAAACCTCCTGATTTCCAACATAAACAAAAACTTTTCATAGAATTGAGGTCCTCCTTTTCCCTTCTTCCCCAATACAAGAACTTAAAGGTATTGTTTCACCACTGTAAATTTTTTTTCCCCAAGATTTCTTCCCTAAGATTTAAAGTTTGCTTTAAGACAAATGAGAAAACCAGTGTAGCAATCCACACATTTAAAACCCCAATTCTATTCTGACATCATAATTTCCAGGATATGCTAAGATGTGTTATGAAATATTTCCTTAGGAATGTAATTAGAAAAAAACCTTTACAAGAATTGTTCAGCTTTCTAAACCCAGTATTAGTTCCTGGATTTCATTCTGTCCTTCTCTAAATAAAACAGATGTTACTAATCACATTGGTTTTCTTAAACCACCTTTGAAAAGATAAGTATAGCCATTCTGAAGTAAATATTCTTCTCGTGTAAGATCAGTAGTTACATCTGTACAGAAAACAGCCTGCTGAGATTATTATTTTCCAAGAAATCAAGGCCTTTTTTCAATTAGTGTTCTTCAAAACCACTGTAGCATATTCTTCGCTACATAGGCAACATTTAATGTATTTACATAAATAACATAAAATAGTGCTAACACAACATAAGAATCTGAAGCTGTTTGGATACAAAAATGAAGTATGTGGATGCCTCAAAGCACTTGATTTACTGCTGTGCATCAAAACACACAGAAATTCTGTGCAATCTGTAATACGTGGTTCTAGAAGGCTCCCTCCACTGCTTTTCAACAGGATTGGACTACCAGATCTTTAAGTATGTGTTCCATGTAGTTAAAACAATACCTGGCAGCATGATTAAGCTAACAAACGTGCTACTGAGGCATTAGCTAATTAAACCAGTAAATAAAGGGGAGATGAACCTCCACAGCCCAACACATTATGACAAGTTGAGCATAATTAAATAGGAGTTTCCCTGCTAGCTTCAGCGAACTTGGGATCAAGCACAACTATTATGGTTTAAAACAGTGTGAGAAAAAGCTCTTTCTCAACTGATGCTGTGTCATGAAAGCTCGAAAACTGATCCTAACCCATGTGCACAGCTAAGCATTTCATGAAGACAAAAAAAATGTTTAAGTATAAATCAAAAGTAACAGTTCATTTCACTTTTCTGATTAGAAACAGTAAAAATATTAAGGGAACTATGTCTTATAAGGATAGTATTTTGGCTGGTTTTGTAAATTATCTGAAAGAATGCATAGGAAAACACACTAAGGGCAATTCACATGAATCTTCAGAAAACTGACCCTAGATGAGCAACAGAGTGTAAGTTTTCTGCTTAGACAGACCCACAAAATATGTTATAGAACATATTCAAAAACATGAAAGTGAAATCAGCCATGGAAGTATACATCCAAAATCCCACTTTAAACAAGATGGAGGTAAAAAAAAAAGAAAGGAAGTGCATTAAGGAACACCACGAGCAGCATTCATATGCCAACCCATAGCCAGAAAAGAAAGAAATTAAAGCTATAAAAGTTCATGTTAAGTGTCAAGATTAGATCCACTACGGTACAGGACAACTTCTCAAGGCAATTGTTTACTTCACACATATAATGAAAGCACTGATGTCTAGGGGAAAAAAAAAAAAAAAAATGCAGATAAATGGGCTGATTAAAAGAGCATTCATTTCTGCTCTATATACATGAGAATATACATATGTATATGAGACATTTAAATTTGGAGAGTTATGCCAGTTAATATTTCTGCTACCGCAAAAAGAGCATGGATTTAAGAAAAAATAAAAAGACTGTAGGTAAGATTTTTATTTCAAGTTCTGACTGACATACTTAACAGTGGAAATTAGGCACTTTCCTTTATAAGTATACAGGAGAACTAGTTTAGATCTGGAGTTAGAAAACGTGAATCCCTTGGAGCATTCTAGCACCTAATACCTTTCAAAAGCTCCTTACCCGACAATATCCACCCAGTTTGACCCAGCTGAGTCTGCAAAATTTTTTATGAGGGCAGATTAAATTGCTATGACTGAAAATAACAAAATGCTTATAATACAAATTTTTCAATACGCACTTAACTTTTGATACATGTGATATCTATAGGAATATTCACTTTCTAACAAGTTCATTTTAGTTCCATTTAGTTCTCCCTATGCAGTTTATCATTGCACACTTTATTGAAGACACATGCCAAAATTTATGACAGCAGCATATATAGTACAGATAAAGTTAATTGGGGTCAGAACCTGTAACAACACTAGATGAAAGGTATGTTGGTCTTGCCTATGTTTCAGAGTAAGCACAGAATATTTTAGGATATGAATTTAAAATAATTCCTTTAAGAAGGACAGTCCTAAAATGATTTTATCTGAAGGAAAAAACAGAGGATTCTTGTTCCTGAATGAGAGAGTCCACACATGGACTTGATCAGGAAGAATTTTGTGTAGGCAGTGGAGGACAACAATTTATTATCAGTAAACAGTTTTCATTTTAATCAAGGACTTACAGTGTGAAAAGAAATGAGACCTTTTAGTCTACTTACCCAATTTTTGTTTTCTCTTTAGTTTTGGACGAGGAACCAGTTTTCGGTTTTTTGCTCTCCTTCTCCTTTGGTTTGGATTTAACTTTTCTACCCTTCTTTTCCTCTTTACCTTCAGCTGACACACTGGGGAAGTTTTCAGGACTCATTACCCGTGGAATGTTTCTCTCTCCTCTCTCTTTTGCTTTTGCAATCGCTTCAGATATTATGCGATTTGCCTTCTCTTGCTTACTTTCCATGTCTGCTTTTTTCTTCTGCTTCTTTTCCGACATTGCCTTCACCTGGGTATTCTGCAACTTAGTATATGATCCCGAACCAACAGTCTTCTTGGAGGAAGGAGGCTGTAGCAACAGACAAAAGGAAATTAAATTACCTTATTTTAAGAATATAAATATTTCCTGAAAGTGCAAAAGTTTTTGGTCTGGATATGCATTTACAAAAACCACATGAAACTGGCAGGGACTCAAGTAGACACATAAAAAAGAAGGAATTCTGTTGATCCCACAGAATGGCGTGGGTTTCAGAATAACTGTATCACTTGTGGGTTTTCAAAAAGCAAGCCACAAACTGAAAATCAGTAAAAAAATATCGTTCTAAAATTCTCTCAGCCTTCTTTCTATAGTTACGAGAAACTAATCCTTAACCTTCCCAGCATTCCCATACATTTGACATATACCTCCAATAAATGCTGTTCTCATAAAATCTGAGAAAGCAAAGAACTCCCGAAGGTAACAGCATCAGTACTTCACATTTTCTTAGATATCAGGACCACAGTTACCTTAAAGTAGACAGCACATCTTACAAGACTAATTCACTGCTGAACAGACGTTTGAACAGAATCAAGATTAAAAAACAAACAAAAGATAAAACCAAAACTAAACGCTATATTCATAAGAAATCAGAAAGCACTATTTCTTTCATTTAGATCAATGTACAGTCAGTGCCCTAGTCAGAAAACGTAACTTGTCTTGATTTTTAGGCTTTTAATCACCATTTCATTTCATCAACACAGCATTGTTTACACCACGAATGCAACGTTCTGATTATCAGCCTCCCTCTAACCCTGCTAGGAGACATGTTTTTGCTTCCCTCCCCTCCCCCTTCCCCTTTGAGGAATGGGAAGAATTTCCTACTCAGACAAAACCCAGCAGATAACAGTTATGTTACATTCTCACCCGTACACTCGCCTCTGCCTACAGCACGAAGAAGAGCCACTGGGGATTTCCAAAGCCATTTTGTGGCTAGGTCCAGAGCCCCTTGGTGGGTGCATCTCCTGTGGGTGCTGTGGCGGGGCCTGGCGGCAGGCACGGGTCCCCATACGTGGACAGCAGTGCACGGCCTGCGAGTGCTGCCACCGCCGGACCCGCAGCACATCAGCCAGCTCAAGATGGCGATGCGGCGCGGCTCCCACAGCAGCAGCCAGTAATAAGGAAGGTTATTCAATCCCATTAGCCTTTTAGCCCAAAGAACCCCTCCTCCTCCCACTCATTCAGGCTTCCACTTACCCTTCCCCTTGGCCTCTTCACTGAAGACATGTTTGACATCAGACAAAGGCTTGCCCTCTGCTTTTTCAGCACCCTGAGCAGTGCTCAAAGAAAAGCATTGAGAGAAGATTGCTAAATGGCCTATTTAGCGAGCTGCAGCCAAGAGATGTACAACCCTCCACAAACACGCGTTGTGATTTATCAACATATTCCTCCCTGGGCGAGCACAGGTCCACGGGTGCCGGCCAGCTGCCTCAGGTGGGGAGGGTTGCCTGCTGCCACAGCGGGGCTCAGCACCCACCGTAACCGCGGAGCCAGGTTCCAACAAAGCACGGGAAGAAATGAATGCACAAAGCATCAAAATGCATCAGCATGAATATTAGAGATGTCGTTAAAAATACTGACTCCTTCTGCGGAAGTAGGCCAGCAGATGGTGCTACCCGTTATTATTCCATTAGGCTCTGCAATTTAACCCCCAACGGGCCACTCTCCCCTACATGCGGTGTGGGCTTTAACTCCTGCTCCTCCGCCAGCGCTGTCAGCAATGCCTGCTTGCCGGGATGGAAAACCCTGGGAGCTCAGCGTCCATCTGGCTTGACTTCACTGCTACTCTGCTGCTCCATTTCCCACATTGGAGCAAGGTCAAAGATGCCAGAGGGGAGAGGCAAGAAAACACAAGCTCGTGGTCTCAAACCCATCTTGCTCTCCAACACTATTCTTTCCATTTTTTACTTTTTATTATTTTTTCTTTAATTTTTACCTCATTTCTATAAATTAGCAGTAGTGACCATACAAACTCAGACTTGCCTGCTTCCTACAGAAAATGGAAGAACTCCTGAACTTAGCTGTACCCCTTTTCACAAGGCCTATGGACACTTTGCGGTGAAAACCTGGGGACGCATCGCAGTGGTAAAATCATCTCCATCACAATGCTGATTGAAAGTGCTATTTTCAAAGATCAGTCAAGTCTTCAAGTATGTATTGTCAACATACCAAATAAAACCAAAAAGCAAGTATGATCAGGTTCTTGAAAGGTTATTAAAAAACAAGAAGCTTTTGACAGCATCACTCCATCTAGCAACACCCTTAAGTCACAGAAGCCCATTAAAGAATGAAGAAGAATCAGGACTTGATTTCTGTTTTGTTTGATAGTGCCCTGGGTTCAGCAGTAGCAGTCATTTTTCTTTTTCTTGGTAGCTGGTGCAGTGCTGTGTTTTGACTTTCGGGCTGGGAACAAAGCTAATAAAAATGATGTTTTGGTTTGGCCAAGGACTTTGTGAGCCTCATGCTCTGACAGAGAGGAGGGAAGCCGGGAGGAAGCAGAGGCAGGACACCTGACCCAAACTGACCAAAGAAGTATTCCATACCACAGCACGTCATGCCCTGGAGATAACTGCGGAGTTAGCCAGAAGGGGAGGTGGACTGCAGGGTTGGAGGAGGTATCGGTGGGTGCTTGGTCGGGCTGGGGGGGCGAGTTATCGGTCACCTGGTGATGAGGTGTTATATCCTCTTCCCTTGTTATTTCTTTTATCATTACTATTATTGGTGGTAGCAGTAGTGATTTGTGTTATACCTTAGTTACTAAACTGTTCTTATCTCAACCCGTGGGAGTTGCATTCTTTCTGATTCTCCTCTCTGTCCCTCCAGGAGTAAGGGGAGGGCAAGAAACGGGGGGGAGTGGGTAACAAGCTGTCTGGCTGTGGGTTAAACCACGACAGTTCTTTTTGGCGCCCAACGTGGGGCACGAGGGGTTGAGATAACGACAGATCTGACCGTCACAATGCTGATTTATTGGCTCTCAGAGTTGTTCCTCTTGATCTCACAGCTTCAGAATGTTGTAACTTACTTAGAGCCGGTATTTGCTGTGTTAGTGTTTATCAAGTGTGGGGCTTGGGCTAAGGTTCCTGTCTCAATGTACTTTATGGCAATGACTTGTAATACGGGTGGGCTCCAGCAGCAGGGCGGGACGGACGTGGCCGTGGACTGGTCCCTGGCCGCCCAGCTGCTCCTCACCGTCCTGGCCCTTGCCCTCGCCTCCGTCTGCGTGAAGCTCTGGGAAGCCAAGGGGGAGCGGCCCCGGGAGCTGGCGGCTGCTGAAGCGGCCTGGGAGAGCTGCCTCGGGGACCAAACGGCGGCGGGAGCGGGGCCGGAGGCTGGCAGGGAGCGGCTGCCGGTGGAGGAGGTCGGGGCGGTCGAGGAGTGGGAGGAGGCGGCTGCTGAGCAGCGGGAGAAGGCGGCGGAGGAGCCGGGCCCCGCGGCCAAGCCCAGCCCCGAGACGGCCGAGAGCATTGCCCGGAAGCCGCCCGCCGAGCCCCAGGAGGACGCAGGAGACCCCGCAGCATTTCCCAGCAAGGCAGAGGAGGAAGAGCTGGACTCAGGAAAAGAGAAGCTGGTGGTGGGAGAGCCGGCAAGCACAGCAGCTGCACCAGCCCCAGTGACAAGTACAGCAGCATTGTTTGAGAGTTCTGAAGGTTTTGGATGGCCTTTGGGTATCCTTGGGACCTGCCTGCTGATTGTGATGGTGTTCACCATGTTGGCACACATAGAGAGTGTGTTTTACCCACCACCATTTTGTCTGATCTCAAAAGTTAAGCAGAGTCAGGTCTGGGTCTTGTCTGGGATTAGACGACGATATGGGAGGACCAAGAGGTTTCCCCCAAGGCTGGACAGCCATGAGTGGCAGGGCATGTGGGACAGTATGGGCAAGTATCTAGTCCACTGGGCCCCTCCAGTGCTTTGGAAGCATTGGAGATGGAAGGCAGCCGTACGGTGTCCCCAGCTACAAGCTGCAGAAACTGCTGAAGGGGACAGTGAATTATTTTGAGCCTGGTGGCCCATGGCCCTTAAGGCCGTCAGAGCAGAGATGCAACATTGAGATGGACTCATGATCGAGGGGTGTACTTATCAATGGACACTACTGCCCAGGTTATTCATGTGTGTGAACACTGCACACAGCCTCTCCTGCTCTGAAAGACTGTTACAAGAGATGGAGCCAGCCATCATGGACCAGATGGACTCAGCAGCTTTATAGGGACTGGCCCATGCACTACGATGAGAGTGCACTTAGATAAGAGTGATGGTATACTGAAAATGTGGGATCTGAGCATGACGTGAATGGTATGGAATAAGGGGTGGATATTGTCCTGGGTTTAGCAGTAGCAGTCATTTTTCTTTTTCTTGGTAGCTGGTGCAGTGCTGTGTTTTGACTTTCGGGCTGGGAACAAAGCTGATAAAAGTGATGTTTTGGTTTGGCCAAGGACTTTGTGAGCCTCATGCTCTGACAGAGAGGAGGGAAGCCGGGAGGAAGCAGAGGCAGGACACCTGACCCAAACTGACCAAAGAAGTATTCCATACCACAGCACGTCATGCCCTGGAGATAACTGGGGAGTTAGCCGGAAGGGGAGGTGGACTGCAGGGTTGGAGGAGGTATCGGTGGGTGCTTGGTCGGGCGGAGGGCGCGAGTTATCGGTCACCTGGTGATGAGGTGTTGTATTCTCTTCCCTTGCTATTTCTTTTATCATTACTGTTATTGGTGGTAGCAGTAGTGATTTGTGTTATACCTTAGTTACTAAACTGTTCTTATCTCAACCCGTGGGAGTTGCATTCTTTCTGATTCTCCTTTCTGTCCCTCCGAGAGTAGGGGGAGGGACAGAAAAGGGGGGGGGGAGTGAGTGAGTGAAAGCTGTCTGGTTGGGGTTAAACCACGACAGATAGAGATTTATACTTTTGTGATAAATATGTTTTTCCATAGAAATTTTTAATTTTTGCAAGAACGTTAAGATTAGGCCTTACACTTAATCTGATTTTCACTTCCATTTAAATTTAATCTCAAAATGAAGCTCACTGTCCATTGAAAACACTAGCAGTACCAGTATATCAAATAGATTATTTTCTTAACAATGCCACTTAAGCTCAAAGATTTTTCTGTAAATATTCCACTTCATAACAAGGACAATTATTAAAGTTTAGTTTTACTTTTGAGAACTCTAACCAAGATGCTGCTACACCATAGTTACAGTATCTGTAACAAATTGCAATGATTTACCTTTTAGGATTATTATTTTGTAACTTATCAAAACTGCTAAATCCCATACTATTTTCCACTTTGAGATCAGCTAAACAAAATATATTCCTAACACACTCTTGGTGTAATGTCAGCTCTAAGCAAAATGCTACTAAAGCCAGTACAGTCTGAGGAGTCTTGAAAGAAACTGGTACATCTTTGTACATTCCTGGGCCAGAAACATACCAACCAACCCCACCTAATAATTAAGTGGGCAATACAGAAATGGTGGCTTTTACCTGATTCTTTTGCAATAATCTGCCTAGTTATTTTATTCCTTTAAAGCAAAGTTTCTTACGCTACAGAGCAGAAAGCTGCTTCCCAAGTTGTCCTCAACTACTTTATCATTCTCTACGTAACTGTGACTATGCTGGACAAGGCTAAGCTGTGTTTTAATTCCTCAGGCTGACCCTCTGCTTCCTGCTCTGCACTACTGTTTTTAACTGGTGTCTCCAGCACTGCACAAACAGTAAGCTATTTGTTAGGAAACCAAGGACTTTTTTCTAATTTTGCTATCACATTTCTAACCATATGGAAATGACATTCATCAAGGCACAGGAAGGCACCAGCCAGCCGTTTTAATCTAAATAAAGCTGTAGTGAAACCTTCATCAAGGAAGTCACCATTGTCACAAAACTCAAAACTGGAAAGCAACACAAGTGCTTCGAGATTAGAAGAACCAGTACAGAGGACAGTATCTGCACGTACTTACCAACCAAAGCAACACAGATCATGTAATTGAGCAGCAGCCTTTTGTTCTGATAATCATTTCATGCTTCCAAAAAATGCACGGCCATAAAATAAAGTTAGCTATACATCATCATGCAGACCAAAAAGAATTTCAAAAACTACACAGCATCTACAGCAAAAAGGACAAAACCTTTTGCCACAACAAAAACACCCCTCCCTCTTACTGCGCAGGGATCAAACATCCTAAGGAACATATTTTTCACCAACTGTTTACAAACCTATTCCACCTACCAGCAGTAGGAAAGCAACTCTTAACTGACAAATGCATAGGAGAAAGTGGGAAGAAAACCGTGAGGCAGCCATGTATTTAAAAGCTAAGGATTTGGAAAAATGTGTTTTCACTTTCCAAGGTTGTAAGGATAATCATCCAAATATAACTGAACATAAACCAATGCAATGTTGTCTTGAATCTGCACAGAGAGAGCTCCAGGGTATCTACTCCTGCTAATAGCTTTGCCAAGCAGCAGCCGAGTACACTGAACAAGCCTCCTGTCACTTTGCCACTGCTCCCCGCAACCCTGTGAGTAGCAGGGAAATTGGCAGGAATCACATCAAATTCGTGCTGCTGCTGCTGCCTGCAAAAGCCATTAACAGCAGCAGGTATCGACCATACTGCTGCTCACATGGAAGAGCTAGTCCTAAAATACTAAGGGTGGAACAGATAACAGCTGTAGGCTTCTTCACATATACCCTTATTCACAGCAGCCAGGGGAGCATCTTCTCAGCAGCATTCAAAAGAATTTGACATGCTGTCTTGTAGGAGGCAAAGGTGCACTACAAGTCTGAATGACATCTTAATTAATGTAAAAGCAATCAAGTTAACAGACAATATCAAGAGACAGAATCATGATAGCAGTGTTCCCAAGAGCTCCAGTACTCTGCTGAGTAGGCTTTTCATAGAGAGGCATTTCTCCAACATTCTGTTGCGAGTTGCACAGGACATGCATTTGAAGACCTTCACAGTACTTCCCACTGCAAGGACAAATCACTGTCATCAATGCTTACAGCTACTGGGATTTTTTTCCTTCAACGCCTAGACACATTTTAATTTGCTCCACAACAACTAACAGTTTCTTCACATCCTTTGCATGTCACTATACAGGAAGCCCCAAGAAGTGAAGTTCAGCACAGAAAAAGGTTCTACCTCTGAGAAAACCTTCCCAAATCCTGCCTTATTTGTTCCGTAAGTAAAACATTGCTTCTAAGGTAAGAATGTCTTTCTTAAAGTTGATACAGCCATTCATGATAGAGAAGTATTACTATCAATTTTGTCTGCACACAAAATCTTTAAGACTCTCTCCCAAGTTGCATCCATTCTTAATATACTCTAAAGACTGGTAATGCCTTTCCCTTGAATTCTAATGAGCCACATATTTGTGAATTAATTATATAAATCACTTTTAAAAAGCACTGATTTTCCCTTGTGGATCTACTCACCCAAACACCAGCTATCACTAAGAACTGCATTCTGACCCTTACTAGTCTAACAACAGAAAGCTAATGTTTTGTCTGCAATGCCTTCAATGATCCTTTACTTCTACTGCTGGTAGTGCACCTCTGCAGGAAGATGCACAGACTAAGCACCATATGCCTTAAGAGCGTAACAAGCTCTTGCTCGTCTACTAGGTCCTTAGGAAAAATCAAGATGACCTTGGTATCAGCTGCACTGAAAGCAGCTAAAATTAGCCACCTGGAAACCTGATCTTCATGCAATACCACATCATCTTTGTCAACGTTAACTACTAAATAAGAAATTCCTTCCTGTAAGTCCGATCACCAAAACAGTCTCAATATCACAACTATAATACAAATAAATGAATCGCATAACTAATGATAATCAATACGTTTGGGGTTTTGTCCAAATTAGGTTCTAATTTTTTCGTATTATAATCACATCAGAATTTGAAAACTACAGTTGCTTTTAAGCAACTGTAAGAACATGAACAGTGAGAAATGTTTGAACAGTAAGAACACAACAGTGAGAAATGTTAAAGGAATTCATCATCTGAGTTATAAAATTGTATTTATGAATGCAACTTTGAAAAAACAAATGATGAACCCAGTGACTCCTGAATTCCATTCTAGTACTCTGAACTTTTTTCCTCTAGAACAGTGCATAAGTAACTCTCCCAGCAATTTTTAATAGCAGTTTTATAATTAAGAATTAAGAATTTAGTACCTACTAAAACCAAAAAAGATGAGCTCACACCCCTGACAGAATCAACCTGTACAAGATTCCTTACAGTATGTGTCACGCCCCATGCATGCAGAAAGGAGACTCCTTTCCTGAATGACAATCCCAGCAAAAGAAGTTATTTTATTTGGATTATATAATGAAATAAGATTTCCATGGTTAATCAAGCTGTTTCTGCACAATTGATGGGAAGGTCACGTAAACATGCAACATTCTTTTCTCCAGAAGGTATCTTTTCCCCCCTTCTTTCGGAGTTACTTCTGAATTGCTTTCTACTTTCTCTTGTTCAACAGTTACCCCACATCATCTGTGGGGGCTACTCTACAATGAGCACTGGAAAATGAAGATCCAGCAGGTTCAATTATTTCTCCATTCTCTTTGATGCATATTTGGCAGTATTAGGAGAGCCAAAGATCATCCCAAGTTACAGTTTTTTCAATATGCTCATCATACTCTTCCTTCTTTTTCTTGCTTATTGTCATTGCTAATGAATGTTTCTGTGTTTAAGAGATTAAAAATCTAACATACATATGCGAGACAACCCAAATTAAAACACATATGCTACAGATAGATTAAAAAAGGAAAAAGATGGGGGGGGGGGGGGAGAGAAGGGGGAATATCTGCCTTTTCCATCTCCTGTATTTCTTATCTGTAATGTTAGTAAATTAATGGCTTACAATTACAGCAGCATGGACAAGTGACAGTTTTCATCTGTGTAACAGTCACTTCAGAACGTAGATTTGGTTACTAGGATTCGTACTCACAAGGTATTTAACACTAGGCTTATGGCCAAATTTCAAATTTATGTGGAAATGGAAACATTAATGTAAAGGTCGGCAACCTTAAACTAGTCATTTCTAAGATGAAATATGCACCTGCTTTGCACGTCACACACTCAAGTATGGTTTTGTTTCTCATCTAAATGCTACAGAACCCAGTAATATCACCACTAAGCAAGCTTCACCACTTCTATAGCTAACATAACATAGCTGTGATTAGTAGCAGCTGCTTAACCAAGCCTCTAATTTACCAGACCATTCACTGGGAGAAGACCAAGTCATTGTTCATGCAAGCCACTGTAAGCAGATGCCCCTAACCTGGGTATGCTGCAAAAGCAACACTGGATGTCACAAACGAGTCTACAGTGCATGTAAGCTTCTGTTTGGAAGCCAGTCTTTGATCCTCATACGTTCTTTGGCTGAAGACCTGGAAGAAAGATTTAGCTTTAAAATATTCTGCTAGCTTGTTTTTCATCTCTCAGGTTACAGTTATCCATGTACAATAAAGTACAAGTGACAGCTGTTCAATTTTTATGCAGCTTGCTTTAAAAAATACAAACAAGGCTATACAACCATGCCATACAACTTGGTGCATACATGCTTCCAAGCTCCTACTGATTTCTAGGTCAAAGACAGTTAAAACAGAAGAACAAAAATCTGTGAGTTCCTATCTTACAGAGTGAAATGAAACATGAGCTCAATCCTTGTTGGACCTCTGTAAATCCACAACAGACATTACCACTGCAGTAACCACAAGCTGCAAAATCCAGCACTTTGACACCACATGATCTACTAATACTTTCCTTTCTCCCTACTTAAAGATTCTCATCTGACAAAAGAAAACGCAAACAGAAGTTCTGCTGAAGCAATGCTCAACAGGGCTTCCTGTTCCCTTCCTCCTCCCTTCCCTGAAGGAATTCAATGCCTCAAAACCAAAGACCTGTGGAAATGCTACTGGCACCCCTATCTCTTCAGAAGAAATAATTTCTTTTGATTAAGTGGCCAAAATATCAGTTTCTTACACCTCCAGTTTTATTAGTCTTGTTTTAAATTAATGCTTAGTATAGTATCTTGCCTTCTAACTGCTATTTTTTTTCATTCCTACATGTGCATCTGAGCCTCTTAAATGTGCACCTATTGGCAGGACTCCTGTGGCAAACTATTACATTATATAAAGAAATGGCTGAATAAGTATTCCTCTAAAAGGCAAATGCTGTGGAGTTTACTTGTACTCCATTTATGACAATATTAAAACTGTTGTTCCTCCACTGAAGTCTACACATATTATTCTCAAGCATTAAATTATGATTGAAAAATAACTTTTCAATGTATAAATTAAAATGTATTTATTTTGGAACACATAACCTGAGGAAATTATGTATTCGTGGAAAATCAGGGTTTATCATTCTTCCCTCCTCCAATAAGTTTAATATAGGAAATTTAAATTTTAGAGTAATATATATTGAAAACATTTCACCGTGTATCCATTCCGATTACTCAAGCCTGTCTTCAATACCCTATGCATAACAGAACCAAAAAAGAGAAGACTGCTGTAATAACTTATATTTCTAACCATCAATTCCAGAAACTACTGCTTACTTTGCATACTTTTTTTTCCTTTTGATATTTTAAAGCTCCTGTTCTGAAAGACAAATTCACAAGTTTCGTTGCCTGAAGTCAGTAAGATAATTCACATACTCAGGCTTAAATGTAGAAACATATCTTACAGTACAATGGTCAAAGTAAAACTTCTAAAACAATCTTTTCCACTGACACAAAGGAACTTACGTCTCCAATAGGAAAGTTTCTTTCAGAAACTGCCTGTCTGGTAAAGAACAAGATTTGTAGTAACACAGCAGCTTTACTTTAAAGCCTTATGAGTCACAAAAGGAAGTCAAGTATCAGCATTTTCCCAAAACCGCAAGCATGATAAAAAAGCAAAACAAGGACCAAATAAAATCCGAGCTCGTATGTGCTTGAAAATACAGAACATTGGAATCTTCTAATCAGAGTGGTAAGAATCATAATTCAAATCTGTAATAAAAAAGGTGAAAAAAAATCCGAAATTAAATAGGTTCCATCCACAAAATAAGTCAAAAGAAAGAAGTTTTGCATACAGGATAGATAAAACTTTCCATTGCTGTTTTCTTAACGTATGTATTTCTTTGTAACGCCTCAAATACACTCACACTAATCCAGTGGAACTCTGTTGCTAACTTCAGTCAAGTACACAAATATTATTAAATGAAACTCCATCAAGCAGAAGCAGACTAGGAGCACAATAATTTAAGGTGTACCAGTGATGAAAGCAGGTATGTATTCTGCATACACAACATAGTGACCCAACATATCCAAGTGCTATTTGTCATCCAGAAAGCAAAATAATGGCAAATATCTGTGTCAATGACCTGAAACTAAAATAAATACAAACTGCAATGCACTGTGAAACAAATAGCGTGAAAACTAACCACACAACTGTGCTTGACTATTGCAGCTGTATGCAGTTGAAATACCGTATCTACCAGTTGCATATACAAAATCACCTCATATTAGAAATTGGAAAGGGGGGACAGGGTAGAAGCAGGTGCACAAGCTCAATCTAAGTAAGTTAAAACTTTAGAAGCCACATTTTTCCTACATTACTACAAAGTCCTTCACACTCAGAAAAAACTAACAACTGGCTGAAGCAAACATGCAGCCGTTTCACCTGCCACTGTGAACACAGGTTTGAGCTCACTAGGAGATACCAAGATATGGGACAACCCTTTCACGCAGTAGATACTGACAGAAGATTTGAAATAAAGGTTTTACTTTAGAAGATGCATAAATCTTCATACTCATAACTGCAGCTGAAATTTGAGTTTATTTTTAAGGACAAAGGAACATTTAAGTAATGTCTACATGTCACATAAACTAGAGCGACATGAAGTTAATGTGTTGAGATAGCTTTTATCCAACTTCTTCCCTACACCCCCAAATTTAAATAACATATGCTCTATTTGGATGTATAATATACAGTAAAAGTCTATATTACTTTAAAAGCATTCAAGTTTTAGCTACTTTTTTCAAGTAGTCTTAAATTAAGTGATTTCATTTACCTTTAGGCAGAAATCATGAGTTATAGAAGATGCCAAAATCCTTAGAGAGTGATTTTCACATGATTTTTATTACCAGAGAGGATAACCAAAGCACACTCAAAACTCCACTAGAAAGAATACCACAACAAGGTACTTTCTATACACCTTATCCAAACACCCAAGATCAGCTTTGGCATGCCTATCACAAGTCAGCTAAAACCAGCAAGGTACATATCTCTGAGCAAGGAAAAGCAATAGGAATTCAGTGGTAGCTGGTTCTTGTCAAAACTTAATTTCCTTTCAAGTGCTCCTCCTACACCTCTCGTAGGACTGGGTCTTGTAAGAAAACATTTGTATAATTAAAACCAAAAACCCCTTCATCCTCATGAAGTTCACTACTGCCACTACTTCCTTACACTATCCCCCTGGAAACCCCTGTGTTTTGTCCCAGAGTCAGCCAACATTAAAGTATAGTTACAGAGAGTTGCAAACTGCAACGACCATCTATTTTCTGTACACTTCTGCTGCTTAAAGGAATTACTTAACCTACTGAAGTGATGAAAGTGCAGGACGAATAGGCAAGAACTATGCAGAACTAGCAGGAACCTGCCCACCTTTTGTTTAAAGGCCTTGCTTTTGTAGTTACCTACAGAAAGGAGAGCAGGGCTAGGTCAGAGGAACAACCACAGATTAAATGAAACAAAGAGACAGATTCTCTTCCACACCATGTTTTAACAGCATAATTTAACAAATTCTACTCTAATTTTGTAGTACACTGAGTGCAATCATAACAAAATTTGCTTCATCAGAGTATGAAGGCTCCTGGAACAACATGCTGCAGCCAAACACTATCATTCTATGCCAGAACCTCCAAAACAAGACTACTTTACCATATATGCAAGCTTAATGAAAACACTCCTGCTGAATATAGTTTTCTCAATTGAATATTCCTGAACAAAATCCTCCCCACAATGAGAAGGAAAACCAGACACATAAAAAAAAATTATCAAACAACGTGATGGCTTGAAAATAAAGGTCACAAGTCAGACGACAGCTACTACTGGGTACCAACAGGATTCAATTTCAGGCAAAGGGAAAAACGGAAAACACAACCAAAATACCCAAACTGCTTTTCCCCAGAAGTCTCCTAAAATTTTTCTAGAGAAAGAACACAGCCTGTGAGAGCTTCACTGGGATAACCTTAAAAGAAAACCCAAATCAAAACAGCAGGGAGCATGACCTTTTGGTAGAGATCAAACAGAAAAAGTTGCAAAACAGGTCTCTAGAAACAAAAGCACAGCAGTAATATTTTATCTTGGCTATGTCTTGCGACTAGCAGCAAAGGCAGGAACAGGCCCAACGTAAATTTCAAGACAAGAATTTCTAACAATCTGTAACAGAGCTCAGGTGAACAGAGCCTGTTATCAACACAGAGCAGAACAAGTCAGGTTAGAGACCACACAGCCTGTCCAAGGATACCCTTGGGCACATCCAAGAGCAGAGCACCTTCACACCTCTGCCCCATCATGCAAGGCTGGGTCACCATCCAAACATCTCCCAAAATAGCTAAAGCTTGTGCACATTTGCAATTGCACTTACATTAAGCCAGAAAGCACACTCCTGTGTATTATCTGAAGTTGATGAGATTTCATAATACCATGTGCCTGCAGGTCAAAGAATCCTCCAGAGGATGATATAAACAGGGGCTACAACACAGACACATCAAAATAAATTTGCCTGATCTTTTTAAAAATTATTCTTACTGAATTCAAAACCAGTAAGACACATGTCCAATTCAGTCACTCGTATGTTCCTTTAATTACTTTACCTGCTTTCCCCGTGACAACCTGTGCTCTGCCAACAGCTGATCACTGCTTTTAAGATTTGCAAGAACCAAAGTTCTTGCTATAACAAAATTCACATATCAAGCTAAGCCACACCCGGGCCTCATGAGCAGCTGCTACCAAGACTTAGCAAAGACGAAAACCAATGCAAACATACCGATCTTCTAGCACTCTTTCTTATATAAAGTATAAAAACAGGTACTGTAAACCACAGTGTGCTACAAGTCATGAAAAGCACAATAGCTGTGTTTTTCTAGCAAGTTTCTCTAAAATACTATTAAAGAACTCCCCTCCTATGTGTATAGTACTCAGTAAAAAAGAAGGTACAATGAAAGAATTGCTTTTAGGGTTACTCTTAAGATTATTCTAAAAACCTATCTATCACAGCTCTTTCTAAAGCAAGGTTTCAGACTGTATGAAAACAAAAATGCTCAGAACCAAACTATTTGCATATCTTCTTGCAACTTTTCTTTCCAACATATGAACTAAAACTAAACTGTGAAGTCATGAATATATCTTTAAAGAGGCTTTCCTATCAATCTATGAAACTAGTTCTGGTTTACAATCCAATATGCTATTGAATAGCATTATGTCTATAGATACCTAACGCTACTAAGATTAAAACTGCTTTCAAATGCAGACTTAATTCCTCAACCGCCAGTATGTAAAATAGGGGAACAATTTCATGAGATACAAATTAAAATGCTAGCCTTCACAGTAAGACATCAAGAGAGCAGAAGCCAAATAACACACACAAAAGAAAACTTAACACATTTATGAAAGAAAAACCAATCTCTACTACAAATTACATAGCTCTCAAAAATGTAAGACTTGTCAACCACTTCTAGCCTAAAGCAACATTCCTAGCTTCATTTATCAAACTTACTCAAATCAACGTAAGAATTCTCAGTCACATCATGCTAGAAATCCACAATTATATTTATTAGCTTTAAGAGATCCCAAATTCAATCCACTCAACACCTGAAGATAAACACCGCCTTAGAAACCCATGTAACCAGGGACTTGTGCAAATGTTTCAACCTCATAATGAATAAAGAAAACAGTATCTGTCCACATATAGGAAGCTGTTAGGTGGACAAAGTGCTGGAAATTATTTTGATCTCTCTATACATTTAGAATTAACATTACAGCTAAAAGAAACTGTAAAACCTGAGTGCACAAAGCACACAGACATATGGACAAAAGCCACATGAATTCCAAATGTACTTTAGATTCTTTGGCTTCAAAACCATCCTACTGGTTAGCATCTTTCGAAGTTCTGCTTCTCATTCAGTAATAACACTTCACTAACACTTTTAAAGTGTTGATTTTCTACAAAACATCTCAAGCTGAAGCACTGTTCTGGAAGTTTTAGAGGCAATGTGATGTTCAAAGCCACTCAAAAAATCAGAGTTTAGGTAACTGTTTTAGACAAAGCAGAAGAGTGGTTACTGGTGCCAAAGGCCAGTCCTACACAACATGCCCACTTGCACTCTCTGCATTTGAGGCTGCAGTTCCATATACAATGATTTTGCCTCTACTGCAGCAAATGATGCTTCCCACTCCTTCCTCTCTCCCCACAGCAAATTCTATGGTACACAATTCTGTGCAGCTAAAAGGATCACTAATTCAGGAACTTGTATACCTGAAAAACACCCTCAACAAAAACACAGAAGTTTCTCTCACCTAACTTTCCCAGTTCATCACACAAATGCTGCATTAGCACTATACAATGGATAGAGGCTTTTTTCATAAACTTTTTCCCCCCCTTAGACTAATTACAATTTAGGCATAAATTGAACTACAGATTCAACAGTCTACAGTATGGGTCGCTGTCTAAAAGACAGTTTCAGGTTTGTCTTCTGTTCTCTCTGTAATTAGGTACCACTCCTTCCCAACATTAAGCTTGCACAATTGTATCAGTATTCTCACATATCTGAATTGCTTTATAGTTCTTCAGTCTTAACAAGACATCTGCTTGCAAATAATTATTTAGATTATTCAATCACACTTGTTCTGCAGTATCATTAAAAAACAGTATCTATTTTAGTTGGTTTTGTCAACTAGTCTCGCTTGATACCCAATAGAATCACTGCTGTAAGTTGACCCAGCCAGAAGCTTCCTTTCTATGCTTGCCATGTTAACTATTTTTTACAAAAATGCTTCTCTTTTGGCACATTTTAAAGACAATTATTGCAGTCATTTAATGAGTGTGCAATTATCTCAGGAAAAATTATATTCTTAAATTATAACAACTATTACAACAGCAAGTATTTCATTTTAAAAAGGAAGCATACACAAAGAATAGGACAGCCTAATTATTTGACAAATGACAAAGGGTTGAGACTTAAGGAAAGCATTAGTGATAGCAAAAAAGATTTAAAGAAAGAATGATGAAACAATTTAACTGCATCCAGAGATGGTAATTAGTAACAAACTCATAAATCCTTTAAAACAGTAAAGCAGATAATCTGCCACATTTTCCCTGTTCTTGGAAGCCAAACAGTTTTTGTCTTCCCCTTATTAAACAGCTATATTTTGAAAGTAAAAACAAGGCAAATAAAAAATGGTAGACATTATAAATTGCAATACTCATGAGTAAATGTGTTACAAACTAATTTCACAAGTATGTACTTCCCTTCCTCAATCTTTGTCATTTTGAGACAAAACATACAAAATGCTTATATAAAACTTAGAACAAAATATAAACAAAAGGAAATGCTTCATACACATTCAACTATAAATAAAACTATCAAAATATTGCTATCTAAAGTGATGAATCTATCTTTGGCAAAATGCCATAGATTAGTCATGAGAACATTATATACAGCTCTATCTTAAAAGACTTAGTTCATTCCAGGAGCTGCACTACTCAAGCTCAGAGATGCTCTCCTCCTCCTTCTCATTAACTGCACATTTGACACAGCTTCACCATTTGGACTCCCCCCATCCATGCAGGCCTTTCTGAAAATCAGAGGATCAGAATAAAAAGACAGCAAAAAAAAGTTGCAAAATATGGCACAAAGAAGGTCAGCGGAGAGCCTACTTTCCTTATTTGTACACACATGATAAAGCTGTTAGGTGCTGGGAGATGACAACTGGATTCTGCTGCCTCACTGTGGTAGAGAATTTATTAAGCTGCTACAAGAAAGGTGAAAATTCTTCTTAAGCACATATAAGTAAATCCATACAAATCCTAGGAATGTTTAAAAGGAAACCTCAAAGATTTACATTTGCTAATGTGATGTCACCCATAAAATTAACCATAATTAAAGGAACAGTAACAGTATCAATACAGTGGATATGCTTAATGCGAGCTATACCAGCACTATTAAGCATTTTAGGAAAAAGAACAAGGTTTTAGTTGCTCTTTTGGTTTGGGAGATAGATTTGTTGGGGGTGTGTTTTTGTTACATTTCAAGATATGACTTTTCATGCTTCCCCCCTGTTCCTGCTTAGTGGCACAGATGTCTGGATTTCAGTTTTCAGATGATATAAAATAGGGCAAATTGAGACTCATATCTTACTATGCTCAGTCCCACGCAAAACTGTCGTCCATTGCTTCATAAGCAATATATAACAGCATCATAATTTTTACAATCTTGTACTGTAATAATACTGAGGAGCCATAACCTATAAACTTATTCTGCAAAACAGCCTGCCACATTTACACAGAATTTGCATGCAGTGTGATCAATTTATTACTTTAAAATATTTCTCATTACAGGCTTACTTCAAATTAAACTACATAGAATGTACAAAATACACTCTGACAAATACTATATCCTTGACATTTATACATTCTCCATAACTGCTCAGATCAACTAATTAGCTTGCTGTACCTCCCATAACTAGCCAAGAAAACATATCACTGCATAGTGTGTATTTCTGTCATAGAAACTTTACAGCGCAGTATTTCCTCTACAAGTAGAACAGCAAGCAATGGCAGAGTAAGAGGTTTACAAGAGGAATAATCCAAGGGATACTTGTCTACAATGAATATAGACTTGATAAAAAGAGGCATCTGCTAAGACAGCCGGAGCTGAAAGACCTGTGACAATTCAGGGCATGCACCTCAGCAGCACAGATGCCTGGACTTTGATGAGGTGAAATTTAGTTCCATCTCTGATTATACACTTATATAGGAGATTATGCCATTCTGATCTATACAGATATCCCAAGGCACACAACCACCAAACAACCATCTACAATATTCAGACTTTCTTTGCTAAACTTTCAACAAGGGCAAGACAAATTCTCTCCAGAAATAGTCTCATCTGTTGGTATAAAACAAGTGCTTGGAAACCTCAAGCTTCCAAGGATAAAAGCAGGTTTCAAGCCAGTTTTTACAAAATAAGTAAGATACAAGATACTGGAATTCACTGGTACCCTTAAGGATCAAGTTAGGTGCCAAACATGTAGTCACAAAAGAGAAAAGATTAATCAAATTTAGGAACTAAGCCTACCACCTTGTCCTATAGCACACAAGATTATTAATTGAATATTACTTTCCAGTATAATCTCAGTTATTCTGCTTTCATGTATGTAGCCAGAAGAGATTAAAACATTTATTACAAAATAACATATAGTGAGAGGGTTGTAAACTTCTCTTAGGACAATTTATAGTTCAGATTATCTTCCCAACTTTTTTTTTTTTTCCTAAAGATGCTGAATGTTGAAGTCTTTATTTTTGTCATCTTTTTTCAACTTCACAAAAAAGTGAATAAATTATTTAGCATTAGCAAACTTAAACCATTTTTAAGTGGAGTTAAAGGCTACAAATGTTGTATTAGTCGAAGCTGAGGCTACATGAATCTTCAGTTCACTTCTCTACTTTGTTCTCAAACTAACTCTAATGAAAAATGCATGATGTAATATTAAGAGGCACAATTTATTTACAACTATAATCTAATTACAGCAGGCACTGAAAGTGTAACGGTGGTATAAGATATTCTAGATGGTATTTATTTCTGTAGCATTGTTACACAGAATAAATGTATTAATTGTGAAATTAATTTCTATCAAAAGAATACTGTATAAGTAAAAATATTTCATTATCTGGAAGGAAGCATACTCATCAGGAGTGTTTAATGTTCATCCTTAATTTCAAATAACCTCAGCATAACTGTAGTTGAAGATCTCTGGTTGTCTAATGTTGTGTTTATTCACATAGCTACAGTTCATTAACTATTTACTAAAATAAAAAGGTTTCCTGTCTGAAAAAACACTCAACTGTGATCAAACTAAAATTGATGAAAACAATTTAATCCACTGTTTCCACAGTGTGCACAAAAGCTGGGATGAAACACTGCCTTGTTAAGTAATGAAGATTTCACCTTAATTATTCCAAATTAAAATTATCAAAATCCCTTCCCACCTAACTCAGACAAAAGACAGATCTGAAACACTTCTTCAGTAATTGCCATACATTTCTGTTACTATTCATATTACATACACCACTGACTTAAATAGGCCTCAACATCATATGCTTCTGCACTCCCCCATCAGTACATTCCTCTTAACAGTTTGACACCGACCACTTCACAATTAGTTTCTGATGAAAACATGAAAAATCCGTCTGATTAGACAAACTCGAGGTCACAATCCAATTTATACAATTTACTGCATACCCTGAAATAATAAAAAACAAGCCAAGCAGTTTTTAACTATCCATTTTCTGTCTCATTTCAAATTTCCAGGGTAAAAAATGTAAAAAAAAAAAAAAAAAAAAAAAAAGTTTAAATACTGGAAAGTTGCTTTGTATTTACACAATAAAAAACAAACACAAACCCCAAGAACCTTAAACACTTTCCACAGGTCTCAGAACTTTGTCTCTATTCCTAGCTACTCATGTAGCAAGATGGAAGTAAGACTTAAATAGTTCTCTTGAACACAACAGAAAAGTCACAGCACCAGAGAATTTTCTTAGACCTGTTTTTAGCTGTCTGGCTTGTATCCCAAGGCTCCTCACAACCCCTGGATCCCAACCCCTGGATTTCTTGCCACCCCCACTCTTCCCGGAATCCACTTCCTCTTCACCCTTCACCCAAGTATGGCTCATGGGAGACCAACAGCCTCAATGCTACTGTTTATAGCTCGTGGCTCTGCTGCTCCACTTCCTGGCAGGGAATTCGGGTGCTGTAACCTCTGCATTACTGTACACACAGTAATAAACAGCATCACATTTCACTAGGAGCTACTACATGTGTCTTTAGGTTACAGAGATAACTGACAAGTAGCTACTTGGGCTGTACCCTCTTCTTCCCCTTCCCCAATCTAAAAAATAAGAAGTGTTTATCAAAACCAATGGAGCACATCTACTGCATCATTCAGTTCATCACGCTGATGTCAAATACACAGCTGTATACATCTTCCATTAATGTCACACCAGTTTTACAGGAAGAGTTTCACTGGTAAAAATCTACAACCACACACTCCAGAACCATAAGCTGAAACAGAAATGGAGAAGCAATCTACTGAACCAAGACCAAAGATGAAATGTATAAAACCCTTATCTCTACACTAATGACATAAAGAGATGAAAAAGTAATAGACTGCCTCCTTCACAGGCTTGTGTCCTGCAAACTAAGTGTCATAGTTTCAGCCCACCTGGTAACTCAGAACCATACAGCCACTTGCTCACTCCCCCCCTTCTCCCTCCTTTGGCTCTCCACACCTCCCCCCATCCCCAGCTCCAGGCAGGACGGGGAGGAGAACCCAAAGAACGCACACCCCACGGGGGCTGATAAGAGCAGTCCAATAACTAAAGTGTAATGCAAAACTACTACTACTACTAGTAACGATAAAGGAAGTAACTAGGGAAGAGAATATAAAGTTTAAAAGGAAAGGGAAGAGAACCAACAAACAGCAGTGATGCCAAATACCTCTGCTCACCACCCACTGTCTGATACCCAGCCTGACCTGAGCAGCGACCTGGACTTCCGGGTAGCTCCCCTCAGTTTATATACTGGGCATGACGTGCTGTGGTATGGAATACCTCTGGCTAATTTCAGTCAGGTGTCATGTCTCTCCTTCCTCCCAGCTTTATGTGCCCCTCCTCACTGGCAGAGCATGAAACTGAAAAGTCCTTGATCAAAGTAAGCGATACTGAGCAACAACTAAAACATTCCTGTGTTACCAGCACTGCTCTCAGACTAAGGCCAACACACAGCACTGCACCACCTACTATGAAGGAGAAAAATAACTGTTACAACTGAACCTAGGACACTAAGTAGAAGCAAGTCAGTAATTAAGTTACTTTCTCAGTATTTTTTTTTCCCAGCAAGACAGCATTCTATATTCTCAGGTAGAAAGAATATTGGCTGCAAGGATATACTGAATACAGTAGTTATTACCTTTTTCAAGCTGTGTGCAGGTTTAGATTTGATGATAAGAGTTGCCTCTATTTTTAAATGCACAGATTGAAAATTAGAAAACATTTCTATTTCATCACCTTTCTCAAATACAATTTACATTTCTACTAGAAAGAACACTAGTTTAAAATAAAGATTCCTACTTTCACTGTTCATATGTACATGGATTTCAGCAGTCTCACAATTTTGAAAACCCCAGATAACCAGCCATGACAGCTGAACATGAGCATTTATGCTACAGCAGTATCTCCTTCTGCCAAGCCATTTTACTGAAAACGTTTCAGTCATTCCTGTCAAATGAAATATGGACTGGAAGCTACCAAACAGATAAAACTATGGTAAGATTAAGGTAATGCATTTGCTGACATCACTTTTCAAGCATTAACAAAGAGGGCCGCTAAACCCATCTCCAAAACCACAGCAACAGCTTTAAAGATTGGTAAACTTTAAGAGCTGAAAGAATAATTATTTGTGCATTTGATTAAGTCTTTTCTATGTTCAATAAGTATTTTCCTTTGATTTAGGAACTTTTTATGCTGAAAAGCCTGCAAGAATCTCACATAATGCTGAGCCTTCTAGCCTCTGTAATAAAAACATGACTTTTGCTGGTTACAATGTTGTGGGAAAAAAACCCAACTTTACTTGTGCCATTTTGTTTGGTTTTGAAAAGCTTAGCTAGTCTTGTAACAGACCAAAGTAATCCACAAGTGCCAGCCTATATTTCAATTCATTGATGTTTACATGCTTCCTATAAAAGATGACGATATGGATGAAGATAAAGGTCAGGAATTTAAAAAAAAAAAAAGTGCACTTAATATTGAGTGGACACTCAAAACTATTTGAAAGCTCACTACATTATTTGTTAGGAGAAAGCATTCACAAGAAACAGATTGAAGGACTGTCTTTCAAACTCCCCAGTGCTTGGACCGTTGTTATTTCTTACAGATAATCTGAAAAGCACTGCCTGCAAAGCTGGCTTCTCTTGCATACCACCAAAAAAATGTAAACTGTAATTTTCATGCTATCTTGTCCTCCACATGGAGGGCTTAATACTTGTATGCATTACACTAAAACAACTGCAGTGTTTTTTTGTTTAGCCAAAAGTAACAAAAATCAAACAGCAGCATAGCATTTTATGTTTCTATTATTACTATGCATACCAAAACCAACAACAAAAAGTCTCTATTTTTAGCCAATTAGCATAAGCACAAAGATATCAAGCAAAGGACCAAGTAACAACAAAACCAGTACAATTTCTGAAGGAAATCATCTACACAAGCCTTATCAAAGCTCTTAAAAATATGTTGCTGTAAGTACTTAAAAAAGACAATAAGCCATTGTATTTGCACCAAAACCACAAAACAACCAATTTTCTCTGCTGTACTTAGGAAATATAAGCACCAGAAGGACTGGCACCATTTTCTCTAAATATTTCAGTTCATGTACATCTTATTTTCTGCAATGGTAAGAAAAGGAGACAAAAAGGTCTGCATCAACAACTTGGGTTTTTTCCCCCTGAAGTAGCCTTTACTTAAAGACTTCTTCAGGGTCAAGTAAGAACAGCTGAGAGAATTAAGTAATCATGCTTTAGTACAAGAACCAGTCACTATTATTCATTTCACCAGATAAACCAAATCAAGGACCTCAACCCCCACCCCCAAATCCCTACACACCTGTCCTTGTAAGGTTACACGACTTCTGTCTTGCAGATGCTGATTAGAAACTGGAGAATGCCAAGGATGGATCTGACTGTGAGACTGTGCCCGAACAAGGTCAGATGACTGTGTTACTTGCTCTGGGTTTATATGGTGTTCTAGGTCATGCTCTAAAACATGGCTTGTGCTATCCTGAACAAATGCAGAATCATCAAACTGTGGTAGAAGGTCTTCCTGAAGAAGGTCATCTGGATCAAGTCCTGTAAATGGTTCATTATGAGTGTCGACTTGATGAAGTAAGTTCTCATCTAAAGATGTAAAACCATTGCTTTCAATTGGGTCAGTGAAATGGCTTATCTGAGATGCAGAACCAGTAGAAGCTGAAAAACTAATATTTACAGTAGAGAGTTTTGAACTACTAAAGTTGCCCTGAGGATGCGAAGAATGCAACATTTGAAAATTATTTGAATTCAGAGGTGTATTAGGATTCAACATCTGATTGGTTGTTTCTTGCTTGGTCCCCGTTTGAGATGTAAAGGCATCGCTTCCAGTGAAGTCAGAGATAGAGTGTGTCTGCTGGCTAGTAGAAAGAGCTGTCGTAGACCGAAGAAGGCTTGTAGGGGAAATGTGATTATTAGAGTAAGAAAAAGGAGATGAAAATTGTTGGCTATTACTGACAGAACATGGAGTAATAGTTGGAGACTGTCCATCAAAATTTCCTTCTTGATTCCCACAAAAATGTAGTGAAGCACTTGCAGTTTGAGAAAACTGTTGAACAGACAGAGGCTGCTGTGAAGTTGATGGATTAGAAACTGGAGAGGGGTGGTTGACACCGACTCTGAGAGAAGTAGATACGTTAACTTCCATGAAGTCTTTCGGCTGACTCAGAGCATCTTGCCCCGTGTTGTTTCTGCTTTGTTGTGACTGTAGTGAGGCACACTGATGCTGTGGCTCGTTAGCCTGAAATAAGGCAAAGTCATGGTGTGCTACAAAGCTTTTATTTTGCTGCATAGACTGAGAATGTCCTTGGTGAAAGGGGGACCCATTCTGATTTGAAACAGTTGTGGCAGTTTGATGACCCCACATAGGACTACCATCAGCCACATCTGGAAACATCCCATTAGACTGGTTCTGTGGATGAACTGGTGAACAATTGAACTGAGAGTGTGGTGATAAGACATTGTCAGCTGGGCTATTAAAAGACTGATTTACTGAGTGGAGTTTCAGTGAATCAAACTGATTCAACTGATCAAAGTCACTCATCTTTTGTTGATTTTGAGCATCTTGCACATGGTTTAACGAGTCTATGTGCAAAGGTTCAAATTCTGCACCCAAATTTAATTCATCAACAAGTGAAACAGGTCCAGGTTGAACAAAGGCATCATCTGACAAACCTTCTAAGGTCTCACTAAAAAGATTGGCATCATCAAAAAAATCCATCATAGGATCAGTCATTTTGATAGGCCTGTACTGCTTTTTCTCTCAACTCCAAATGGAGTCAATTTTGGCGCTCTGCAGTGAACAGAAATGAATGACATCCAGCAGTCACCAGCTTATCCAAGGCATGCCAACATCCATTAGTGATTCTGATGGAACATTCATCTCAAAACGTTAAAGGATCCTATGGGAGAGAAAAAAACAGAGAAAAAAAAAAAAAGAGAAAAATTACTTTTATGGCTTTCCACATTGCTCCTTCCCCTCCACAATACTTTTCCAGATGTGTGGTATTTTTTTTCTTAACATTAAGAGTTTAGTTAAACCGCAAATCAATTAAGTCATTTTTGCTTCTACTTGATGCTTGGGTAGCATTTATCCTCTTTGTGCTTACACAATTAAAGTAATATTTGATGTTTTAAATTTAATGGTTTCACTTTTTTCATTCAGTTTCCTCAATTACCCAAGGTTTAGATTTTTTCTTTGCCATTTTCATTAAAACTATTGAATTGGAACAGTATTGTGGCTTTAGCAGTCCAGAATTAAACTGGTTGCAGGATAAGAAATCAGGCATAGCACATAAAATGTACACAATTCTGTAGGTCTATACAAGAAACTTAACAAGGTTATAAACTACATTTAAAAACAAAACCACCTTGACTTCACTGGGAAATGCTGAGATACTCCATTTCTTGTATTTATGTTAAATTAAGGAAGTAACAGAACTAAAGGCTTCTGCATGTAATAATTCCTTTGTCCTGTCAATACATATATCCAATTAAAAAAAAAAAGGGGGGGGGGGAAGGAAATAAAACAGCCACAGCTTTTAATTCCTGACCCTACTACTAAAGCTCACCTTCATGCCCTCCTCCTCCATTTCAACTGCAATTCTTCATTAATGATTTCTCCTAAGAATAAAATGAACATGGGATCCTTGCAAAAATGGATACCCTGAATGGAAATCTAAAAAATTCATTGATGAACAAGGTTCATGTTGAACCTACTAAGTACAAACTAATCTCTGACAGGCTGATGAAAACCTGTTCTCATACTCCTAATCTACTGATGGTGTAGGCACCATAGTCAGAATAAACTAATAAACCTGACTGAAGGTTTGGGTATGTAACTTCTGGTCTACACAGAAAATAGATGAATCCTGTATCACACTCAAAAGTCACCAGTTGGTGACATCTAGCAAGTATGGATTTGTGTGTTAATTACCATGAGTATAGAGCAGAAGCATGCTATAAAAAAGCACAGAATCTTAGGAAGGTGACAGCTTAGCATAGCAAAATAGCCATGGTTTCCAGGTGATACATGTATAATTTATTGCTTGAAGTTAGGACGTCCTGAAGTCCCAAGTTAAAGGAAGCACTAACATAAATTAGGCCCCATTATCTTCTAGAACCGATTAAGTTGTGTGCTTATGATTGAAAGCAACAGAATGACTTTCCCAGTATCGAACACCTTCCAACAGATGATAAACCAACATCAGGATTCAGGTAGATGATGTGGCATGGGTGTAAGTTTCTGTATCATTTCCAATATAATAATCTCCCATCTTAGGACATTTTAACTCAAAACATAAGTCAGGGAAGAGCTATTATAGCTAAGGGAAGACAACTAATTCAGAATAAATACAAGTACATAATATTGTTGACCCAGAACAAATGATCCAATTAAACAAACCCCCACGCAGATGGTGGAAAGATTAGATGGAAAGGGCGGTAGCAATATGTAAAATGTCATGGTCCAGGCTACCAAGGACCCTACTGGTGAAAACTGAAATTTGAAGCCTTTATCAATAGAAGTTTACCTAGAGACTAAGTATAATTAGCTCAGCAGACTACAAACAGGTCCTTGGTTATGCCCAGCGATACACTGTTATTTCACTGTGACGTGTAAGGAAAGCTACTGAATTCATGCTATCCTGAAAACTAGAAAAAGCAGAGCAATTTCTTCCACCTTTAACGATACAGATACAATAGGATCCACCACTTTTTTTCAATTTTTTTTTGAGTAAGTGACATCCGGCCAGCTACTCTATGGAAATTTACTGCACGCACTCTTGATTTTAACTACCTAGTAGCGTAGAATTATGGAATGAGGCTACAACTGTCCTGCACTGAAAAACACATACCAGAGAACCTCTTCATATTTGATTGCGTACCTCTATAATAAAAAATGGGGAAAAAACCCCACATATAACAGCTGTTATCACTGCAGTCATGGAACTGTAACTTTGAGCCTCACAGGAATTTGCTGTCTTGCTCAAAATCCAAGAAACACTTTTCACCTTTGTTTTTCCCTACTTATTTTCAGCATAAGGAAAAAAAAGGCACAAAATAAGAGACCCTCTTATTAAAATGAAAAGGCTTTATAAAAGCACATAAATCTTAGTAGGTTTAAAAAGGAAATATAACCTGAAGATCTCAGATTCACTTCAATAATACCAACACAGATGAACTTGTGAACTGAGAAATCTGAAGGCTAGACACATGATAAACTTCATAAGTATACCAACACAAATTTGTTAAGAAGACAGCTTAAACAACCCAAGCCTCTTTTTGAAAGGATACCGCTGTTGATAGCCTGAGCACAACTGCTGCAAAGACACCTTGCTTTTTTGTCCAGAGAAGTACTTTTACCTCTAGTCTTTTACTCTAGTGTTTACAAAATCATGACATATTTTCAGCCCAAAGAAAAGTGTAACTTGGAAATGCAAGGAGATTTGATTTGGAGAAACTAGACTTTCACACAGTCATTTTCCAAATTCATTGAGCAATGCTTTTTTATTTCTCTGTGCTATACTTGATTATCAAAACGTTAGATGCTCAGCCTGGACACTGTGAAGGTATATGAAGACTGTGACGCATTTCTGAACTTCTCTGAAACAAACATTTTATTTTCTCCTGTCCCTTCCTTCAAAACAAAAACAAAACCAAAAACCAACAAAAACAAAAACCCAACACAAACACCCCCCCAAAAAAACCAAAATACCAAACCACAAAAAAAACCTCCCACAAACTGCCCCTCCCCCCAAAAAAAAACCAAAACCAAAACCTAAACCTACCTCCTCACATCCAACTTAATTAAGCAAAATAGTTCTGATAAGGAAATTTTTTACACGCCTTCTGTATCTAACTCTCTTTTCCATGTCTTTACTCCTACTTATACAGAAAATGATGGCAGCTACAACTGTATTTTAACACAGTTTTACCCGGCTTTCTCCTTCCCCAAACATATCTCTGGTACCAGTTCAAGCTTTGGACATACTTTTACCTTCAGATGGTACAAAAGCATTCAAGCAAATAAACATTTGGAACACTTTCATCTATTTGACTTGACAGCTACAAGTTTAAAAATGCGGTGGCAGCCGGTGTTTTATAGTACTAGTTTCAAAATACTTCTCACAGAAGCTCCCACTGAAGTGGCATTTTAACCAGAATGGGAATTCTATTTCTCATGGCAAATACAACTTGACATTTGTGCCCTTTTGCATTGAGAATCTGTGATGAAATTAGACTTCTCATAAAAAATAAACTAATTCTAACATTTTGCAACAGTACCCTCCAAGTTAGCCTGAAACATTTCAAGGTTTGCAATCTTCACATGCTAAAGCAGCAGAATTTAAAGTGCAAATTTTTTCAGATTGCCAACTGTATCGTTTGATATGTCACACAAAACACAGCATTTTCTCCAAGTATTAAGTTACTCTGCAAACATACTTGAATGAGAACAGAAACACCTCCCAGCTCTCGGATTTTCTTGATCTGGTCACTCTTCATTAAACTGAACACCTGCCGTGGTTTCAGTCCAGACAGCAACTCAGAACCACACAGCTGCTTGCTTACGCTCCCCCAACACCCTTCCCCCCCCCCCCAGCAGGATGGGGAGGAGAACCAAAAGAATATTCAAACCCCATGAACTGAGATGAGAACAGTGCAATAACTAAAGTACAATACAAAACTACTACTAATAAGGGAAGTAACAAGGGGAGAGAATATAAAGCTAAAAAAGAAAGGGAAAAAAAGAAGAACCAATAAACAGCAGTGATGCCCAGTACAACCTCACCACCTGACGACCGATACCCAGCCTGACCTGAGCAGACATCTGGCTTTCCAGGTAACTCCCCTCAGTTTATATACTGGGCATGACATGCTGTGGTACAGAATACCCCTTTGGCTAGTTTGGGTCAGGTGTCCTGTCTCTGCTCCCTCCTGGCTTATGTCCCTCCTCACTGGCAGGGGAGGAAAGACTGAAAAGTCCTTGATCAGAGTAAGCAATAGTGAGCAACAACTAAGACATTAGTGTGTTGCCAGCAGTGTTCTCAGACTAAAGTTGAAAACACAGCACTACACCAGCTACTACAAAGGAGAAAAGTAACTGTTAACTAATGAAACCAGGACAACACCTCTCCTTTCTTTAATCTGCTAGCTCTTAACATTAAGACATCTATTTTAAATTGAGGATTTAAAGTGAGGTGCTAGAACAGGAGAAATGGCATTTGAGTAAGTAAGTCCAAGTGAATGAAAAAGCAAAAAAAAAATTTCTGCTCAACCCACATTTTTCATTAAAAAAACCAATAGAAACATAGACGTTCTATGGTTTAAAACTATATTTTCAACTACAAACAGAATATAAATCAATACATTAAGATATTTTTGAAATTTTGCTTAATCAAAACCACTTAGAACTGATGAAACTGGCTACACTCATCCCAGTTTGATTCTTTTCCTTGATTGTGTGTGCAACAAGAATGAACCAACACCAGAGGTAGGTTAGGAAACTGAGCTTTCAAGTTAATGCAACTACTCGCAAAGGAAACAAGAACAACAAAAAAAAAAAAAAGGAAGAAAAAAAGGAAACTTTCTTCATTTCATTTGTCCATCAGAGTTTAATAATAACCCTTTATTGTTGTCAGAAGGAAATACCAAGAAAAAATAGCCTGGAAGTCTCAAAGACATGATCTCCTTTTACAGCACACACATTAGCATGCAGTAGACCTGAGCTGTAAAAAGACACACTTGCAGCTAGACACAAGCAAGAGCAGAAATGAACAGCACAACATTTAAAGACCAGAGAAAAGAAGATTTTACATAATATATCAAAAAAAGAATGAACACAAGAAAACAAAATGGAACAAAATCAGCAATTTTTTTTTTCCAAAAAAACTAAGCGGGAGTAGCAGTAAAATACAAGATAATAAAAACTACTGATGTCTTTTACTTCATTAACTGCATTGTTGATCACATTTGATGAAGTGACAACAGAAAATGAATTACTTCAGCTATAAGCAAGTAAATTAGGTAACGATTCAGCATGTTACCACAGTTTTACGCTCTGTTAGACTTGAGTATAACTCCTTCATGTGACTGACAAGTGACAGGATCATAGATGAGCGGAAGTCAGTGAACTTGGTGGCCATTTTGCACAAAATAAGTTGAAACAATGGCCAACTATATAAATGTTAGATACTACCTCAGAAAGAAGGTAGGGGTAAATTAGTAGACAGAAGGAATTAAAACTGAAGTCGTAACAACACGACATAACAGAAATCCAGACTACAGGTAAAGGACACAAAAGGGGTAAACACAAATACTGGTAACTAGGGAAGAGTATGGATTGTATGTGAAGTATTTGGGTTTTCTCATGTTTTCTTTTTTGTTTTGTGAGGAAAGTAATGCAACCAGGTAACAGACTTGCTTCCAAAAAGAGATCTCCCAAAGAGACTGAAAAAATAATTACATTTGCTGAGTTCTGTGTAGCATACTAAAGTTTGATAGGTTTGTGGCTTTGTATGATTTGCCCACCTACTAGCAGACAGAATACTCAAGAGCTAACACTCAATACAGCATGTTAAAAAACAGATACTCAAAAAACTGATCACTTCTGCATAATATTCAGAAATGCTAGACATTCTTTCTCCAGTATTAAAAATGAAAGCCAATTACACTATCACTATTTGCCAGATTTAATTATAACTAAAGTCTGGCAGAGTTAAAAAAGCTGCAGTAAATTAAATAATACAGAGTTACTTTCCACTGATGTGCCAATACAAGAGATATTTTACTATAAAGATCAATGTACATGTTAAATTCAAAATTCACAAAGGGATAGCACCATTTCCTCAAAATCCAAGAAACACAGAAGATTGAAAAAAAAGAACATTATGACATTCAGAACAGATTAACTCTTCTATTCCCTAACAGAAAGGAGTAAGTCTATGTGCAAGAGTGCCATGATACCTATAACTAATATGAGTTGAAAAGATGTGCCTGCTCTTATTACTACCACTAAAATTAGAAGAAAACTTGTTTGGATAATCTGTCTCATTAAACAAAAAATACATATCCATTAAATATGCACTGTTATTTTAAAATTGCTTTTCACTAGTATGCATTTATAATTATTTTTGAATAATGAGCCACCCCTTTAGTAAAATCATACCCTACACACACCATTTTTGTTTAGAATTTTATTATGCTAGGTAGCTCACTGACATCATCCTAAACATGCAAAACTCAAGTACCTTATATTTTGATATGAGGATTATCAAGATAAATATTTGAAACTGGTTGTCTTAAAATTCTCAGGACTAGGTTCCAGTCCATGGCTACAGTTCCAGCTCTGAGTAAGAGCATAAAAACCAGAGCAAACTGGCTTGTACATGCTTTTCACAGTGATTCTGAGTAGTATCTTCTCATACATACCTACACTGGTTTTACAGACACCAGTTACTGTACTCAAGTTTCTCCCCCTCTACTCCCAGACACACACTAACTCCCTTCTACCATTTCTCCTCTTTTCTTGCAGGTACACTCTGGGAAATTGATATTAAATGTTTATAGAAGAAAAAAAAATAAAAAAGTCAGTAATTGCCAATTGTTATGGTAATTCACAGAAGTTCAATGACAAATGACACTGCACTTGGAAAGAAAATCCATCTTCCAGTCCAACTAAAGGCTAATTTCTACCCTTCCCAAAGATATTTGCCTTCACTCTGAATGGGACAGCTTCTTTATTGAGAACAGCTTTGCCTAAGGCTGAACAGAGCAAAACCACACCAAAGACAAAGTCTATCACAGAACTCTCTGTATAATACAGCATGTTACCGGAAGTCCCAGAGCATATATTTGGGCCGTTTACTATACTTCTTTAAAGAGATATATTTTAACATTCATTTTTAACTCAAGGTAAATACACAAAGTCTCAGAATAATGTTTCAGCAAGCAGTGATTAACATATGCAAAGAACACATTACAATAAAATCTGTAATGTATTATCTCAGCAGATTTATTTAGAGACCTAAAAAAATTAAAAATACAAGTAGCATTTTGAAAAATCCCATGAATTATGAAATTTAATAATAAGCTTGGGTCAAAATTAAGAGCTACGACAAGCATCTAAAGAACCCTATACTACAGAAGTACCTGATTAACTTTGTCGTGGTTTAACCCTAGCCAGACAGCTTGTTCACCCACTCCCCCCTCTTCTTGCCCTCCCCCTACTCCTGGAGGGACAGAGAGGAGAATCGAAAAGGATGCAACTCCCACAGGTTGAGATAAGAACAGTTCAGTAACTAAGGTATAACACAAATCACTACTGCTACCACCAATAATAAAGATGATAAAGGAAATAACAAGGGAAGAGAATACAACACCTCATCACCAGGTGACTGATAACTCATCCCCCCAGCCCGACCAAGCACCAGCTGATACCTCCTCCAACCCTGCAGTCCCCTTAGCCCTTCCAGGTAACTCCCAGTTACCCTCTGGGCATGACGTGCTGTGGTATGGAATACCTCTTTGGTCAGTTTGGGTCAGGTGTCCTGTCTCTGCTTCCTCCCAGCTTCCCTCCTCCCTGGCAGAGCATGAGGCTCACAAAGTCCTTGGCCAAACCAAAACATCATTTTTATCAGCTCTGTTCCCAGCCTGAAAGTCAAAACACAGCCCTGCACCAGCTACCAAGAAAGAGAAAAATGACTGCTACTGCTGAACCCAGGGCAACCTATAAAACATAAACCGCTGAAATCTTCTAAGTTAAACTGTATCGCAAGATATTTAAGAAAGGGGTCAAAGATACATAAAAAAAATGACCTTACCCATGAATAAAGAACACATCTCTTTAATGAAGAATTAAGAAGCTCAGAGATGTGTTTTAAATCCAGATGGATATCTCATCATCAGACCTGAAAATGAAACATGGTAAGACAAGTCACATAAGAACCAACTTCAGGAGTGTACATGCAATAGTTTAAACTCAAAAATCTCATACCATAAAAACAAGAACACCAGAATTAATACACAATCACTAGCAGCCATGACATAATAAATGTGTGACAAATAGCCAAGTGAAGTGCTGATTTTGTAGGACTACTGAAAAACAACCCAACCTTACAAACCTCTTGGGTTGAATGGTAGTCTGTGCCAGAAAGCTGAAAGTTTTAGGGCATCTTTAAGACAAAATGAATACCAAAACCAAATGTTTTGAGGTTAAGTTTTAAACCTGTCAATACACAAAGGTCTGTAAATATTCTTTTAGCAGCAATACGTTTTTGCATACTGAAAGATGTACTGGCCAATAGGAACTGACTCTGCCCTTCTAGGGAATATACTTATATGAACAGTTTTATTCTACTCCTTGCCATAAGAGCAGTCGGAGAAAGAAGTCTTCAAAGCATTATACAGTTTAAGGGAAAACATGCATGAGGCAAACTAACGGCTTCCTGGGGCCTGTGTGTAAAAGCCTCAAAGCAAACAAAACCTCCAACACCAAAAGACAGACATTCTATTCCGGTGTGTTATTCCAAAATTATGCCATCCTTTCAAAAAAATCATCTTTCTCTCAAAGGCTCATAGCATCCTCCAATGCCAATAAACAGATTTCCCTCTCCCTAAATACAGTTTATTAGTGACAAACTCTTCAAAATCTTTCCAAGACTATTAATACAATTCAACCTTTTATCCTTATTAAAATACAGAATGGGATATAGAATAGAATCATAGAATAGTTAGGGTTGCAGAGGACATTAAGATCATGTAGTTCCAACCCCCCTGCCATGGGCAGGGACACCTCACACTGAATCATGGCACCCAAGGCTCTGTCCAACCTGGCACTGAACACTGCCAGGGACGGGGCATTCACAACCTCCCTGGGCAACCTATTCCAGTGCCTCACCACCCCAACAGGAAAGAATTTCCTTCTAACATCCAATCTAAACTTCCCCTGTTTAAGTTTTAACCTGTTACCCCTTGTCCTATCGCTACAGTCCCTAAGGAAGAGTCCCTCTCCAGCAACCTTATAGGCCCCCTTCAGAAACTGGAAGGCTGCTATGAGGTCTCCACGCAGCCTTCTCTTCTCCAGGCTGAACAGCCCCAACTTTCTCAGCCTGGCTTCACACAGGAGATGCTCCAGTCCCCTGATCATCCTCTAGGACCTCCTCTGGACTTGTTCCAACGGTTCCATGTCCTTTTTATGTTGAGGACACCAGAACTGCACACAACACTCCAAGTGAGGTTTTACAATAGCAGAGCAGAGGGGCAGGATCACCTCCTTCGACCTGCTGGTCACGCTTCTTTTGATGCAGCCCAGGATATGGTTTGCCTTCTGGGCTGTGAGCACACACTGAAGCTGGCTCATGTTCATTTTCTCATCGACCAACACCCCTAAGTCCTTCCGGGCAAGGCTGCTCTGAATCTTTTCTCTTCCCAACCTGTAGCTGTGCCTGGAATTGCTCCCACCCAGGTGTAGGACCTTGCACTTGTTATGTTTAAACTTCATAAGGTTGGCATCAGCCCACCTCACAAGCGTGTCAAGGTCCCTCTGCATGGCATTCCTTCCCTCCAGCGTATCAACCGAACCACACAGCTTGGTGTCACTGGCAAACTTGCTGAGGTTGCACTCAATCCCACTGCATTAAGCAGCAGATTTTAACACAAAGGTTATTTCTTCTCAAATCTTTGAGACAATGTTGTAACATCTGTCAAAGATATAAACTGGTTATAACAACTATCAAAAACCTGCAATGTTCCAGTAAAAAAAAATTTGGTACTAATTTTGTACATAAATTATTACATTTATTCTGATTTTATTATTCAAATAACTTCCAAGACTTACAGCAAGACTGCTAAATTAAAATGCCTCTGCTCTGCACTAACAGGGACACTGAAATACTATGCAGAGATTTCTTTCTAAAATTCATAAAAATAAGCATGTACCCAAACACATACTTAAGTGAAAGCTGCTAATACTTCCATCTTTGTTTGCCACATATGTGAAGTGGTATGAATTTTGTATCAGAACAGCCAGAAAACTTCCTCTAGTTGCTCTTTTCTCTATACTGAATTCCTATCACAAAAATAGAGCTCCCACCATGCAAAAGTCCTCTTCACACCCAGAAACTAGAATCAACTTTGAAATTATTTAACTGTCAGGTTTTATGCAGCATTTCAATGTTTTTAATTCCTACACTTCCATTTATTTAAAAGTTCCTTGCTGACTAACCAAAATTATAGCATACAAGTTTTTTTATAATATATATATTTACTCAATAGAGGCAATCCAACATTTAACTTAGGAAAAAAACAAGACAAGATCATTACTGAATTAAACAGAATATTTGAAAATCTGCCATCAAGTAATTTATCCTAGCTGTGAGTGTTCAACAATAAAAAAAGAAACATAGTTCCTCTGTAGCTACCATATAACAGAAGCACTATCTTAAGTTCCTGGCTATTTTAGATCCTTCCTCAACTGTACCTTTGTGAATCCTCAAAACAAAGAGCAAAAATAAGTTTCTTACTCTTCAGGACAGCGTACGCTTGCTTCCAATATGGAGAGAACTGTGGAGTACCTATAAGTTTGTAAATACCTGTTGTAAAGAAGAAAAAAAACAAACCACCCATATACAACTAAACAGACATTCACCAGATCAACAATGCATTATTCTAAATGTAAAATACGCAAAGTACTTCAGAAGAATCACTGATGATTATATTAAGTGCCAAAGAGAAATCCACACAAAAGGAACTTGAAGTGTTCTCATGAAGCAAAATGGGATCTATCTCCACAGGTTCTCAAATAAGCTACATGGCATGTGACCTTTTAATTACATATATATAAAGATATGTGTGTGTTTATCAGTTAAATGCAGTATGTTCAAAAAATGTTCTGTATTTGTCCTTCTTTGGAAGACAGCCTTAATGCTTGCTTCTAAATCTTGAATTGGTAAAACTCACTGATATACAACAAAGCTTATCCTTTATTAAACACAACCAGAACTAAATTTGTTAGAAGCACGCCTAGTCACATAATAAACTTAGAAAAGTTTTTAAAACTTATCTTCCATAGCCTAATATAGTATCTTCTTAAAATGCTTCAAGAAAAATACACATTTCCTTAAATGCACATGGACTTCCTTGCATTCTTGGTGAATTCTAAAGAATTACTATTATCAATTAAAAATTCTGAACTATAGCAATCTTACTTATTTTGGACACTAAAATGAAAACTTTTGTACTTTACAGGGTAGGTTTATATTTTTTAGTGTTAGTAAAAAAATTAGGAAACAAACTATTAATTTCAATTTATTTAGAACAGCCACTTTATTCCAATTTCTATTAAAAAAAAAATCAGGCAAATTTATTAAAAAAAATTAGTTTTGTACAAAATCCTTGTGTGCTTTTATGTCTTCAGTGTTTTCAAGTACCCTTAGAAAATTTAACAGCATCAGTTTAAGAACTTATTTTCAACTACCTTTTTCACCTCTCTGCCAGAGGCTACTGCCCTCAAAGCACAGCCTGCAGAACAGGACATGTAATGTGCATTCTCATTTTAATTTTAACCCTTCCTCTTGTTTCATCAAACCAACCCATAAGACTGTTCATTAAAATGGATGAGGTGTGTATATACATTCTATTTTTCTGGGTGTTAATTACAATGAAAAGAAAACAATAATACAGAGAATGACAACCTCTCAATTTGCTACATTTGATTGTGCTCTACAAAGATTACAAAAGTTTGGAAAATCTTTCTGAAAAGAATAAAGTCTATCCCCAGGCCAGTTCATTTTAGTGAAAGTAACTGTTAAGAAGTTCAGGGGAGTGATCACAAGACTACTGAAGGAAGCTATACTTCCAAGTGGAAGTCTGTTCTGCTCTTTCAATATTATTGCTATTTTACTTCACCAAAGTTTATCTGTAAAGACTTTCACAAATTTCAGGACTTCAGTGAGTTCCTGATTATCTGTCTTATGCATGTACCAATATTTCCCATTGTTCTTTTCCTTGGGTTTGCATACCTCTTAAAATCAACTGTACAAAAAATAAATGCCTCTTTTTACCCTCTTCAGTTGTCAAGAGTCTGAATAACATATTCAGTGCATTTGTATCTGTAACTTAAGAGTTTACTTCTGGTCGCTACAAAGACAGGTAGAAAAGCTTCTCTGTAAATTTTAAAAATAAAATCCTCCAAGGGCTGTTCAGATTTCTGATGCAAACCCCGTTATAGGGTTTCCCTACTTTTGTCATAAATTTCAGTACTACACCTTAGACTTACCAAATATGTTTCTGAACTGTGGTATCTTTCCTGAGAAACTACACTGCCATTTTAAGATGCAGAGAAACATCTGCACTGAAAATTAGAAAAAAAGCCCCACCCCATTTTCACATGTGGCCTAAACCAAGATTTCATTACAAATCATCTGAGCAAAAGACTTTCAATTCACAATCTGGTAATACACAACTTCCAATAACTCTCATGTTCCAGTCTGATAAGCATCTTTGTGAACTACTGCAAAATTATAATCTGGAAGTTATCAACTAGAGCAATGCAAAGGCTCATGCCTATTTTATAGATGCTTAGGGACTACGATCTAGGAGTTCAGACTATCAGTTGTGAAGACTTGACACTCACAGGTAGCAGTCTTCTCTGTGAAAAATGGAGCACAGCTTCAAGTCTTGACAAAATCAGATGAGGATACCAGGGATGGTACTCTACTGAATGGAGCAGGTTCAGACTCCCCACTCCATACTAGATTAGCTGGCACAAGGTATTTCATCAACAGAAGTCTATACCTTTCAGAGAAAGGTGCATACAATTTTTCTCTTGAAAAAAAACCCCAACCTATTTCTGTTCTAAGGAGATTTGATACCAAAAGTTCCTCCAAAACTTTCCTACCAAGCACATGATAAGCAAGACACTCTGTGCTTGCAATCTGTTCAATATACTCTTCATAAATCAGGAAATCAAATAAAGTGGACTTTTAAAAAACTTGCCCAGCCAAACAGAAAATACTGAGTTCCCTCAAGGGCTATCTATGAAGTAGGTATCTTGAAAACTTACCTAAAAAACTGGCTCTGAAGCTAGATTTTAGTTTAGCTTCTGAAAACAAGTAAAACCAATCAAACAGCAAAAACACACTCAAAACTACATGCTGAAACCAGCAACATCGTATCATATGGCATCAGGCTCCTTGTCTTCCTTACCACTGTTCTCAATGTTGGTGGAAACCTCTAATTACAATGGCTTTACTACAGGGTAACTGGAAACAAAAATATACCCTATTTAATTCCCAGATTTCCTCTAACATAGGGAATATCAGATTAGTAGATTTTCTTGCCAATATACATATGTGCTCTTTCTGAAACTGAAAAATTTCTTCATTAGAGCATGAAGTACAATTATTTACTCTTCAAAAGCCATTTGCACAATAAATTGTAAAGGAGTTCCTGAATTTTAGTGACCACCATAAAAGAGTGAACCAACCTTTTAATACTGCTCACGCAACATAAGGAAAATAGCCCAAGAATGAATTGCAGAAGGAAATAATCTGGTAACCAGAGTTACATTTTCTGATATGACTCAGATAAAGAACAAGGTAAAAAATTACTACGTTTCAAAAAACAAAGATGGGAACATTTTTCCTGTGAATTTTAACTGTTGATTTATGTAATGGATGGAAACCTAGCTCAGAGCTGATTCCCTCTCATGACTGAGAGACATAAAGTATATTTTTTGTCAAAGTGTATTTGGTAGAGTATATATGTTTATGTTCATTGTGACTGTTGGAGGAAGGTAAGAAAACACAGGTGTGCAGCTGTTCTATGACCTTCATACTTGGCTGCACTGGGACGCCATGCTCTCAGCATGGACAATACCAAGATCATGAGAAACTGCAAGGCCCCACGAATAAACAATTACAGAGCTGGCATAAAGCCGGCTATTTTTCTAGGAATATAAAAGCAGGACCCTCTTGTGGCCAAATCCAAAGCCTCACCTATGGGTGGATACACCGCATAGGAATTTTCTTAATTACCTGAGGCTCCTGGCATCGGCTACAACTGGGCTTCCTAGCTTGAAGTATGGGCCTGGATGATGATTCTGTGGTATTTGGTCATGTATTTCTTCATAATCTTTGTTCTCTCTAACACAGTAATGATTTCATGCACTGCTAATTTTCCTCTGTATTTTACCCTCTCTATATAGAGATCTCTGCGTTGTTTCATTGTACTTGTTTACTGTATATATAGAGATACACACCTTATTTGTGTTAGTGTGATTGTTTGCTTTGGTGTGCTTATTTGCTTTAGTGTGCTTGTTTTATAAACGGTGCATACTATACAGCTAGTATGTGGTCACTTTGTGGCATACCCTGCCTGTGAGCAGAACAATTTCAGATTAGAACAAAAACATGTATTTTCAGAAAGAAAGATACATGTACACTGATGGCCTAAAGATGCCAGTATTTGGTATCTCTTTGGTAATCTGTATGAATGAAGGCCTCAACACATCTGCTCCCTGACAGATGCAATATAATATCAATGTATTTCTCCTGAATTCCAAATAAAAAAAAAAGAAGAAAAAAAAGCTTCCTGCCTTGTAACTTCTTTATTGCAGTTTAGTAAGTGAACATAATGTAAAGGCAGCACTGAAAGAAGAACTCAGTTTGAAGGTGCTGCCAAAAAAAAGTTTTATTTGATCACTAAAGCTCATTCTTACAGGTAGCTGTGTATCCACCTGAATACTACTACATATACATTTTGAAAATACTACTAGGATGCTAATGCTTTTGCAGTCAAGACAGCTTCACCAATCACATTGTTAAAGTCTTTGATTTAGAGCTGGTCTCCTTCAAGCTTCCAACACTGCAGTTGCTCAAAAACATCATCACTGCCAACCACATTATACTTTTTTTTGAGTAATACTTTAGAAAAAAACCCTCACAGCTTAAAAAAAAATAATAAAAAATTAAAAAAATAATCTCCTCCCTGCACTATTGTAAGTAAGAAAGTCACATGTTCAGCCTGTTTGACTTTTGGCCAGCATGCCCTCTCATTTATGAACTGGCCAGACAGATAAAATATGAGAATCCTGCTACTCCTTCAGCCAAAGCAAGAGCTGCAAACTCTTTCTGGTGCTTATTTTATCAGCCAAAGAACTACTCAGTGTCATAGTTTCTCTGCTGAAGGGGAAAGAGAATACTTCAGTAATATCCTAAAATATTTCCAATACTGCTAATTATTAGTCCTTGGATGTTTGACTAAATGACCAGATGGTTTCTACATCACCCCTTTATGTGCATGCAGATACCTGGCATTCCTGAAACACCTTTTTTATATACAGGAAGAGCACCAGAAAACAGGATAAGAGTATGTTAGCCCAAGTAAATGATTTCAAAAGTGTTCATTAAGCTTACAGCCCTGTAGTTTGATGGAATCAAGACGATTAAAAGGACAAATATAGACAAGCCAGTGGAAGAAATCAAATTATTCACAGAAGTTTTTTTGTTAGAATAGAAAGAGAGTGCCATGGGTCACCAGATTTCAGTTAAACACAGAAAAATATTTCAACTGGATGATCTGTGAACCTAAGTACGAAATATTACTGAGAATTTGGTACATATATAAGGTGGAAAGAATGAGAATACTGCAATCCAATGATGAACAGGATCATGCCATTTGACTCCATCAGATCCAACTTATCCTCACCCTAAATTGCATGAAAAGTATCAAAGAAAGACAGTGAAGCCTATTTCTACAAGGCTGACACAAAAGAAAAGAAAAGGTACTCTAAGGAACCCTCACCCATAAAATATATAATTGTTCAGCTTATCTGTACTTTTGAAGTGTCTGAAGGGCATGTATACTCTGATTATAGGGAAAACTTGTAAAATCACAACATACGCCAAAAAAAAAAAAAATATTCTTACAACTAGCCCTACAAAGCAAGGAAGCATGGAAGTGTAATTATTTACTCTATAGGTTCCACAAAAAAAGGAAATTTTCAAGCAGCATGTCAATCTTTTTGGTTTAATCTGTCTGCATCACTAATTTGTTCATTTCCTTTTATGAGAGCAAATGCCTGGTTTAAGGCCTCTATAGTCTCTTAGTGGTTCATGTCATACATCTTTTAGATAACATCACTAAAAATACTTTTTAAAAAACACACTGTACTTTCATCAACATTTCTCCATGACTGAATTCTTGGACTAATCTTCAGGAGCACTTACCACCAGCAGCTCATATGAAATGTGTAAGTGCTGAGATTCCTCAAAATTCTTGAAAAGTTGCAAGACTTAAAATTCCACTTTTTTTTTTTTACAGTAAAAATGATGGCTTTACTCAGGGTGAAATAAGCTAAAACATCTTTATCATGAAGAGCAGCATAAATTCTTAGAAACAGAACTATTTGATTAAACAGAAACAGGTAAGTTACCACAACAAAAACCAGCACAGAGGCCTTGTAACTACCTGTGTGCTTGCCCTTATCATTTTACAAATGCTTACTCACCAACAGAGGAATAAAAAGAGAAAGCTACTTCACATTTACTTTAAGGTTAAAGAGTTCATAATGGGCACAAACCACAGAGTTGTTGATACCTGAAGTTACATCGTACCTTACTACCCATCAACTTCTCTGTGTGGCACTGATTTACACATAAGGCCTGGCACATGGAGCCCTGAATTGGCAGCCTTCAGGAACATGTACATTAATTCTTGCTTTCTGGTTTACAGCAACTGGCACTGAAGTCCGTGGGTATTTTGGAACCCTCATCTGCCTCATAAGACACAGGAACAATGAAAAAGTCATTATTAGTTGGTGGTGTGCAGGGTTGGGTGCGTGTAAAAACTTTGTGAGTACGTAAAACCAAAGGATACTAATTGCTACCCCTTCTTTAACAGCTAACAAAGTGCAAGACAAGAATAATTACTAGTTTTTAAATATTCATCTTGTGACATAAACTAGCAAAAAAGTTGATCTATGCACCAACTGAAACTTGGAGCCAGGCTACAAATCCAGATATTGCTCAAAGATGACTAAATGTAGATATTCTGTCTTGAAAACTATACACATTCATAGTTGCATATAAATATTACATGTAAAACAAGGTGAAATAATTATTTCAGGTCACACCTGCCAACTGGGAACTTGATGGTGTCAAATGACACAGGCTGAAAACAGATGCAGATTGCTCTTAGGACTGATGGGCCTAGTTTTCCTGAAAGAGGAGAATTACTTTTTACAGCTGCTTCTTACAAAGTCTCAAAAGACACACAAGAGAAGAGCTGGGAATCTTACCCCTTTCCACAGACTGTTACTTTGTCCTCCACAAGCATGTAATATGGTAATATGGTTTAGAGTAAGGTGTCCCTGCCCATGGCAGGGGGGTTGGAACTTTATGATCTTAAGGTCCTTTCCAATCCTAACTATTCTATGATTCTATGATTCTATGTACTGCAAGACTTAAGGGTTCAGATCTCTTCTACATCAAGGACAGAGACTGAGCCGTGTTTCCTCATACTGATAAAGTTAAACAACTTTCATGAACTGAAGGAAGCTTGTAGTTGCTAAATATTCAAGGCACTTACATTACAAAACCAGTGAGGAGTGCAAACTATCTCTTACGAACTCAAAGTGCATGCATCAACCTTGATGTCAAATGAGAGAATTCCGAACTCTTGGCTTGTTTTTTATCCCTGTTCACAAAAATTTGTGTGTGAAGAGGCAATAAAGAGGTCTTACCATCTCATTGCTTTAAGCCTCAGCAGGAAGCAGCATAATTTCTCCACTTCACTAAAGGCGCATGCCACCTAACCACCCAGCATTACACAGTACCAAGCTAGCCTCAGAATCATCTCCTTGTCATCCCCGAAGAACATCAGCTTGCAGCCCCTATCTGGAAAATGCTGGTCCATAAATTCCCACCTTGCTCTTTCACAGTCAAGTCCTTGTTTAAGCCTCCACCCATTCAGCAACAATCTGCAGCCATGTGCCACCAGTTCTCCTTACCCCAAAAATCTTTCAGCCCGGAAGAACAGCAGACTGCATGCTCATCCATCTCCCCCTCTCTTGGACAGACCTCACCCAGTGCCAATCCTCCCCTTCTATATTCCTTTCCCGGACTCCCACGTTTTCTGCTGTCATAGATCAGTGACAGTGGGCTGCCAAACTCGGCTCCTCTTCTTCCTTCTGCTTCACTTGCCCATGGGAATAATTTTAATTCCTCTCTCTGCCCACCTCTACTATCTTGCGTAGTGAGGAACCAGGTCTAACATTCCCACCTGCCTGCCTGGGAAGGTGCCACCTCCCCTCCCTGCCACGCAGGCCCCTTCCTCAAGAACACAAGGTGGCTAGGCATATTCTTGGCTCTACGTTCCTCCACCCAACCCCTTCCTCCCACTGCCACCTCCTCGCTGGGGGACAGAGGGACATGCAAGCTCTTTGACTTCCCCGAGGAGACCAGCCCTCTTTCCTTCTCCCTGCCATCTTACCTGAAGGAGGCCGGGAACACGACATCCAGCCTCTCCCCCTCCCCATTACCCGGGAAAGGCCCAATTCCCCCCTTCCAAACTTTGCCCCACCCGCCCCTTCGCTCGCGGGCCCCGCGCCGACACCTCAGCCTCACTGCCGGGCCGGGGGCCCGGGAACCGCAACGCCAGGAGCCCCCGCCCGCCCCATCTTGCCCTGCTGCACCCCCGGCGCCCCAGAGAAGCTCGCCTAGCCGCCACCTCCCGCCCTCGCCCTTCCTCCTCCCACCTCCGCTGGAGAGGTGCGAGGGGCCGGCGAGCAGCCCCGAGCCCGCCGGCTCCACCGCCGGTGCCGGCGAGGGGCGGAAGCAGGTCGAGGCGCGGCGGTGGGGAGAGCCCGTGCGGCAAGCAGGCCGCGCCGCGCAGTGCCCCGGCGGGAGGAAGGGCGGCGGGTGGCTGACGGGGCGCCAAGGCCAGCCGGTGCCTTCGGCACCTGAAGCGCGGCCTGCTCCGGGGGTGGCGGGGAGCAGCCCGTCCCTCCGCACGTACTCACCGCCGGGTTCGCCATTACGCAGCGGCAGCAGCAGCACCGCCTGGGGCCGCCGCCGCTGCCCGGCAGGAGGCACACGCGCGGGGGGGGGAGAGGAGGCGGGGGTGTGGGTGGAGGAAGAGATGCCCCGCTCCTGACAGCTCCCTGCCGGGCGGCCGTTGGCAGTAGCGGCTGCTCTGAGGCGGCGGCGGCGGCATCCCCTCCCCCTTCAGGGGATTCCCCCCGCCGACTCCCCCGCCGGGCGCCCGGGGAGCCGCTGGCCGAGGGCGGCACTTACCGGGTGGCAAGGCGGCTGGCGCAGGCCGGGAGAGGCGGGCGCCGGCGTCGCGGGCGAGGGCGGCGCGGCGTGCCGGGTTCTCCTCCCCCGCCGCCCACTGCGCAGCGGGCCAGGGCGGGCCGCGCTGGGCGGGAGGGGCGGCCGGGCCCCGGGCGAAGTTTCACTCGCGCCGCACCGCGACCCCAGCGCACCCGCGGGCACAGGCTGGGGGGTGCATTTGCATATCTGTCACCCCCGCGCTGATTGGCCGCCGCCGCGCACTGACACGGCGCCTCGGGCAGGGAGGCAACGCGGCTCCGGTTGAGCGGAGAAGGGGAGGGCGGGGTGAGGACGCGAGCAGGGGAAGGGGCGTGCGCTGGAGGAGTGTGTGCGTCAGGAGGGCACGGGAAGCGGGAGCGTGCGGCTTTCCTTCCCGAGACACCTTCACCTCCCGTAGCAGGCCCCGCGGGAGGGGGCAGCCGTGAGGGGAGCCGCTGAAGTGGTGTCTGTATGCGCGGCAGGGCCCGCCGAGCCTATCCAATATGGCCCCCTTGCGCGGGTAGAAGCCAATCCCGGCAGCGTTTACTCTGAAGGCTCCAGCGGAGGCCAGGCCCGAGATGCTGGGCAGGCCGAAGCGGCTCTGGCCGGAGCGGCGGGGGGAGCCGGGAGTCTCTGGGATCTCCAGCACGTTTCCGCGAGGCGCTGGCGCAGCCGCCGTCGGCGGTTTCCTCGGGAGCAGCGTGGCGGGCTGCCCGGCGCCGCGGGGCACGGCTCGGCAGGGCAGGGCAGTGCACAGCCCGCTTCGCCGTCGGGGCCGCGGTTCCTGGCGCGGCGCTGCCTCAAGGGAGGAGGAGGAGGAGGAGAAGGGCTCCCGCAGCGGCGGTTCCCTTTATTACAATAAAACTTCTGGCGTTCGTGTAAGACCTCCACCGAGATACAGCTTGTGAGCGAAGTCCCTCCGGGGAGAGCCCGTGGGGTCAGCAGCTCAGTGAGTGAGTTGACCTATGGGTCAGATGTTGCATTGCAGCCCAAGTGCTAGCAGGGAGAGCAAAGAGGAAACCCGCCTTTCAGAGGTAAATAAAGGTGGACACCAGGCAAACCATGTGAAGCCATTTCCCGGTGGATCGCTTGACTTTTTTACAGGGAGCACAGATTCCTACAAGTTAAAGAGAAGTCTTTCCCGTTGCTTTTGCATGTTTTTGTTTTTCCTCATATAAAGCAAAGTGCTTTAAATGCCAACTATTAATTTTTAATATAGAAATTTAGAAGTAGTATTTAAGATAGAAATTTAGGATAGCAAAACTTCACATTCATACTCTCCGAGTTAACTTCTGTTAAAATTACTGAGCTACGAAGTTCCCTGTACCAGGAGACCACAGCAGAAGGCTGGAGGAAGAAGTTCCTAGCTTGGTTGCAGAGAGCATCACTGAAAGGGCTTGCATGCATTTTTATCTATAATTACATATAAATAGAAAAAGCTCTTTAGGTTAGAAGTTACATAGCTCTTGTTGAGTTGACATAAGGACTAAATTAGAATTCCAGGAACATGAGAGGATTCCCACCCAGATTTCCCTGCACTTGGATATTGTCCCTGGGAGGACTGTGTGCACAGCGGCAATGAGAAATCCCATCCTAAGGCTTCCTGCTGTAGTTTGCTAGCAGGAAGCTAAGGATATACTTCTATCAACCTGTTGCTTCTATATTTAGCATACCATTTAACATAAGAGTTTGTCACTTTAACCAATATTAAACTTGAGTATGGCATAGGGGTTGGAACTAGATGATCTTAAGGTCCTTTCCAACCCTAACTATTCTATGATTCTCAGATCTTGTACGCTTAATTATATATTGTAATACATTAATTGATTTCAGGATTTCTAAATCACTCAACTGAGCTATTGTAGGTGCAAGCACAAAGTAGATTCTTACTCCACCTTAGTTCTGAAGGCAAGCCTTTAAGCAGGCTAGTTGAATATTTTAGATTTATAGCACTTTTGTCTTTCTGCTTACTTCTTAACTCTTTCATGGCTAAAACCTCTTCAGAAAGTCTGCTGTTAACAGTTACGGTGAAGTTCCTGTGTTAATTCTTTCAGCCAGTCCAATGGATTTTCTTTTTTTTTTTTTTTTTTTTTGTATTTTCCCAATCTTTCACTAATAACTGAGAACAAATTCAGAAAATGAACATACCTGTGGTGTTTTGTTTTGTTTTGTATCCTAGTGTTTTTTAAAGGAAAACACATATGTCTCTACTCCTCCAACCTCCACAGAGAAAGTGGTAACTGCTTTTGTGGAAAAAAGGTCACCATCGCTGTTTGATTAGAATTAGCCAGCTGTCCTGGGTTTAGCAGTAGCAGTCATTTTTCTCCTTCTTGGTAGCTGGTGCAGTGCTGTGTTTTGACTTTTGGGCTGGGAACAGAACTGGTAACAAGGGTGTTTTGGTTTGGCCAAGGACTTTGTGAGCCTCATGCTCTGCCAGGGAGGAGGGGAAGCTGGGAGGAAGCAGAGACAGGACACCTGACCCAAACTGACCAAAGTGTAGTTGTAGTACTTCCCTAATAAAGCTATCAACACTGCTGTAGCATTGTAAAGGGCTCTCAGCTGTAGATGTATAAATGGCAGTGTCGTAAGTTGAGAGCACAAGCTTAGAATGGTATATCACATGAATGGCTGAAAATAGGATCATGTGACTGGTTATTCTGTTGCTCAAAAGGACATTGAATCTCACGAATGCTTAATGTCTGGATGGATCCTCTTAGTCTTTAGAATACAAACAGGTAGATTAAATGTATAGAATTGTTTTTTGTTTGGGGCTTCATTTTTTAAATGTGCCAATATCGCATCAGTTTCAGTGATAGCTTTTGCAGTGTTGAATTTTCTTTCCATCAAAACTTCTGCCACTAATCCCAAAATCCTACTGTTGTTTCAAACAATCGTAATTGTAGTATGTTTTACACATTTTATGAGATCTTTGTTTTCTCAGCACTGCTGCCTCACAATTTAATTACATTGCTTTGATCCATCATGGCATACAGATGACTTTTCTAAAATACTGGGCTTAGTAAGAGTGGCAGAATACTTTGTCACTCCCCTCTCTTACTTTCTATAAATATCTTTCTTCAGATGTCCCATGTACAACAGAGTTAGAACACATGCATTTTTTATGTTCTTCACTCCCACAGCACTATAGCAATTCATTCTGCCTTAGGATTTACCATATGTGTGCCTTGTAACATATTGTAGTCTATAGAGGAAGAACTTCTGTGTACTCAAAACAAGACCACTCATCCTGTATCCTGTGAGCATGGGGCAAAATTTTCAAAGAAAAGGCAACAGAGGAAAATAGTGGCTGCACTTGCCTCGTTTCCTGTGCTTTTGATTATCCATGAAAGTTGCTGCAGGGGTATTGAGATCAGGACTGGAATGACTCATAGAAGCGTTAAGGTTGAAAAAGACTTTAAGATCATTGAGTACAGCCCTCACCCCAGCACTGCCAAGTCTACCACTAAAGGATGTCACTAAGATCCACACATCTTTTAAGTAACCCCAGGGATGTTGACTCCACCCCTTCCCTGGGCAGCCTATTCCAGTGCTTGACAACCTTTTTGTGGAGAAGTTTTGGCTGGTACCCAGTCTAAAGCTCCCCTGCCGAAACTTAAGGCCATTTCCTCTTGGCCCATCACTTGTTACATGGACAAGAGACTGAAGAGACTGACCGTCACCTCTTTTCAGGTAGTTGTGGAGAGCAATAAAGTTCACATGCAACTGAATCAGCTGCTGAGATTCCGCTGTTGCCACAGTGACTGCTTTGATCCTTCTCAGTAGCCACTCTGTGAGGCTTGGGAAAGCAAAGAGCAGCTGTCTGCACAGATTGCTGCTATTAGAGCAACTCTTTGTAGATACATTCTAAAAGCCTCTTAGGAACCTGTGGTGCAGGTGAAGACTTGTAGTGCCATGCAAACCAAACCCGTGGTGTTTCTGTGCTTGGTGCATTGCCTCTGCGATATGCAGCATGAATAGGGAGCAAAATACTTTTGCTGTATGACTTCTGGAGGCATTAACAAATCTGCAAGGTGAAGGAAGCTCATGTGGTTTAGCTCTGAATATATTCAAAGTCATAGGTTCCCAAATTGGTAAGCTTCTCTTGTTGTCAGCTGTTGGCTGGCAGTTTGTAGGGTGGTTTGATCTGGAATATACACTGGAACTCCTGCAAAGAGTAGCTGTGCTGTACACCTGCAGATGTGAAACACTACAGATGCAAAGTAAGTACACGGAAGCAGATGGTTTCCCTCATGGCCTAGCAGAGGCAGGTGTAAACCAGAGTGGGGTTATAAATCCTTTTAGATTAGGACAAATTTTATTTTGTTTGACTCTCTGGGCACAATTGCATAGTGTATAGATTAGAGATACTGGAATTCTGAATAGAAACCTATTATATTGTGATAACTACAAATAAAAATCTGAGTGCTGATTAAATGTGCAAGTAATCTATTTGGTCAGATGGAAATCTCTTGGCAGGTGGAATGTTTTACTTGTGGGATGAGATGTCCTTAAAATGTCCCTGGCAGCTGGATACTGTTGATGTAAATTGAGTAAATCTGCAGTTAGGGCATCAAAATGCTGATTTCTAAAACTGCTTCTACTGGTGTTTACTCAAACACCTACACCTGTAATTTATTGTCTGCTTGCCACAATGACAGCCACAAGTACAGTGTTAACAGATAGAACTATATTGAAAGGATTAAAATGACGTCTGCCATGAAATAGGCAGTGTGAAAGGAGAACATTTAAAATCAGATAACTGAAAAAGCTTTTTTTTACTAAACTGTGTTTTCATTAAGAAATTTTGAAAGTGTATTTCTTAGGGGATTGCTGGCATTAAACAATTTTAGGTTTTGGTGAAGATTTGTTATGTTGTCTTTTGAGATAACAGAAGTTCATATCACAATAGGGTGAGGCCAGTTTGTGAATCTGGGTGCTGAGATTTAAGAGATCTGTGAACGGGACTTTAAAGTGTTGTCTGTAAAGATGAGGTTTTTAAAGCAAAGGTGATACAGAGCTTCTTTAAGCACTTGTGTTACAGAAAACAGCCCTTTAAGACCAGTGTTGGAGGTGTTGATGACTAGAAGAGGTGCAGGACTAAAGGTCTTCCTACTGTCATGGTGTTATGTAAGACAACGCTGAAGCCTTGCCATAGTTTTCTGCAGTGTAGTTGAATGTGGAGGAGTTTTCACGAAACGAAGAAAACTAACAGTTTTAGAAATAATAGGTAAGAGGTTTTATTAAAGGAAAAATACATTGGAGATGTTATGCTGCTTCTGAAGCATGAAGGAAGCCTAGAAGTAGTTTAAGTGATATGTTAATAGGGTGTTTTGAGTTGTGCTTGTACGTAGGATGCTGAAAGTGAATGTGCTAGTCAGCCTTTGAAAATGTATCTCTTTATAATTCTTTTCTGTTTGTTTCTAGCTACAGAAATTGAATGGATATGCTATTACCTGATATTTTTTTTTCTGTTAATGTAGAGTTTGATGTGAGTATTCTCTTTGAAGTTTTGTGCTGCTAAATGTTTTTTCAGATCTATTTACTATAAGACTGCTTATCTGTGTTTATTGTTCCTGTGCTGGTTTTAAAGGTATCTGGAGTTGGAAACTGCTTTTTGATTTGGGATAATTTCTAGGACAGTTGTAATTAAGGACTGAATAGCTTTGAAGAGGAAGAAAAAGGTTAATATTTGAGAATTCTGAGGTAGAGGAGTACTTCTTGGGTTTTTGTTAAACAGCTTTTCTGAAGGTGCCTGGCTCCTGACTGTGAGACACTAGTGGGTCTGCTGCTAAAACTGAGTTCTGTTCTTTGCTGTTGTTTGCTTTTTCTTTTTTCTTTTTAGCAGAACACGCAAAGAGCTGTGTTTGGGTGTTACTGAGGTACAATTGTCTACTGGAAGGGATACTTAAGGAGCTACAGCCATGGAATTTTCTTTGTAAAGATGGATAGAGCATTAGTAGCGATCTCTACTCTCTATTGAAGGTTTTTGGTGCTGTTACTAGTGTGAAAGTGATAAGCCCATGATAGGGGAAAATTTTACATATGTTAAAGTTTCAAAGTATCAGGTAGAAGTTTGGTAGGTAGTAGGAAGGAAGAGTAGCATTAATATGCTGTTTTAGAATCATAGAATCATAGAAGAGTTAGGGTTGGAAAGGACCTTAAGATCATGTAGTTCCAACCCCCCTGCCATGGGCAGGGACCTCTCACACTAAACCATGTCACCCAAGGTTCTGTTCAACCTGGCCTTGAACACCGCCAGGGCTGGAGAATTAACAACCTCCCTGGGCAACCTATTCCAGTGCCTCACCACCCTAACAGTAAAGAATTTCTTCCTGATATCCAATCTAAACTTCCCCTGTTTAAGTTTTAACCCATTACCCCGTGTCCTATCACTACAGTCCCTAAGGAAGTGTCCCTCCCCAGCATCCCTATAGGTCCCCATCAGATACTGGAAGGCTGCTATGAGGTCTCCACGCAGCCTTCTCTTCTTCAGGCTGAACAGCCCCAACTTTCTCAGCCTATCTTCATACGGGAGGTGCTCCAGTCCCCTGATCATCCTCGTGGCCCTCCTCTGGACTTGTTCCAACAGACCTGTGTCCGTTTTATGTTGAGGACACCAGAACTGTACACAATACTCCAGGTGAGGTCTCACGAGAGCAGAGTAGAGGGGCAGGATCACCTCCTTTGACCTGCTGGTCACACTCTTTTTGATGCAGGCCAGGGTACGGTTGGCTTTCTGGGCTGCAAGTACACAGTGAAGCTGGCTCATGTTCATTTTCTCATCAACCAACCCCGTAAGTCCTTCTCCGCAGGGCTGCTCTGAATCTCTTCTCTTCCCAACCTGTAGCTGTGCCTGGAATTGCTCCCACCCAGGTGTAGGACCTTGCACTTGTCATGTTTAAACTTCATGAGGTTGGCATCAGCCCACCTCACAAGCGTGTCAAGGTCCCTCTGGATGGCATTCCTTCCCTCCAGCGGATCAACGAACCACACAGCTTGGTGTCATCTGCAAACTTGCTGAAGGCGCACTCAATCCCACTGTCCATGTCAGCGACAAAGATGTTACACAAGACTGGTCCCAACTCCGATCCCTGAGGGACACCACTCGTTACTGGTCTCCAGCTGGACATTGAGCCATTGACCACAACTCTTTGGGTGCAGGCATCCAGCCAGTTCTTTATCCACCGAGTGGTCCACCTATCGAATTGATGGTTCTCCAATTGAGAGACAAGGATGTCGTGTGGGACAGTGTTAAGCGCTTTGCAGAAATCCAGGTAGATGGCATCAACTGCTCGACCCCTGTCTGTCAGTTCCATAGCCCCCTGTCCTGGGTTCAGCAGTAGCAGTCATTTTTTCTCCTTCTTAGTAGCTGGTGCAGCACTGTGTTTTTGACTTTCAGCCTGGGAACAGCTCTGATAACACTGATGTTTTTAGTTACTGCTCAAATGTTTAGTCTGACCAAGGACTTTCTGAGCCTCATGCTCTGCCAGGTAGGAGGGGAAGTCGGGAGGAAGCAGAGACAGGACACCTGACCGAAACTGACCAAAGGGGTATTCCATACCACAGCACGTCATGCCCAGGATGTAGAATTAGGGGCAGTTACCCAGAAGGCCTAGATCACTGCTGGGTGGGGACAAGGTATCGATCGGTGGATGGTGGGCAGGATGATGGGAGGAACCGATCCCCGCGGCCGAGCCCAGCCAGGCAATGGCCGAGAGCAGCTCGGCAGCTGCGCGCCGAGCCCCGCAAGCCCAAGCCCCAGGAGGATGCGGAGAGCAAGATACCACCTTTGGGAGCCTCAGCAGAGTCCAGCCTTGAGCACCCGCGACAAGTGGAGGATGCAGGAGACCATGCAGCATTTCCCACCAAGGCAGAGGACGAACGTCTTGACTCAGAAAAAGAGGAGCTGGTGGTGGGGGAGCTGGAAAGCACAGGAGCTACACCAGCCGCAGTGACAAGTACAGCAGCATCGTTTGAGAGTTCTGAAGGTTTTGAATTGCCTTTGAGTACTCTTGGGACCTGCCTGCTGATTGTGATGGAGATCAGCATGGGGGCACACATGCAGAGTGTGTTTTACCCACTACCATTTCGTCTGATCTCAAGAGTTAAGCACAGTCGGGTTTGGGTCTTGTCTAGGGTTAGCCAATGATATAGGAGGACCAAGAGGTTTTCCCCAAGGCTGGACAGTCATGAGTGGCAAGGTATATGGGACAGTATGAGTGTATATCTAGTCCACTGGGCCCCACTTTGGAAGCATCGGAGATGGAAGGCAGCTGTATGGAGTCCCCAGCGACAAGTTGCAGAAACTGCTGGAGGGGACAGTGAATTATTTTGAGCCTGGTGGGCCAATTGTACTTCAGACCATGAGGGCAGAGATGCAACATAGAGATGGACTCATGATCAAGGGGTGGACTTATCAATGGACACTATTGCCCAGGTTATTCACGAGTGCGAACACTGCACACAGCTTCTCCTGCTCTGAAAGACTGTTACAAGAGATGGAGCCAGCCATCATGGACCAGATGGACTCAGCAGCTTTATAGGGACTGGTCCATGCACTAAGATAAGAGTGCACTGAGATGAGAGTGATGGTATATTGAAAATGTAGGGTCTGAGCGTGACGTGAATGGTATGGAATAAGGGGTGGATAATGTCCTGGGTTCAGCAGTAGCAGTCATTTTTTCTCCTTCTTAGTAGCTGGTGCAGTGCTGTGTTTTTGACTTTCAGCCTGGGAACAGCTCTGATAACACTGATGTTTTTAGTTACTGCTCAGATATTTAGTCCGACCAAGGACTTTCTGAGCCTCATGCTCTGCCAGGTAGGAGGGGAAGTCGGGAGGAAGCAGAGGCAGGACACCTGACCAAAACTGACCAAAGGGGTATTCCATACCACAGCACGTCATGCCCAGGATGTAGAACTAGGGGCAGTTACCCAGAAGGCCTAGATCACTGCTGGGTAGGGAGAAGGTATTTATCGGTGGATGGTGGGCAGTGGTATTCTCTTCCCTTGTTGTTTCCCTTATCATTATTATTACTGGTGATAGCAGCAGTGATTTGTGTTACATCTTAGTTACTAAACTGTTCTTATCTCAACCCGTGGGAGTTGCATTCTCTTGATTCTCCTCCACATCCCTCCGGGAGCAGGGGGAGGTCAAGAAGGGGGGTGGGGGGATGGGGTGTGCGTGTGAGAGAGAGACTGCGTACCTGAATGTGCTTGAACCACATCACCCCCATAGAAGGTCACCAAATTGGTCAGGCAGGATTTCCCCTTAGTGAAGCCATGCTGGCTGTCACCAAACACCTTGTTGATTTTCATGTGCCTTAGCATGCCTTCCAGGAGAATCTGCTCCAAGATTTTGCCAGGCACAGAGGTGAGACTGACTGGTCTGTAATTCCCTGGGTCATCCATTTTCCCCTTCTTGAAAATGGGGGTTATATTTCCCTTTTTCCAGTCATCGGGACCTTCACCTGACTGCCATGATTTTTCAAATTTGGTGGACAGTGGCTTAGCAGCTTCATTTACATTAGCAACTTCATTTGCCAGTTTTACTTAATTCCGAATACTAGATAGGGAAACACTTGAGATAAATGAAAAAGGAGCTTTAGAAACTCTTTGTGTAGTTTGAATCTACAAAATAAAATATAAGAGTAAGTTAGTAGTTTGTCAGGTGCTGTATTCTGGGTCTGTAGTAGGGAAGGGTCCCTCTTGAAGGAAAAAATTACAGTCAAGAACAGCTGCACTGTAAATGGGGTTGCTAATAATAATTAAGAGATTGCTAATCATAATTAAGAGATTGTGGGTCTTGCCCATGTACCTCTGTTAAACTTCTTTGGGTTCTAGCTTCAGGACTAATTTCAGTCCACAAGTAGCTGTGAAATCAGGTAGTATTGTAGTCCCTTCAGTTTGTCAGAAAACATAGTAACTCAAGAGAATGATTAATGTACTGGGGTTTTTTAGGTGCCTTCAAAAATGTGGTTTCAGAAACTGGTTTATGTAAGGTCGATATTAATCTTAGTATGTTTCGTGTCATAAGCTGTAAACAGCATATGTAGTAAATCCCTAAAATGTTAAGTTTTAATGTAGTACTTTAGTGGAAAATGCTGTTTGTTTCCTGACTTTATATCATGTATGCTGCCACAAAACAGGTAGCAAACTGTTAACATTATGCTCTGGTTTACTCTAAATTCCCTTTTTATGTGATAATAAGCTAGTGAAATAAACCCTGGAAAGTCACTTGCTTCAGTGCAGCATGTGTGTATTGCCTCACAAAGAGTCCTATCATTGCAGATAGGTGTTTGAAGAGTTGGGGTTTGTTATCTTAGTTTTGTGTGAGGCATTCATTTACCTGATATGACTTGATAAAACAGAGCATTATCTGCTTAAAGTGCTTTCATACTGCTCATACTCAGTGAGCAGTATGAAAGAATGCTCAAAACCAGTCATGCAAGGCTAAACTTTTTTCTACCCACTGTAGAAAGCTTCTGCTGCCCTCTTCTGGTCTTTCTAGATGTGTTTGTCCTCTAAAGCTGTTACAGCATTAGTTTTCCTTTAAAGATGAATTTTCAGCTGCCAAAGCTAATGTTACAGGATATGGAGTGTTTGTCTATGATAAAACTACTAGCTTTGTTGATGGCAGGAAACAGTGCGTGTCAGTTACCTCAATTTTTGCAAAGCTTTTCACATCTTTTCTTGCAGTATTTATATGTCCAAGTTTGCTCTGAATGGGTAGAGAGTCAGATGAGTGGGAGAGCGGATGCTAGGGTGTGGAGTGTGTAATAGTCTGTACAAATGATGGTAATGGATAGAGTATCACAGGGACCTGTTCTGAGACTAGTTCTGTTTAATATCTTAATCGATTGCTCAGATGAGTTTGCGGGTGCCACGAGAATGGGGGAGGACCTGATGACATGCTTAATGACAAGACTGCCATTCAGAGATCTAAACAAGCTGGAGGGCTGGTAGGAACTGGCTTTCCTGAAGCTTGCTTTTTAATGCCAGATTCCTAAAATGTTTTCAGAAATCTCCTGTGCAGTCTTGGACACATTCAGAGATTTGATTTGTAAATCTAAATAAGGTAATGTGCCAAACAAATGAGTCAGCTTCTTGTCTGATGATAAATGTGGATTATTATTGGTTGCTTTACAAAACTTAAAGCTACGAAGCAGTGATTCAGTCTCTTGTCTGTGTTTGCTTCAGTTAAGTAAACAAATTTGTACTGAAGTAATTGCCAAGTGATCATGAACCTGAAAGCATGGTTGTGTATTTTATAATTCTGTATTATTAACTTGGACTAAAACTAATCTTCTCTTAGCCAAATTAAAAAAAAAAAAAAACCAAGGTAAATTTTTTTGGTCAGTCATGCGTTGTATTTTTAAACTGAGCCATCTTCCTTTTGCTTTTAACTTGATATATGTAGAAGCAAGATTTGCAATTCATGATCTGTGTAAAATGAATTTGGAGCTGTGTAAACATTAGTACCATGTAGCTTGTGCAAATTGTTGTCTTGTGAGTTCTTAAGGTATCATGGAGAAACTGCTAATACTACTGATTTCTGTAAACTGTGTAGTTGAGCACTCAGTATGTGCACTGCAGTAATCAGCTTGGAACATCTGCTCTATGCCAGAGGTCTTACTGGTCCGTACAGTACACCTCTGTAGTGGCTTTGTGTTACTTCTCTGCCTGCCATACAGTTTTCAGTAGGGTTTTGATTATCAAATTACTAAACCAAAGGAGCTTGCTATCTGTGTGCCCCGAAGTATCTTCTTCTGAGGACAGATTCAAGGTAAACTCTGTGGGATTCAGTAGTCACTTGGCTCAAGTGATTTGGACAATCACAAGTAAAGCCGGAGTACTGCAAGAGGCACACTGAGCAGGCTGCAGTCTGCTCTTCTGCAGTACCAAATCTGTCCGTCAGGGAGCTGTAGGCAGAACAGATGTGGCTGGCTGCCGGTGTCTTTAAGAAGCCACAGGGGAGAGGTTTTGTTTCATCGGGGTTTGCAGACCAGTGTGCCTAAATTCAGTTGGAATAATTCTTTGGATCTGGGCCTGAACAAATGAAATTCCTTTGGACCGTGACTCTGTGGGCTGAAGTCAAATGTTTAACATCCGCTTACAAGTGATTTTTTTCATACTGTAAGATGTAGTTCTAAAGACTTGGAATGTTCTGACTTGCGTTTGTTGTGTTATGCTTAATTTCTGTATAAGTTGTTTACCAGTCACGAAGTGCAAGGAATATGGTGATGTTAAAGGCCTTATAAATATTACCTGTGGAAACATTACTGAAACAGCCATGTGAAGCTTAGCCTACTTTTGGTTGTCTTTCTTTGGTGGTTGGCTATTACTGAATACAGTAAACCCAGATCTGTGTGGGAGAAATGAGAAATTTGTGTCTTCTAGCAAAATATTTATTGGCAGGTAACACACTGTCACTTCTCAAAGTTAATTCTAACATATCCTTCCTAGGGAACAGAATCAGTTGTACAGTACAGTTTCTGGTCCTCCTGTGTCACATGTTTAGTTTTTTATCAGTGCCATAAAACCTTAGTAAATTTCCAGATATTTGTAACTGATCTTGTATTTTGTAATACTGCAGGATATGAAAATTAACCTTGGGATGACTGACAGCTAAACTGCTTACTTGAAGCTAACTTCTGACTGTAGTTCACTAAAAATGTAATCTTAAATATGTGTTCTATCCAACTAGCCATGCATTGCCTGTGCAGAGTTTTATCACTGTCTTCTGATTGTTCCTTGTGGACATGTAGGAATTAGGATTGCATTTTGGCTATACTGTTTGATTGTTCAACTGCCTTACTGGTTTCCCTCTCCCCACTACAATTACTTTTTCTTCCTTTTTTTAACTTCCACCAGTAGTAACTGTTCCCTCCACTCCTTCTCAGCATAGATATTTAGTTGTAGGCAGGTTTCTTCAGTGTGTGTATGCATGTATGTAGTTTAGTATATGGTTTGGTTTTTTTAGTAGCACTTAATAAAAGAAGAAGATTCATGATAGTGGCTCTAAGAAACTGGTTTCTGGTTTCACCTATTTGGAAGTTAGGAAAAAAGAAATTAGCCAATTTCCATTTTGACAGATTTACATGTAATATAGTCTTTCATCCGTTTTAGAAATTACATGGAGGAGGTGTGCGTATGTATATATATATAAGTAATCCTTTTACCAAGTGCCACATTTCAATTTAAGAAAAACCACTTAATAGCACAAATACTGCCCAACCCTCACATCAGTCCTAAAACTACTGCAAAAAATGAGATTTGGCACCTCTCACAAGAGGGCACTGCAACTTTGTGTATATTATTGTGTGCTATGAAATCTAGCAACAGAAAGCTAAATAATAGTGTCACTTTCCAGTGTAATTTATTTCAAAACCAAGCTCTTATGAATAAAGATTCCCAGTTCTTTTTTATGTTTTAGATTAAATTATTGAAACTAACACAAAAATAAGAGTTGAGAGCTTTGAAATGGAATGTCCTTTTGTCAGCTTCAGGTGAAAGTATTGTAGCAGGTCATGACTAAGGCCAAATATGTCAAGAAACCTGTGATCTCATTAAAAAAACAAACAAACGAACAAAAACCACCAAAAAAATGGACACAATCGACTAATGTATTTCCTTAGCAAAGCCTTAAGTGTCATTAGATGGCTCAGTAGGCAAGTCATGGTAAGAGGAGTGTTCACTTAGTAAAGATTAATTATAGCCTCAGGCATATCAACTTTATTATGTCCAATAAGTATGGCAAACAGCTGGAGGAACATGTTTGTGTTTACACTTGATAGCATTCTCTTGCCTCAGGGTCTGACTCCTGAAGGAATAATTAGTTGTTGTAGTTGAATTGTTCCTGATTTTGCAAACTGCTTTTTTTTTTTTTTTTTGGCGTGTGTTTAATTCTGTGCTTTAAATAAAACAAAATGAAGGTATTTGATACTGAAGTCAATACATAATTTACTAAATAGTGTCTGAACTCTAAAGCAGAGTGTGTGTGGTTTGGTGGGTTTTTTTAATTGATTAATCCATGCATTATTGGATTTAGGTTTTGGTATAGAATGGTTTTTTTCAGTGAAAAAGTGAAAGGCAACCTACAAATGATTGGACTTTTAGGGTCTACCTGCTGAAGAAATTATCATCTGCCAGCTTTGCAATTTTCCATAATGGCTCTCTGTTCTGACATTACCTCCCACTGAATAATATTGAAACTCATGAACTCCAAAGTTATATAAAAACATATATCAAGGGAGGTTTGGAAGTAAACCCTGTAAATAGCTAAAGGGATCAGGTACCTGGCTCAGCAGCTTACCTGTTTTCTCCGTTTTCAGTAGCTTTGCCTATTTTTCCTTTTGAGTTGTCTATTCTGTTTTGAGAGCATCTCTCCACATCCTAAAAAAGATGCACAATGGATTGTGAAGTGTATTTTGCTTGGCTCAAAGAGCAAATATCCATGAACAGACTGTCTGCCAAAACTGGGTTCCAATGCCTCATAGGAAAAGTCTTTTCTCTAGAGAAAAAGATGAAGGACTTAACCAGAAGGTGTTTCATTAAGAGCTGCATACTGGGACTTAAATTTTCCAGTTTCTATTGACAGAAGTAAGTAACTGGACTCCATCTCACCGAAAAAATAGGTACATTTGAGTGTAACTGATGGGGTTGGCTTTTTTTAATCTAGGATGTTTTGCAGAGTTAGGGTCTGGTTCTGCACAGCAGGAAAGATTGATTCACTGCATCAGCAGTCTACTACAAAATCTGTTGGTCACATTATGTAAGAACTTGCTAGGAGATGCAAAATTACTACTAAAGAAGCTAATTCTCAACTGTCTGCGTCCTCTCTGATTGAAGGAAAACACCCTATTACTTTCTGGTAGTAGCGTGAAATCACTTTCTGAAGTTTGTATTTCTGAAGTTGGTAGGTCAGCTGGAGCTTTCTTCCCCCAAATACTTTCTGGTTAAAATATGATTATCTCTAAAGTAATTATCCATGTGGTGATAGAGCTTCATTGTATTATTGAAAAGTCAAAGAGGTACTGTGCCCATAATGGTTTTGAACCACTGGTTGAAATGACTAGATGGATTTATTTTTAACAATAGCTGGATTTATTTTTAAGAATTGGTCATACTTCAGAGTAACTGAAGACCCTTCTATCCTGGAATACATTGTTTATCACAGCCGTGACCTGTCACAGTGATCAAGGGCTTGGCAACGGCGGCACACTACTGTTCTGTTTGTTTATCTGACATCTGGAGCATGTCACTGATGCACAGATTCCTTCCTTGTCACAATCTCATACTGCAAGCTCTTATGTGACCTTTGCAATCCAAATTGCAGACCTCTTTCAGTAGCTTTATTTGAAAAATTTTTCAAGGGTGTCTATGGCTAGAATATGTCTGTGTTGTAACTTCCCCAGCAGGGAGATAGAATGACAGGACAGTTTTTCTTTAAAACTTAGAGATATGATTAGAGACTGCTAAAAGAGTAAAACTCAGAATGCAGTAAACATGCACTGCCTTGTGGTATGGCTTTTTGCTTTTTAGCTGTGCTGTTTCTGAATCCAGAGTGTCAGGCTGTCATTGCTGTCTGTCATACCTTGCAGGCAGGTGGCTGCTGGCAGGTGCAGAACTTCTCTGATGTCATAATGGGATTCTTGCAAGATTCAAAACATACATTCAGCAGAATTTTTATGTTTTATCTTCAACTGACCATATGAATATAGCAACCAATAACACCAATTAAGTTATATCAAACTCTGTTTTAGTTGCATAAAGTTGAAAGTATGAAGACACAGATGTACTTTGCTGTGTTTTATTCTTGTTCTTTGAAGTTACTTTCTATTCAATTTTGTAATAGTTTTAAGTAAGTAAACTTGTTTTGTAGCTCCTCTAAATCTTTGCATCTAACTCTTGTAGAATCTAATTTGTGTAATAGCACTATATATCCAATTGTCTTGTAAGGATTCGTGATAAATAGGTATAATTCCTATGGCCAGTTGAAACTTGCATGTGAAAGAACAAAAGGTAGAACATGTTATAAAAATAGCTACACTAGACCAAGCACAGTGGAATGTTCTGTGAGGAAAAAATGGCAGTGGGCTGAAAAATATGGTTGGATAATTTAAACTGGGTTTTCAGTCTTGTCTTTCTGTTGTTTATGAAGAGGTAAAAGAAAATAATCCTTTGTTCAGAAGGGTATTGTTGACTATGTTGACTTCAGTTTATTTTTTAACCTACATTGACAGCGCTTCTCTAAAAGCCTAGTGTATATGTCCAACATATGTGTATTTTTCTTTATTACCAGTCTCATTGTCAGGTTTGAACCTGCTTATTTATTTCCAACTACATGAGTTGACCTCTTTAATTCAGAAGCTGCTCCTTTTAGAATAAATTGGATTGAGTACTACCCTGTTCTAGCTTTGCCATAAAACTCCCTGCCCCCCCAAAAAAACCCCCCAACCCAAACAAACAAAATCTCAACAAAACCCAACAACAAATAAACAAAGAAAAAAAAACCCCACCCCCAAACCCCCACAAAAAGCCCAACCCAAACCCAGCAAAACTTGGAGAAAAAAAATGGTTGCGGTACTGGTCTTGAAATTAATTTGTGAAGGTTTATCATCTTGATACTGATTTTTAAGGTACCTCATCTTGAAGTGAGGGCACTGATCCTTATGTGTGTTTCTAGCTCCTTAAATATGCCCAAATTTAACCTTGCAGTTTTGTTTTTAAAGTGTAGTTAAATTACAGCCCTGTGAGTTCATGGCCGGTCTTCTGACCTCTGCTAAGTTAGTTAAAATTTCTACTGTGTCAAAATCTTAGGTGAATGAATACATGATTCTGGATCTCGGCTAAGACTCGGAATAAGAATGATGGTCTTGATAGGAGGAATTAATGGATACATTGGCATTTAAATACTGGATTACAGTGGCTTAAAATAACGAACTCCAAAAAAGCTGATGAAAATAGAGAGTCGAGGTAGCTGATGAGATGCAATATCTGGAATGGCTGCTCTAGAGTAGCTTATGTCTGATTTTATGTTGATGAGGAAGAATTATTTTCAAATTGCAAAGGGCATTTAAGTTAGATGCAGAACAGTCAATCTTTCAAAATACTTAAAATCTTAGTTCACAGTTTTCTGGTAGCTTGGCTGTATCAAATTTGGTGGCTCCATTTGTTTATAGAATAGTGTGGTACTATTTTTTTATTACTACTTAAAGTTTTTCATCAGCTGATGGGCATCTGGCTGTGTAGGAATGCTGCTTCCAAACTATAGGTAGTATGCTTCATATAGCTGTGTATCTCAATGAGTAAAGCTCAATCTCTGTAATAACTTGAAGTAATGGAGCAACTGGAGCCACAAATAAGCCTTCCTAGAAAACATACTAATATTGAGACCAAATTTTAAAGTCTCTGAATAGACTAAACTTGTGGAATTGATCAGTTGCTTGTCCTAATGGTTATGGAGTTATTACGTTAGTTCAACAGACTGTTAACCATATAGGCCTGCCAGATAATGCTTTGCAGCATGTAAAAAAAGTGGGGCTTGTGGGTGAAAAGACAATAACTCTTGTTATGTCTAAGGTAACTACAGCAAAACTGACATATGAAATAAAACTGGGAAGTTGCTAGAGAGAATTGTGTGCTTTTATTGGAACATAGAATGAGAATCCTTGGGTTATGAGTATGTGGTCAAAGATCCTGGTATGAGTTTTTTGGGTCTTAAAATACTTGGGTTTTGGTTCTTCCCAACTGGAATTGGTAAGATGCCCAGCTGTTGCATGAGCCATAAAAAAAGATGCTCTTCCCCCTCATTATAAGTAAACGCTTTAGCTTGACTTTTCCGCTCTGAATTCTGCTTTTTCTCTCCTTTTCATTATATATTCTGGCAAAACTGTCTCGTACTAAAGGACACAGAAGACTCCTTGTACTAGTAAATCTAGAAGGAAGCTGTGTGTGATCTGGCTGATAGAGAATACTTGTCAGATGCTTAATGGAAATAATTTTTGCTTTGCAGTTCAGGCTATGTAACAAGACAGAAAACAAGTTATGGTAGATGATAATTTTGTGTAAGGAATTTCTAGTGCGTGTGGTGTGGGTTTTTTTGTTCTGTGATTTTGGGTGTCTTTTTATGCAGAGGTAACCTTCTCTTCTGGTAAAATAGACAAAAACTTAGAATCATAGAATAGTTAGGGTTGCAGAGGACATTAAGATCATGTAGTTCCAACCCCCCTGCCATGGGCAGGGACACCTCACACTGAATCATGTCACCCAAGGTTCTGTTCAACCTGGCCTTGAACACTGCCAGGGCTGGAGCATTCACAACCTCCCTGGGCAACCCATTCCAGTGCCTCACCACCCTTACAGTAAAGAACTTCTTCCTTATATCCAATATAAACTTCCCCTGTTTAAGTTTTAAAACGTTACCCCTTGTCCTATCACTACAGTCCCTAATGAAGAGTCCCTCCCCAGCACCCCTATAAGTCCCCGTCAGATACTATGAGGTCTCCACGCAGCCTTCTCTTCTTCAGGCTGAACAGCTCCAACTTTCTCAGCCTATCTTCATACAGGAGGTGCTCCAGTCCCCTGATCATCCTCGTGGCCCTTCTCTGGACTTGTTCCAACAGTTCCATGTCCTTTTTATGCTGAGGACACCAGAACTGCACACAATACTCCAGGTGAGGTCTCACAAGGGCAGAGCAGAGGGGCAGGATCACCTCCTTCGACCTGCTGGTCACGCTCCTTTTGATGCAGACCAGGATACAGTTGGCTTTCTGGGCTGTGAGTGCAAAATGAAGCTGGCTCATGTTCATTTTCTCATCGACCAGCACCCCCAAGTCCTTCTCCGCAGGGCTGCTCTGAATCTCTTCTCTGCCCAACCTGTAGCTGTGCCTGGAATTGCTTCCACCCAGGTGTAGGACCTTGCACTTGTCATGGTTAAACTTCATGAGGTTGGCATCAGCCCACCTCGCAAGCATGTTAAGGTCCCTCTGGATGGCATTCCTTCCCTCCAGCGTATCAACCAAACCACACAGCTTGGTGTCATCTGCAAACTTGCTGAGGGGGCACTCAATCCCACTGTCCGTGTCAGCGATGAAGATGTTAAACAAGACCAGTCCCAACTCCGATCCCTGAGGGACACCACTCGTTACTGGTCTCCAGCTGGACATTGAGCCGTTGACCACAACTCTTTGTGTGTAGGCATCCAGCCAGTTCTTTATCCGCTGAGTGGTCCATTCACCAGATTGATGTCTCTCCAATTGAGAGACAAGGATGTCGTGTGGGACAGTGTTAAGCGCTTTGCAGAAATCCAGGTAGATGGCATCAACTGCTCTACCGCTGTCCATCAGTTCTGTAGCCCCATCATAGAAGGCCACCAAATTGGTCAGGCAGGATTTCCCCTTGGTGAAGCCAGGCTGGCTGTTACCAAGCACTTTGTTGATTTTCATGTGCCTTAGCATGCCTTCCAGGAGAATCTGCTCCAAGATTTTGCCAGGCACAGAGGTGAGACTGACTGGTCTGTAATTGTCCGGGTCATCCATTTTCCCCTTCTTGAAAATGGGGGTTATATTTCCCTTTTTCCAGTCATCGGGACCTTCACCTGACTGCCATGATTTCTCAAATATGATGGCCAGCAGCTTAGCAACTTCATTCGCCAGCTCCTTCAGGACCCGTGGATGGATTTCATCAGGTCCCATGGACTTGTGTACATTCAGGTACTTAAGATGGTCTCAAACCACGTCCTCTCCTACATAGGATCTTCATTCTCACAGTCTCTGTGTCTGCATTCCATTGGGTGGTGTGGTCATAGCATTTGCTAGTGAATACTGAGGCAAAGAAGTCATTCAGAACCTCAGCCCTCTCCAAATCCATGGTAAGCCGGTTCTCCTGATAGCTTCTGGAGGGGGCCTACGTTGTCCTTAATCTGTCTTTGATTTGCAGTGTTACGTACAGAATGCCTTCCTGTTATCTTAACATCCCTAGCCAAGTTTAATTCTAACTGGGCCTTAGCTTTCCTAACCTGGTCCCTAGCTTCCCGGACAACATCCCTGTATTCTTCCCAGGCCGCCTGTCCTTGCTTCCACCTTTTAGAAGCCTCTTTTTTTCCCTTGTGATTTTCTCAGCAGCTCCTTATCCATCCAAGGAGGTCTCCTGGCCCTCCTGCTGCACTTCCTTGTAGTCTGGACACAACACTCCAGAGTTTGTAGTAGGTGATTCTTGAATATCAACCACGAGTCTTGGGCCCCCCTGCCCTCTAGGGCTGTACTGCATGGAACCTTACTAAGCAGGTTCCTGGAGGCCAAAGTCTGCTCTCCTGAAGTCCAGGGCAGTGAGCTTGCTGCACACCCTTCTCACTGTCGTGAGGATCTATGAACTCAACCATCTCATGATCGCTGCAACCAAGGCTGCCCTGGAGCGCCACATTTCCAATGAGCCCTTCCCTGTTGGTGAGCACGAGGTCAAGCATGGTACCTCTCCTTGTCGGCTCCTCTGTTACTTGCAGAAGGAAGTTCTCTTCCACACAATTGAGGAACCTCCTGGATTGCTTTTGCCGGGCCGTACCATCGCTCCAACAGATGTCAGTATGGTTGAAGTCCCCCATGAGAACAACGGCTTGTGAGCGTGAGGCTATTCCTGTCTGTCTATAGAGCGCTTCATCCACAGATTCCTCTTGATCAGGCGGTCTGTAAGAGATCTCCACAGTAATGTCTCCCTTAGCTGTTTTCCCTTTAACCCTGACCCACAAACTCTCTGTTAACTGCTCACCTGTCCCCAGACAGAGTTCCATACTCTCCAGCCTATCCCTAACATAAATAGCAGCTCCCCCTCCCCATCTGCTGGGCCTGTCTTTTCTAAAGAGCCTGTAACCTTCCATTCCTACATTTCAGTCGTAGAAGCCATCCCACCATGTTTCTGAGATGCCTATTATATCCCTGTAGATGTGCACACATCTTTTAATTCCTCTTGTTTGTTAGCCATACTACTAAGAATCTCAGCTCCTTACCTCTTAAGATGTCATACTGTAGGTTTGCTGTTTTTCTGGGTCTTTCTCCCTCACCTGGCAGATAGCAAAAATTTTGCATTTACCAATTTAGTGAGATACATTTCTTAGTGATGTTAAAAGAACATGCACACGAAGCTTAGTGATGTAGCTCACTGAAGAATTCAAAAAGCTTGTTTTTTAAACTTAGTTCTTAAATTGTGAAGTGCTAAAACATACTTACTAGTTTGACAGAATTTCTTCTTCTTTTTTTTTTTTTTTTTAACCAGCCAAACACAGCTTGTGTTTCTAAAGGGAACAGATTGTCGTGGTTCCTTCTCCTTATTGTAGAGAAACATGGGTGTATTTGACAGTTACTGAACAGCACATTAGGATTGAGACACAAAGATAGACATGCATGGATGAATTTTCTGTTGAGCTATTTACCACCTTAATTTTTTAGGTTAATAAATAGCAAGTAAACGTTGCTTTGAGAGTATACTGCTGTATTAATCCTGGATATCTACAAATTAAAAATTACTAGAAAATAGCCCCTTGTCATATTGCTATTTGGAGCTTAAACAAGAGTGACTTGGCATATATTTCACAGCAAAATCTATTAAAGTTACTTATCTAAGGTAGGCAGACCACTTTTCAAAGAACAGAATTACTGTTACCAGTTGCAAATCTAGTTTAGCCATTCAAATAAAGTCTGTTTCTTTTTCTTTAGACTTGTAAAAACTATGATCAATTAGAACAAATCCCACTGAGAAAATCACATATGAAAACAATCATATAGGTCACTGCAGGTTCATTAACAAATGGAATCTATCTAAAGCTGTTAAGACTTGCAGAACAGATGTGCTAAGTGAACCTCAGAATCCTAGACTGGTTTGGGTTGGAAGGGACTTCAAAGCTTATCTAGTTCCAGCCCCATGCCACAGGCAGGGACACCTTCCAATAGACCAGGTTGCTCCAAGCCCTGTCCAGTCTGGCCTTGAACACTGCTGGAGACATTCCTCTGCTGCTTTCAGGGTGCTTCTATAAATGTAATTGGCAAATAATGTTTTTTTCTAATAAGTAGACTGAAGAAATATGTTGTCTTTTAGTTCATTTATAGGAAGTGTGTTGGTTCATTTGTTCAAGCATAGTGGTCTACCTCATGGTTAAGTTTAGAATATGTTCTCATTTGTCTGGCTATTACATGCTTCAAGTTTTGAAAAAGGAAATATAGGATGAAAAAGCTATTACTGTTGCTACGAGAACAATAATTTGCTGCAAATAAATTAGAAGGCAATTGTTGCAATTTCAGTTTAGGCAGCAGCTGATGAACTGATGTGCTACAGATATTAAAACAAAGTGCAGCCAGGCTGTAGTAGAGGGTGGTCAGAAACTTTGAGAATGGATGTAAGTATAATCAGTAACACCTTAAGCCTTATTCAGATATGTGAAGTGCTTCTGCATATATTGTCCAGTTTAATATATGACACATGCTGTCTGAGTTGCATTGAATCTTATGCTGCTAATACAAGCAGGACAATTAGTACTTAGGCTGAATGATTTTTTTTTTTTTTTTTTTCATTTTGATGAAACCTGTTTTGAAATTTTTCAGTATTTTCGGGGATGAATGAAAAGCCTTATAGAAAAACCATTCTCATTCAGCAGAGTAAGGAATTAAATGTGTTAAATGAAGAGACACTAATAGAAAAACAGCCCTGTGAAAGCTGACAATGTGTTTGCCCACTACTGCAAACAAAACCGAACTAAGTGAATGCAGTGAGACCACAGTAGTCTTAAGTAGTCTTACCTAGGTATCGCTAATCTTTAAAAACTTAGGCATAGTCAGAGGTTGCACTGTTTACTTGTATTAAAAGGTACTGTGATTAATTCTGTAAAACTGCAACATCAGCTGCAGTGCTTGTGGCTATCATAGACTATATAATACTGCACAATCAATATGGTATTCAGCTACCATCTAGTGGGGAATTTGAGATACTGTTCTGAAAATGCAGACCAGTACATATTCATTAGTGCTTATACAGAGAAACCTTGTACTTAGGGAACTGCAGAGATTTTTGTTTATCAAATAAAAAATGGTCCTTACAGGTAAGACCATTCTGCCTCTTAATGTTTACCTGATTAAAATAACGGTGGATGAAGTGGATGAAGCATACAAACTGATGAAATGCAGAAGCATAGAATTGTATTCTTGGGTTTTCCTTATAAAACCAAAACCACCCATGTCCCTTCAGAGTATGAATGCCTCCATCTTCCTCTGTTTTTATAACAGGCATGCTGGTTTAGGGCAGTCTGACAGATCCAAATTCCAGAGTTCAGTCACAAGGTGACAGTTGCTTTGGCATCTAGACTGTACATACCATTAAATGCAAGAGTAAAGCAGTATGAAATAAATTTCCAAAACAGATACGTTGCATAAACCTGTATGTTTTACAGATTTTTTTTTAGTGAAGTAGGAGTTTTTTCCTTGCTCCATTTGCTTAGCAATACTTATAGAGGTAAATGGTTGAGTGCGTGTTCCTGATGTTAGTTGAATAAAATGGAAGGTAGCAATGATGTTAACAAAACGACTCTTTGTTAACAGCAGCTATGTTTTAGTAGAGAGCAAATAGTAAACAATGTGAGCCTCAAAGCAGAAAGTGATGTTGCCTCATGTTTTAACTGGACAGAGGCAGCAATCCAAGAAGCATTAGGACTTAGAGTCAAACTCAGTGTGGGCCTGTTTTGACTTGCTTCAGATGTGCAAATCTGTGATCCTCATTAATTTGGGGCAAAGAGAGTGCCTCCTTCACAGAATCTTAAACATCATGCAGTAAATTCAGTAGTCTGTGCCTCAGAAGAATTGTGTTTCTCTCTTTATTTCCATTGGACATCTGAGGTACCTGTTAATTTTGTTCTTCCACATGGACTTCAATCTTCCTTTCACACTAAACTCATCTTACTGTACCCTTATAAAAGTTCTAAAGTGAATGTAGGGAAAAGTGTCCAGTTTAGTATCTAATGATGAAGTTGACTAATGCATCATTCACTATACCTAGATAAGTGCCTTCTTGGTCTCATACAGACAAGCTAAGTTACTAATCATCAAAGAAGCAGTGCATGTGTATGGCTACAAACTACAAGTAACTTTATGCCAAGCTAACTCCCAAAAGTCCCTTACTTCCGTTACTGCCAGTAATAGCCAAGATTGCTAAACCGAGGTGAAACATCCTGGTTTAGATGGTTTGGCTGAAATGCACTGATTTTGTACTGAGGGAAAATGTGGTCCTGGTCTGTGTTTAAAAACAGTGACGGACTAATTATAAAATGTTCCACCACAGCTACAGTTCTCCTCTGCTTCCACCCCACACTTCTGTTAATTTCTTCTTTTTTTTTTTTTCTCTCTGGAGCTGGTGGGTGCTGCATGCCAATTGATTGACTGAGATTAAACTACCTCTAGCCTTAGATGAAAATTATTCTGGAGCTTCCCCCCTAAATTCTTTCTCTTCTGCCTCTGGATGGATCCTAAATGTTACCAAGTTCTTCAGAGGTTCTCCTGTCTTGATCTCTGAGTACACTATGGGGAGTTGCTGCTCAACTCAAGTGCATTGCTGATTGAATGCTGTGTGGGAGGGAAGATGTTCCTCTAGACAAATATGTATTTGTGAAAGCCTGTGGGATACGTGTATGACTATAAAATCTGGTACTGTTTGCGCACTTGTCCACTATGCAGTTCTGTGAAATACTGGCATATTTTTATCTAGCTAAACATCTCTGCAGTTAGTGTTCTGTAAAATTGAGAGGGTAGTTTTTTCATGGGAAAACAAATAATTGAGGCCTACCTGTATATGAGGATAATACTAGCTTGTAGTTAGTTTGTAGTGGATAGGTGATAGTATAGCCAGTCACAGTGAGCTCATACACCATTTAGAAAACTTGGCTGGGTTAGAATGTAAGGTGGCTTATTGGTCTAGAATCTGGTATTTGACATACTTAAGTTCTGAGTTTATGCATTGTCTTGCTTTTCAACTGAAAACTTCAATCTGTTGCAGTGTTGAGAGGTTTTGGGGGTATTTTGGGGGTTGTATTTTTGAAGTCTAAGTTTCAAGCTGATACTTGAAGAGGGTTTGGGCATATGGACTTCTCTGACTTCTGAGTGTCTCTTTATCAAGGTGTCTCTCTATTCTTGGGGCTTTTTCTTGTGGCTGGTAGTGAGCTTGAGAATATCAAAAGTTGTTACATGGTACTAAAACAAGCTCTATAAAATCCCCTATTAATGATGGGTTTAGTAATCCTTCTGCTACTGTTTCTACACAGCTGTATTGAAATGGAAGCTTAATTTTTCAACAGGAAGTGCATGCTAATAGTCTAGTTTTTTGCCACACAACTCAAGTTTAACATGAAATGATAATTTCATGACTTACATGAGGAAACTGGATTATATGAATTGAGCGAACTATCTCTCAAGGATGGATCAAGGAGTTCAAGTAAAAGTAGCATTGGAACTTGAAAGTTGCAGACTCAAAAAGCAACGAACAAAACCATGGAGGTTTTGCTGTTTATTTAAAATACTTGATAGATATAGTAGTACAGATTATGAGTCTGAAGATGTTTAGATGATTGTACAGTCTTGCTAGTTTAACAACATAGATTTTCCTGTTTCCTACTACTGAGCTTTAGAATGGTTAAAAGTTACAGTAAAGCAGACTTCTTGGGTAAGGCAAGAGTGAGTTATTCTGTTACAAAATAAAATTCTAACGAAGAACAGTTTCCTAGTCTGAAAGCTTGCCTTCTGCTGCCTGCAGTAAGCCATAGCTCTTTATTAGCCACTGCTTGATTGGCAGGATCACTAGGTTGTCACAGAAACCAAACACATTTGCTCTTAACAATACAATAGGAAAGCTATTTAGCTTGGAGTTCCTTTCCTTGTTCTTCATTCCTGCAGTGCAGGGAGCCTTCTGTAGACATCTACGGAAAAAGGAAAAAAATCCTTTCATTAACTGTTTAAAACCGAAATGAGCTGCAAAGCCAGTAAGAGCACAACAGTTCTGGAATCTGTCCTTAAGCCTGAAGGACAGCCTGAGGAAGAAGGAGAAAATGAAGACTCTGGCAAGAAACAAATTCTGATGCTATCCAGAATTTGGCTATAAAGGACACCGCATGTGGCAGACCAAGCTGAAATTGGATGTCGATGTGCTCCAAATACATATTGTAATTATGAAGTAAGCTACTGAATTGTTGGCATTTGTGCTTGAAAGGATTGACTTTGTGTTACTGACACTGTGGACCTATAAGCTAGTTTCATACTGGATCTAAAGGAGCTCTGCATTTACAAACACTGGTGTGAGATTGCTGTCTTAGTTTATGAATTCCCTGTGTGAATACTGAAGGAACATGATATCTGTTGCATGAGAAGCCCTACTATCAACAGCCTCCTGGAAATTTGTTCTGAATTCAAAGTTATCTCATTGAAGTCAGTGAAGCCCTAACTCTTATACATTAACTGATTATAAAACAAAACCCAAAGTGTTTGTGTATGTATGTGTGTTAATTCTCTGAAATAGTTTCTATTGTGATGACTTCCAAGTGTAAATAGCAATTAGATGTGTTGAGTAATCTGAAAATGTTATCTAAGAAACAGCACATGGTAATGTAGTATTTAAACTGAAGTACTTGTGGATTCTGAACTGTAAAAGTAGATCCCTTGACCTATCATCATCGTTACTATGTAACTCCCATGTATCTGATCATAATGGACTACTGTAGCAGTGTAAGGATCCTAATTATAGTCCATCTTGCCAGCTCTTGATGCAAGGACTTGCAACAATTTCTCTGCAGTTCTGTGCTTAAAGTCATAACTGAAGTAAATTACTGTTCTAATATGGCCTATATCATTTGTATTTTAGGTTGATGGGAATCTGGCTGAAGTGTACATGTTAGACACTTCTTCCATTACTAACATTTACACTAGAAGATGCATGTATACCAAGACTGTCACTGCTAGGTGTATATTTTTTTTGTGTACCCAACTATACTTCTAATTGGTTCTTCTAGTAAAAAGAAGTCTGATGGTTCTTCAAGCTTGTTCATTAAATGCTTGTGAATAATGCTTACGTATATTTGTTTTGAGAAGGTGAAATCTGAATAATATGTTAATTAAAAATGTTGAATTGTTACCTCAAAAGTCAGAGAAACTCTTTAAGACTCAATTTGGAGTTTTAGAAAGCAGGCATTCTTTATTGCAGCTCTGGGTGATTAGTTCTGCAAAGGTGAGTGCACCTGATACTTGCTGGCAGCAGCTCTATATTTAGCTATCTGTGCATATTTACAGCTTTTCCAGGAAATTATTTACATATTCATGAGATTTCCAGGAACTAATTACACTATTTGCATCCTAATTACACATGCGCTTTCTTGCTGATTGAGGGTCTCTGCTGGTCCCCGGTAGTCTTCCTCGCTGTGTTTACTGAATGACCTCAGTTCTTGTGCATGCTCACAAGATCCAGGTGCTGAGTAAGCAGCTGGCATGTCCTTGCTTCTGTTCTTTTCCAGTCTCACTCCATGTTGGACGCCAGCATCCTTGGTTTACTGTCTCCTTAGTTGTTATCAGTCCCATGATGTTCCTTCCCCTGTCAGCTGAACATTCCTTTATGTGTTAGCAGTTAGAACAGTTTGCTGTATTTTACGGTTAGTTTAAAGCCACACACACTATTGCTAGTTTAAACCTATGATTTAAGCTTACAGAATGGTGTGTATTTCTTTAATGGAGGTATAAAACTCACATATATAACTACAGCTTTTAGCTGATGTTTTTAGAGCTGCGGGATTGCTCTGTAATAGCACTGAAATTCTGGGTTTTTCTGATAGCTGTATGTACTAACTCAAGAACAAGAAAATATTTCTGGAGACCCTGTTTTTATGAGTATGGCTGCTTTTGTTTGGGTAGCATATTGTTTACCTGAGGCTAGTGTCTGGTAGATAAGCTAGAGTGAGGTAAACCTATCTTAATTGCCTTGAACTAATGTAGGAAACCTGCAGGGGAATTAAAAGTGTAGTGAGCTGTAAACAAATTTGTAGCCGCTTCTGAATTCTGAACAAGCTCTAGTTCAATTGACTACCAAATAAGCATATAACCAACATGCTTGCTATCCACTTAAATATCTAAGAATGAGTTATTTCTGAGTGATGGTAGTATATTGCCTCAAACTAGGCAGAGGACAAAGCTTGTTCTTTAAAAGACAGGTTGACTTGGCTGGGGAGAGGTTGCTAAAGACTAGAGGGTTTTTTTATTTATCAGCTATTGAGGATTTTTTTTGGGGGGTGCCCCTCTTTTTCTGTCCTTGAATGATCTATCCATTTAGAGGTAAAAAAATGATTCACTGGGTTAAGTCCACTAAGAAGTAAAATCCTGTAGATGAAAACACTGCTTTTCTTAAATACTTTTAAATACTTAATAAGTGTCACTCATTTGCCAGACAGAATAGTATTTGTCTTGTATTCATGTATCCAGACCTCATGCAATTAACTTATATATGTAAAGGACAAAATCTGCCTTTGGATAGAGAAGGGAGATCAGAAGATATGCTTCTCCAAAGGATCTGTTTCTTGCTATGGTGGATATCTCACTGATGTGGAGTTTTAACTCCAGTAAGCAGACTGTCTTCAGTAAATGGCAGTTTATTTAGTACAGCTGTTGGAACTACCTCAGTTTGCACTGAAGAAGGGATGAATAGAAATGAGAGATCACATTTGTTTCTACTTACAGTGACTTTTCATTATACTCTCTGTCATGGTTTAAGCCCAGCCGGTAACTCACAAAGCCGCTCGCTCACTCACCCCTCTTCTTCCTCCCTGCGCTCCCAGAGGGATGGGGAGGAGAATCAACAGAAAGTAACTCCCACAGGTTGAGATAAGAACAGTCCAGTAACTAAGGTATAACACAAACCACTACTGCTACCACCAATAATAATGATAAGGGAAATAATAAGGGAAGAGAATACCACTGCCCACCACCCGCCAACCAATACCCAGCCCGACCCAAGCAGCTATCTAGCCCTTCTGGGTAACTGCCCCCAGTTTATATACTGGGCATGGCATACTGTGGTATGGAATACCCCTTTGGCTAGTTTGGGTCAGGTGTTCTGTCTCTGCTTCCTCCCAGCTTCCCCTCCTCCCTGGCAGAGCATGAGACTCAGAAAAGTCCTTGGTCAGGGTAAACATTACTGAGCAACAACTAAAAACATTGGTGTTATCAGCGTTCCCAGGCTGAAAGTCAAAACCACAGCACTGCAACAGCTACTAAGGAGAAGAAAAATGACTGCTACTGCTGAACCCAGGACACTCTCAAATGCCAGTGCAGAAAGTAGAATTTAAAGGTGGCTGGTGGTTCAAAAAGAGTGCTTGTCTCAATTAAGGTGTAATTATCAAATTTCATAGTTAGCAGATTTAGAGCCTCTCTTGACTCAAACGCATGTTTGTTGGTGATTTTTTGTCTGCATTGGGGCATCTTGTTTTAAATGCTGGCAACACTGACTCAGGATATGAAATACAGCTGCAATCTCTGTAAACTGGAGCAACCTAGGTGTAATTCTACTACTAGTGAATAGGGTAGCAGTGGCTGCTACACATCTACCTATGTATACATAGCAACCTGAAGCTCATGGGAGTTGAATCCAGAAATCTCTAACAGGAATTATTCTGTCACCGGATAGCTGTCTAGCTATTAGTTTTCATGAGGTGGCTGGTACCTTATTTTAGATTAATATTGGACAATTAGTTTGAGATGTTAATCAAGTGGTGCAAGTGTTCCTCATCCAAGTAAGTGGTGTCAGCCCAACTGCTTCAAGTTTTGTGCAGCCTGGTTGACAATTGGAAGTGGCCACTGTTAGCAAAGCTGCTTCTTGCTGCTGATGTGGTATGCATGCATTCTTTCTCTTCTGAACTGGATCTACTGTTGTTAGTGGTGATTTGGGACATCAGGTATTCAGATCTGCACATGTCAAAGAAAATGTTTGGTATGCTTCTGTTTCACTGGGGACACAGTGGAGGATTTCGTAGTGTATTGACAGCTCCACTCCCTTATGGGAGGAGAAAGCTGCAGTTCCAGGAAAAATTGTACTACTTGCTTCTGACGACCAGTTTAGTCCCAGCACTTTACAGCTGGCAGCTCTAACATGAATTTTTAAAATGGCACTTGATCCTCAAGTACTTAGCTTAAGGCATTGACTGGATAGTTATTTAGCACTTCTTGAAAGGAACTTGAAGTCGTGGAACTTAGTAGTTTATAGTATATTTGTAATAAGAATAGGTATTGTTCTAAGCAAAATTTTTTTTTTTTCTATTTTGTTCTTTTGGAAGTTAAGTAGAAGATGGCTTAAGGTCTTAAGCTAGTGGTACTAAATGACTTTTAGTATCTTTTATATATTGCACACAAGTCCCTTGTTTCTACTGTTTTCACAAACATAATCCTACGAGCTGCTTTTTGGCTTCCTTTAACTCAGACTTTTGCAGTCTTCATCAGTCTTTACCTACAAATGAGGGTTATCTAGCATTCATCCCACTGCATTCTTCATGACATCTTCTGCCGCGTCTGATCTGTGCACATACTGGAAATACTGCTCTTTGGACCTAGGGGGTTTTTCGGTCTAGCTGTTTCAACAGATTACCTCTAGAGAGGCAATCCACAAGAGAGGCAGATGGAGGTGCAGATCAGTTTGTTCATATCTAAAACAATGTTTTAAATATGGTTCTACTAGATCCACATGCAGCAGTGATGTTGTGGATCCCTGGACAGGGCTAGTGAGCTGTGTGTTGCTAGGTATCAATGTGTAGATCTAGCTCAAAAGCATGTTGTAGCACAGTGCTTCACAAACACTACAGAAATGGAAAATGAGGTGATAGGCACAGGCTGTCTTGGGTCTTCTTCTGGTATGAGAGAATTCAACCTCAAACATTGAGGGTTTTATTGTTGTGGGGTTTTTTTGCTTGCACTTTTCCTTTCCAATGCCCCTGTTCTATAGCTTTTGTTTGGTGGTTTGTGGTTTTTTTTTTTTTTGGTGCCCCTTTTTGTGTGTGTGTGTGTGTGTGTGTGTGTGTGTGTGTGTGTGTGTGTGTGTGTTCTGGTAGCTGTTAAATGCCCTTATCTTCAGCTATCTTGTTTTCTTGTTAGCTCTGTGTGTGCGCTTTTGGGGGGAAGAACAGTTCATACGTTTTACTCAAAGGAGGAAAACTGTTGCCTGTGCAAAAGCTACTACATAAGTATTAAGCAACTTAAATATTGCAGAGTCCTGGTAGTGCCTGTTCTGTTAAAACAAAACAAAAAAAATCAACCAACAAATCAACACCTTTTGAAACATAGCTTTTAAATCTATAATCCAGACATCCTTAAAGGAGCTCGCTAGGGCCTGGAAGGGATTATGCTGATGACTGAACTGCTGGGGGGTACTCATTTCTGGCTTTGTGAGATATAGTGAGACTCATGTTTATCGCTTGTTTTCTCCCCAAACTACTTTTGGTTGCCACTAACATTTCTCAAGAAATTACCTCTATCTTGAATGCTTGAGAGGCTGTATGTCCATCCATATGTATAAAATGTATAAATAAATAAATAAAACCTTTACTTTTTAACTCAGAAGTGCTCTATTCTGTAGGAGAATTAAATGCAATGCTTAAGCTGCCAACAAAATTTCATTAATGTGATATGTATCTTATTCTCCACTTCAGCAAAAAAATGGAGCGGCAGAGGGAAATCAGTAGAGTGAACTGGAATTTGTAGCAAGATCTGTGCACTAGACTTTTTTGGAATGAGCAGTCTTTTCCATCTGCAATTAAAAATACTTTTTATAATTAACTGAAATGCCAAGAAGGTTGGATTAGATAAAGTGAGACCTTATCTGCATATCCTTTCCTCCTCTCCCAGCTGTAGAATGCTTTTTGCATACAAAAATGCTTGGTGAGACCTATTACTTTTTTTTTTTTTCGGAAGTACTAGATCTCTGAAGCAAAGAAATTGAGCTACTCTTAAGGAAAATACCTGCAGACGAAGCCCACTAGAGGGCAATGTTGTAAAAGGAATGACCGTATGAAACGTGGTTTAGGAAATGTGGGTACCCAATTTTTGGTGCTGGTCAGGAGGGAAGAATGCAAGAGAGTGATACTGCGTAGCTCTCTTAAATTTCCCAATCAAAAAGTCGGTATGTTTTTAACTATCCAGGCTTTTATGTGTGGTTTGTTTTTTTGTTTTTGTTTTTTTTTTTTTTTTTTTTTTTTTTGTTGTTATGAATTGAATGCTAATCTTTTACCTAGCGTTTACTTTCTAGATTATTTATTGTTGCTGCTGTGTAACCAGTGCCTGTTGGCTGTGCGTGGGCATCTGCAGCACTAGGTTATGGAGGCTGGTTGTAGGGGCAGACTCCACTTATGAATGTGTGAGAGGAAAATGTCCTTGAAGTACAGTTAAAAATCATAATGGCTTGCTGTCACTAGATGCTGATTCTTAACAAATTGGAAGCAAACAACTTTAGGTCTACCGTTTAAGTTTTAAACTTTTTATTTCACTCTTTGACAATGCAGTAAGAAAATTAATTGTATATGGAGATATTGTATGGCTAGACGATACCACTGGGAAGCTAAATTCTTCAAATGAATTAATTACATCAGAGGAAAATTGTTTTGCTTGTGGGTTTATGCATGTAGCTCTAGAAAACTCTAATGAATCATTGAAGCAGACTTCCTGACTGAAAGCTATTTCCTGTGTCTGTTGCACAGTTCTGCAGTAACCAGAAGTGATCTCAGTTTAAATATTTTTTAGTCATGTACTAAGTGTATGAAGCCTGTTGTGAAGTATTTTGTTGCATACTTGATTCTTTCATCTAGTTAACTTCTGTAGCTTCGTCATGGCGAAATTGCCACTTTCAGATAATTTTATTCTAGATTATCTACCAAAAATGTCTTGGATAAACAGATATTTATAACATCTGGTTAAAATCCTAATCCCTGCCTTGATGGGAACTTTTTATTCTAAACAGATCCTTCAAGAGAAGCCTATATAAGACTTTGAGTACTATGTCTCAGCTGCACATTTGCTCTTTGCTAACACTGATATTAGCTCCCAAGTCCTGGCGTCATTTTTGTCTCTGTAACTGTCTGCTTCTGGTTCCTGATCTGTCCTGGAGCTGGCTTCCTAGACCTAGGCCATTTTATTTAAACTTGCGGGAGCTTGTGCTGACTGCCCCTCTTTCTGTCAGATTCCATCTTACTGTATGTGTATCAGAATACTGCAGTCTCTTGGCTTGTACTTTTTTCACTTGGCTTGTTCTGGCTGTTTGCCATCTGCACTGCTGGCATCAGATTGCATCTGGGTAAGCTTAAATCCTCTGGCAAAAAATTGTTATAACAAAGCATTGTTTTCTTTTTTTTGATTTGGTTGTTTTTACTCAAGCTGGTCATGTGCTACGAAGCATTTGTTTTGATAACATGACTTTTTGGGGTGACCGTCACTTGCAGATCAATAGGTTAGGACTCTTCTGATGTCTAAAATGTGAGGATACTAGGTGATTCTTTAAGTGCAGTCTTAAATGCACTGAAAAGTTTTTTAAGACTGCAGTGGAATTTATGGTTACTGCCAGTTAGTTACATGGTGAGAATGCTGAAAATTGTCCTGTTTTGTCTTCTCTTGCAGCTAAGAAAACATAACTGCTCTTCTTCCTATTTAAGACCACTCTTTATAATCAAGACCATTATGTTCTACAGGTAATAAAATATGAAACATTGTTTTTTTTTTTTTAAATTTATTCTTTTTTAATAAAGTACCAATGTTTTCACACATCATGGGTGCCAGCTTGATTAAGCACCTGTGCTCAGGAGGGATCCAGACCTCTGGATTCACACGAGTTGGCACCAAGCTTCTTTCCTTAGTTTTCTCCAAGTGTATAGCAACATTTATACCTATATTTGTATTTTAATTCATATCCCATATTTGTGTTCTTCCTTTTGTAGTCTCTTGGTACTGAAGCAAACAATCTGTACCCAATTTTCCTGGTCCCTGCACTGCGTCTGGTATTTGAACACATGTTCAGAACACAATGTTCTTTTCATTGTTCCTCAATTATTGTCACTTGAAAGACTTAATTTTGAACTGAAATCTAATCACTCTGTTAGTTCAAACATCTGCTAGAAGATTTCAATAGATAATGGTACTTGAATTTCTGCAACTTGGATTTTGTTACAGATGGCTGGCAAAAGTCTTTAATATATTAACTGACAACAGTCATAGGTGAACAGTTTATACAGTTGGAGAAGTCCAAGAGACTTGTTTAAAAATTATTCTGACTCTTCTGTGTCTTAAAGACTTCCTTCTGTTAACTAGAAATTTAAAATTTAATAGCAGTTAGAAACTTTGGAGGGTTTTTGATTCTGCAAAGCCATGTTAAAGCTAATCAGCAGTCAGGGCCAAAATAATATTGGAAAATCATTTTTATACAAATAGGAACTATTATAATTCAAAAAGGTGCAAATGAAATACTATTTTTCAGAAGGAGATCAATGAAAAGCACTTTATTAGAAAATATAAATCACTTCTTAATTTTAGGTGCAGTAAAGAAAAACACTTCTTCAGTTTCACTAAAATTGATTGGTACACCTGCTGAGAAAAGCAGCTTTATCATGTCATCAGTCAATTAATATTCAGTTCTAAATGTGACTACTGTTGCAGTTAACTGTAAATGAACAATTTTATTCATGTCTAAATAGACGAGAAAAAGTAGGCTTCTGCTGTGCTAAATGAGGTCAGGTGGGTAAGAGTCACGATTGAGTAATTCTGTTAGGGATTAAATTTTTTAAAGTGTTTTCAGAGCTTTGTTTGAAGCAAACTTCCATTTTGATCATATTGGGTTTCCTTACAAACACTAAAATCCCTTATACTGGTAACCCTCCACGCTTGGAATTGCTGATATTTCAGAGTGTAAAAGAATTTTCTTCAAGTTGGAAGAACAGATTTGCCTACACTGAACTATCTAAATGTTTATCAAACTCTTGTACTTGAAATTGACCTTGGACTGTTCTTTCTCCTTGACCGCATGCCTTGCTAGAATTTTTCTGGAATAAGTGAGCGGAACTTCTGATAGGGAAGGAAGTACGGGAATGATAAACTCTTTGTTTACCATAGGAGTTAACATTCTCCTAAACTGCCATACCTTGCTTCAGTTAACCCTTGAAAGTTGTAACGGTATAAAAAGGGAGGAAGAAGTCAGCTGATCACAGCTATAGTTTGGCTGTTTCCCTGTAATGAAGTTGTTGTCTTGGGCCTGGATATGAATTTGGCTTTAAGTTAGTGCTTTCAGTGGGGTTGAAGTCTGATAAGATCTTTTTTCCAACAAAAAAAAGGGTGAAGAGCAGATATTGTAAGGATTCAAAATGGAATTACTTACACAGGAAAAAAACTATTAGTATCAGTTGAGGAGGAACTTTATGGAGAATCCAGTTCTTGTATTGGATTTTCTTTTATAAACTAGTATCGTTTTTCTAGGATACTAAATGCTGTGTGTATGTAGGACAGAGTATTCCCCTGTAGGAAGGCTGGAGCTGCTTTGAATTTCAGTAACTTTTGGTGTACTTGGAAGTTAATAAATATGTAGTCAAGGAAGAAAAAGTTCTGCTTGGGATAGAAAATGACAGTAACACTCAGCTTGCTTAAGTTGTAGTGTTCCTTGTTCGTTTAAACTTGTTGCTAAAAAAAGGGGAAGATTGGCAATGAGCATTTGATTCAAAACAGCTGCTCTAGAGGTTCAGAATGCACATTGTACTCATTGTTCAATAATGCATAGATGATGACATTATTGTTTGGCTAACTTTGCTCAGTCAAAACTTGCATAGCAAAAAGGAACTTGCTAAAGCATAAGTAAGAAGCTTCTTGCACTCCAAGATCTTCCATTATGTGTGAAAGTATGGGGAGAGAGATAGTTATCTGCTTGTTACCACATTTGATGGCAGAAAAAAATTCTCAGACAGAAATGATGGGAATTGGTATGAACTGTTTTTAGGAGTCACCTCATCAGGGTAGCTTGAAGGGTTGAGTGGATGCCTGCTTTTGATTTATTTTGTTTTGAAATAATAAAGAATAAATAAAATATTAAAAAAAAACCCAAAATAAAAAAAAACAAACACTAACACCCTCCCCCCCCCCAAAAAAAAACCAACCCCAAACTCAGGATGAACAGTGAATTTTCTAAGATTTCATAATAATCATCAAAAGCACTGGAGTGAACAGATGGTTCAAATGATAATTGTAAGTTAACTTGCAATCTTTTAAGCAAAAAACTGTTCTGAAGCACCAAATACATTATCTTAAACTAGAAAATGTAGGACTAGTTTAAAACTTTATAAAATTCAAAAGTAGTATTCTAAAATGTTTTTCAGGAACAGAAAGATTCTGTTGGAGAATTGCCAGTTATCTCCGTATTTTATAGCTTTCTTCCTCGCTTCCCCTGTGATTTAAAGCTTTGATGATCAACCTATACTGCTCACTGTCCCCACAAAACACCAAACACCCCCCCAGGCTGCTAGCAGGATTATTTCAGATGTGTTTCTGTGGGCACTGTTGTACAGTCAGGAGGAACCTAATCTGAGGATATGTGAGTATTAACTTCCTACACCTTTTTTTTAGTTGATTACTTTCAAGTGGCTAATGAGCTGGAAAGCCTGCTCAGGTGCTGGTATTACAAAGTTGTCACCTGACTTCATACATTCTGCCCAGAGAACGAAGTATCCTGTCCATAAGCTAGAAACCCATGGTCTTACATATTATGATTAGAAGAAACTCATCCACTCATTCAGTTAACACAAAGAATTTGCAAGTAAAGGCTTTTGTGACCCTATGAGCAGCTTACTGTCTTAAGGGAAACATGGTTTAGTGTATGATGCTCTTGAGTCATTGCAATTTATCAATACATGTGTCAGTATGACTACCTGTTTGTTTCTCTAGGGTGCTTTTATATTTGAGAAATATCTATCCTTCTGCTCAAAAATCAGTTTTACTGTCAATTATTTGAGCAGATACCTGATTTCTGCCAAGCAGTGTATGTTGGCACTAGTTATATTTCAGATATTAAAAATGTTAAAAGGGAAGGCAAATTGATCATTGGAATATAATGATTCAGAAACATACAACTGCAGATGTAAATCAGGTAGAACTGAAATGTACGGAAAGGGAGTACAGAGGAGGTTGGTTCAGTGTCTGCTTTAATCATTAGCAAGCTTTTCCCCATGATCTTTAATTATCTCATTTATCTAATCTAGTGAGGCATAAGACACTAACTGCTGCAGAAGGACCAAACAATCATTAGTAGTCAACTCCTATGGATAAGATAGGTGGAATAAGAGTATAAACTCATAATAGCCCTTTTTAGAGACAACCTCTGCAGTCATCTGCTTAAGGAGACTATTACTGCTGATATTTTCCACAGCTGCTTTATTTTTAAATTGCTCTGGCATATCCAGTTATTGATTGGAAGCTCCTCACACTCTGTAGCCCTACTGAATGTTCATCAGAGGGAACTAAATCTTCTGCAAAAGATTTGTCATCATGTTTTCTTCACTTGAAGCTAAGGCTTCGTTGTCTTTGTGCTGCATTTGGTCTGACTTCTGATACCTGAATTTTTTTTCATGAGACTAAAAAAGCATCCTATACCTGATTTACCCATTCACAGAATGTTTGTGCTTTTCTTCTGATTTCCTTTTCCTGCCACATGACTCAATGTTACATGGCTAGATCAAGCAACTGTGTCTCAGTCTTGTAATAGCTGAATACTGAATATGAGATAAATATTCCAAATTCCTCCACAACTGTGAATAGGATATTCTGTACAATCATATTTTTCTTTCATGTAAGAATGTGAGATGTTATTTGAAATATTAGTATTAAATGTTGGTATATAGTCATATTTAGTTTTGAATGTTTGAGTCTATAGATCTGTTTCTCTATTATACGCTATCCTTCTGTTAAAAAATCAGTTCTAAATTCCTTTATCTGAAGTATATTTAACAGAGTTTCAGTGTAATCCTGTGGAATCTGACACAGCAAAAACAAGACCCAGGGGCAAGACTACTGTTATTATTTCCGTACTAATTATAAGCTCTCTTTAATGAAGCAACAGTGAATGAGAGCTTTGATTCCAGAGTTCTTGTTTATCTTTTCATTTAAACGCAAAGGGGATGTTCCTGTCCTTGTATTACTAAGCATATACTTACAATTCATATCTAGTGATTTTCAATAATTTCACAACTGTTACTTACAGAACATAAATAGTCAAGAGTTTCCCTTGGCAGCAGGAACTTGGGGGCCTACAATCACATTTCCCTTTGCCCCAGGCCAATTAAGTGCTTTGACTAAGTAATATAGGCAAAGCCAACTTTTCCTTTTAGAGCATTTCTTGTGCCTATCACTTGTAAGTGGGGGAAACCCCAAAACACAAACACATGTTGAAGATAAACCTAGTACTGCAGGAATCACAGCACTTTGTCCCTTTTCCTTCTCTTGAAGTGTTCTAGGTTTATTTTTGGTGTTCGGGATGGCAAAATTCCATTATTACCCTTTTTCAGATGCTGAGCAACTTAACTGTATGCACACCTTGAAAATGTAACACAGGTAGCCAAGCTACCAGGTCACCGAAACATTGAATACATCAGTAATCCATCTAGTTCAGAGTTACCTATGCCTTCTGTTCAGCCCCTTCTGAAATAAATGAAAAGCTAGTCAGCTCTCTGGTACGCTTAAATGGTATTGTCAGAAAACCCTTTCATGTCATGGCTCTGTGAATTAAAGCTGTGAGTGTGAAACTTGATTAGCTCTTCCTTGTAAGTGCTCCTTATTCTGAAATGCCTTATTTCCTTCTGTCTTATTGTATGCTGCCCTGCCTCTTCAATTCTTGCTGGTGTCTTGAATCAATCGTTCAGACCATATATATAAAGCCACCATTTTGGATGCACTGTTTGACAGTTTGTACTGGGACACATCATACCGGTGTCTGTAAGCTACATCATTCTATATTGTGTAATGTAAATTTGTCAAAATCAGCAGTGTATTGATGTTCTCCCTTATGAGTCATTGGTTTGTTTTCTTCGAGAAAATTAATCATAGAAGAGATATGGTACAGAATATCTTCTTTCCTGTTCTTAACCAGTTTTAGAAGCAAATCCTAGAGAAAGCCAAAGTGCATATTCTCCTTTTTAGCTTTGTAGTAAATGGCAGACCTGTATAGTGTTTCAGAATCAGATTGGGTATAAAAAGTACAGAAGAATCAAGCTGTAGTGAATATGGCAGCTAGCCTCTGACCAATTGCAACTCAAAAACTTTGCTAGTTTTGACATTTCAGCTAACCTGTTCATGGATTTTTAACTGATACCAAATATCCTGTCCTGGGTTCAGCAGTAGCAGTCAATTTTTCTCCTTCTTAGTAGCTGGTGCAGCGTTGTGTTTTGACTTTCAGCCTGGGAACAGTGCTGATAACAATGATGTTTTTAGTTGTTGCTCAGTAATGTTTACCCTGACCAAGGACTTTGTGAGTCTCATGCTCTGCCAGGGAGGAGGGGAGGCTGGGAGGAAGCAGCAATAGGACACCTGACCCAAGCTAGACAAAGGGGTATTCCATACCACAGCACGTCATGCCCAGGAGGTAACTGGGAGTTACCCGGAAGGGCACTCACTTTCTTCTGGGTTGGGCTCGTTTCGGCGAGTGGTATTGTATTCTCTTCCCTTGTTATTTCCCTTATCATTACTATTATTGGTGGCAGAAGTAGTGATTTGTGTTATACCTTAGTTACTGGACTGTTCTTATCTCAACCCGTGGGAGTTACATTCTTTCAATTCTCCTCCCCATCCCTCGGGAGAGGGGAGGGGGTGGGGAAGGAAAGAAGCGTGCGTGTGGGGCAGTAGAAACTGTGTTGCTGACTGGGTTTAAACCATGACAGTTCTTTTTGGCACCCAACGTGGGGCATGAGGAGATGAGATAATGACAGATCTGACTGGAGTGTGTCTAATCATATCTGTGATAAGCATTCATTGTTTTGCATTAATAGTCACTCATCAGAGTGCTGATTTATTGGCTCTCAAAGTTGTTGCTCCTGATCTCAGGGTTTCAGTATATCGTACCTTACTTCGAGCTGGTATTTGCTGTATTAGTATTTTTCAAGTGTGGGGCTTGGGCTAACGTTCTTGTTTCATTGTACTTTATGGTAAATACTTGTAATACAATAGAATCATTGATCATGAAACTGATCTGGCTTATGTTCCCAGTGTGGTCACCACCTTTATACTTTGGGAGGTATATAATGGAAGTGCTTAGCAATTACACGTCTTTTTTTCTCCTTTTTGGATGTTCAACCTGTGAGGGAGACATTGTTTTACCCTCCCAGTCCCCCCCCCCCCAACCATTTACAGCATCATTTGAGAGTTTTGAAGTTTTTGAATGGCCTTTAAATACTGTTGAGACGTGTTTGCTGACTGTGATGGGGATCAGCATGTTGGCATGCATACAGAGTGTGTTTTGCCCAAGACCATTTTGTCTGATTTCTCTTAAAATCTTAAGAGTCAGGTTTGGGTCTTATCTGGGGTTAAACGACAATATAGGAGGACCAAGAGATTTTCCTGAGGCTGGACAGCCATGAGTGGCAGGGTGTGTGGGACAGTATGGGTAAGTATCTAGGTCAGTGTGCGCCTCCAGTACTTTGCAATTTCACCACCTAACAACTGCAAAATCCAGAAAAATTAGTAAAACATTTAAATGAGGAGTGTGGTTATTCTGGCCATACCATAGACGGACAAATCATGGCAACGCGCTGGGGCTTGGCCTATGCTTACAGGGCCTTGTTCAACACTATCTAGCACCTTCAAAAGGAAAAAAAATGTCCTTGGATCTGAGGGCAAAGCAACAGACAGTGCAGCTATGCCAGCTCCAAGCACAACAGCTACACCACCACCAGCAACAAGTACAGTCGCTACCCAAACTTTGGCTGCAATGGACAGCACAGCTACCCCAGAGACAAGTACAGCAGCTACTCAAACTTTGACTGCAACAGACAGCACGGCTACCCGAGCTCCAAGTACAGCAGCTACATCACCCCCAGTGACAAATACAGTGGCTACTAAAACCACAGTGATAATCACTGCAGCTAAACCAGACGACCAATTCATACCAATATCAGTTGCCCCCGTATTCAAGAGAAAAAACAAAAAAGAGGCAAGAAGGGTGAACCAAGATGAAGAAACAATGTACTCACCACCAGGGATAGCATCTGATCAGGAGTCACCATCACAGGACAAAGAAGAAGAAGAGGTGACTTCTTGACCTCGGACCTCAACCAAGCTATGGAATATGTGAAAAGATTTTACCCATCAACCAGGGGAGCATGTCATCACCTGGTTGCTCCGATGCTGGGACAACGGGGCCAATGGTCACGAACTAGAAGGTACAGAAGCCAAGCAGCTGGGATCACTTACTAGAGAAGGGGGAACTGACAAAGCAATTGCAAGAGAGAAGAAGTCCCTCAGTCTTTGGAGGTGGGTCTTGGCAGCTGTGAAAGAAAGGTATCCATACAAGGATGATGGTATGAGTCATTCGGCCAGGTGGACTACTTTAGACAAAGGCATCCAGTCTTTGAGGGAATCGGCCACCATAGAGATGATCTATCACATCAAGCTGAATAATGGGGATATACCCATAGACCCAGATGAAGTCGAATGTACATGACCCATGTGTTGAAAACTTACATGAAATGCACCGTCATCATATGCCCATTCGTTGGCAGCAATAACCTGGAATGACATCGTACCACTAACAGTGAATGAAATGATTCAGAAACTCCGAGAGTTCGAAGACAATCTCACCCCTTCCATCATCTCAGCTGTAGAAAAACTGTCCCAGGATCTCAGACAACTGAGGGACGATCTATCTGATTTATCCAGCTCCTCATGTGTACCAACACACATATCAGCTATTAACAAAAAGCGTCCTATTGTTGAGAGAGAGACAGGAGGTATACGTCACTGGCCACCCTATGATTTTACTTGCGGGATCACGGAGAAGACATGATGAAGTGGGATGGAAAACCTACTTCAATTTTGGAGGAACAGGTGAGTGAATTGAAGAGGGGAGCAAGAGCCAAGACTGATCATCCCATGAGAGCTGCGGCTTCAGTCTCTGCTGAGCAGGTTCCCAGAAGGAGTGAAAGAGCTGATTTTACTCCAGCTCCTGTGATAACGAAGAATAATCCCTTTCTACAAGACTTAAGTGTACAATGTTGTGATGACTATTAGAGGGGCCCTGCCTCCAGCCAGGTGGAGGTAGGGGACAATCGGATTTACTGGACTGTGTGGATGAGATGGCCTGGCACATCAGTCCCACAGAAGTATAAGGCTCTAGAAGATACCAGTGCACAGTGCGCCCTGATGCCATCAAGCTGTCAAGGGAGGGAACTCATCTATATTTCTTGAGTGACAGGAGGATCCCAAGTGTTAACTGTACTGGAAGCTGAAATCAGCTGGACTGGGAGGGAATGGCAAAAGCACCCCATTGTGACTGGTCCAGCGGCTCCATGCATCCTCGACATAGACTAACTCAGGAGAGGGTACTTCAAAGACCCAAAAGGGTACCGATGGGCTTTTGGTATTGCTGCTTTGGAGACAGAGGAAATTGAGCAGCTGTCCACCTTTCCTGGTCTCTCAGAGGATCCTTCTGTTGTGGGTTGCTGAAGGTTGAAGAACAACAAGTGCCAATCGCGACCACAACAGTGCACCGGCAGCAATATTGCACCAACCGAGACTCCCTGATTCCCATCCATAAGCTGATCCATAGACTGGAGAGCCAAGGAGTGATAAGCAGGATCCACTCACCCTTTAATAGCCCCATATGGCCAGTGTGAAGGTCTAACGGAGAGTGGAGATGTAGACTATCGTGGCCTGAATGAAGTCCAACCACCACTGAGTGCTGATGTACTGGACACGCTAGAGCTTCCGTATGAATTGGAGTCAAAGGCAGCCAAGTGGTATGCCATGACTGATATTGCCAATGCATTTTTCTCAATTCCTTTGGTAGCAGAGTTCAGGCCACAGTTCACTTTTACTTGGAGGGGTGTCCAGTTCACTTGGAACCGACTGCCCCATGGGTGGAAACACAGCCCTACTGTCTGCCATGGACTGATCCAGACTGCACTGGAACAGGGGTAAGCTCCAGAACACCTGCAATACATTGATGACATTATTGTGTGGGGTAATACAGCGGAAGAAGTTTTTGTGAAAGGGAGGGAAATAATCCAAATCCTGCTGAAAGCTGATTTTGCCATAAACCGGAGTAAGGTCAAGGGACCTGCACAGGAGATTCAATATTTTTTGAATAAAATGGCAAGATGGACGTAGACAGATCCCCACAGATGTGATTAACAAGATAACAGCAATGTCTCCACCAACTAATCAGAAAGAAACACAAGCTTTCTTGTTTACTGAGGGGTTCTGCCGTATTGTGGGAAAGCATTGGATATGGAAGGCAGCTGTTTGGAGTCCTCGACGACAAGTTGCAGGAACTGCTGAAGGAGAGGGTGAATCGAGTCAGTTTGCCATGGTGAAAGCCATCCAGCTGGCCTTGGACATTGCTGAACGAGAAAAGGGGCCAGTACTTTATCTCTATACTGAATCATGGATGGTGGCAAATACTGTGTGGGGGTGGTTGCAGCAATAGAAGCAGAGCAACTGGTAATGCAGAGGTAAACCCATCTGGGCTGCTGCACTGTGGCAATATATCACTGCCTGGGTGCAGAACCTGGTGGGGAAGGTACGCCATGTAGATCACAGTATCACAGTAGGTTAGAGATTGGAAGGGACCTCAAAAGATCATCTAGTCCAATCCCCCTGCCGGAGCAGGAACACCTAGATAAGGTTGCACAGGAACGTGTCCAGGCGGGTTTTGAATGTCTCCAAAGAAGGAGATTCCACAACCTCCCTGGGCAGCCTGTTCCAGTGTTCAGTCACCCTCACTGAGAAGAAGTTTCTTCTCAGGTTTAAGTGGAACCTCTTGTGCTCCAATTTGTACCCATTACCCCTTGTCCTTTCATTGTTTGCCACTGAGAAGAGCCTGGCTCCATCCTCGTGACACTCCCCCTTTATATATTTATATACACTAATAAGGTCACCCCTCAATCTCCTCTTCTCCAAACTATAGAGACCCAGCTCCCTCAGTCTTTCCTCATAAGGGAGATGCTCCACTCCCTTAATCATCTTAGTTGCCCTGCGCTGGACTCTCTCCAGCAGGTCCCTGTCCTTTTTAAACTGAGGGGCCCAGAACTGGACACAATATTCCAGATGAGGTCTCACCAGGGCAGAGTAGATGGGAAGGAGGACCTCTCTCGACCTACTAACCACCCCCCTTCTAATACAACCCAGGATGCCATTGGCCTTCTTGGCCACAAGGGCACAGTGTCGGCTCATGGTCACCCTGTCGTCCACCAGGACCCCCAGGTCCCTCTCCCCTACACTGCTCTGATGCGCATGTACCCAAGAGCCGGGCCACTGAGGAACACCAGAACAACCAACAAGTGGATAAAGCTGCTAAGATTGAAGTGGCTCAAATGGACTTAGATTGGCAACACAAGGGTGAATTATTTTTGGCCCGGTGGGCCCATGACACTTCAGGCCGTCAGGGCAGAGATGCAACATACAGATGGGCTCGTGATGGAGGGGTAGACTTAACAATGGACACTATTGCCCAGGTTATTCATGAGTGTGAAACATGCTGCAATTAAACAAGCCAAACGGTTAAAGCCTCTCTGGTATGGAGAACGATGCTGAAGTACAAATATGGGGAGGCCTGGCAGATTGACTGTATCACACTCCCACCAACCCGCTGCCAAGATAAGTGCCATGTGCTTACCGTGGTGGAAGCAACCACCGGATGGCTGGAAACATACATTGTGCCTCACGCCACTGCCTGGAACACTATCCTGGGCCTTGAGGAACACATTTTGTGGTGACACAGCACCTCAGAGAGAACTGAGTCAGACAATGGGACTCATTTCTGAAACCACCTTATAGACACTTGGGCCAAAGAGCATGGCATTGAGTGGGTATATCACATCCCCTACCATGCACCAGCCTCTGGGAAAATTGAAAGGTACAATGGGCTGTTAAACACTGCACTGATAGCAATGGGTGGTGGGACTTTCAAACATCGGGATAGACATTTACCAAAGGCAAGCTGGTTGGTCAACACCAGAGGATCTGCCAACAGGGCTGGCCCAGCCCAGTCAGAACTTTTACATACTGTAGAGGGGGACAAAGTTCCTGTGGTGCACATGAAGAATTTGCTGGGGAAGACAGTCTGGGTTATTCCTGCTTCAGGTAAAGGCAAACACACCTGTGGGATTGCTTTTGCTCAGGGACACGGATATACTTGGTGGCTAATGTGGCAAGATGGGGAAGTCCAATGTGTACCTCAAGTGGATTGATTTTAGGGGAAAACAGCCAATGAACTCAATTGTATGCTGTTGCCTGCTGTGTAATACTCTTATAGCCCATCAGCCAGATGTCTTCAGCTCACCAGTGACTGGCTCTGACTTCCCTCCGACCATCATCCTAACACAGAATGAACTTTGATAGAACTAGCTGAATTCTGCGGCAGAGGAATGATCAGCATCAGCAGGCAGTGATCCAACACTGCACGCAGACTTTTCTGCCCTGCAAGACTGTTGCAAGGGATGGAACCTGACATCGTGGACCAGATGAACTCAGCAGCATTATAGGGATTGGTCCATGTGCTAAGAAACGATCTCTTTGTCTCTTTCTGCATGTGTATGTGGATGTATACATATGTAAGAGTGATGGTATATTGAAAATGTGGGATCTGAGCATGACGTGAATGGTATGGAGCAAGGAGTGGATACTGTCCTGGGTTTAGCAGTAGCAGTCAATTTTTCTCCTTCTTAGTAGCTGGTGCAGCGTTGTGTTTTGACTTTCAGCCTGGGAACAGTGCCGATAACAACGATGGTTTTAGTTGTTGCTAAGTAATGTTTACCCTGACCAAGGACTTTCTGAATCTCATGCTCTGCCAGGGAGGAGGGGAGGCCGGGAGGAAGCAGAGAACAGGACACCTGACCCAAGCTAGACAAAGGGGTATTCCATACCACAGCACGTCATGCCCAGGAGGTAACTGGGAGTTAGCTGGAAGGGCACTCGCTCTCTTCTGGGTTGGGCTCATTTTGGTGGGTGGTATTGTATACTCTTCCCTTGTTATTTCCCTTATCATTATTATTATTGGTGGTAGCAGCAGTTGTTTGTGTTATACCTTAGTTACTGGACTGTTCTTATCTCAATCCATGGGACTTACATTCTTTCAATTCCCCCCTTATCCCTCGGGGAGGGGGGGAGGGGGGAAGGAAAGAATGAGGTGGGGGGGAGTAGAAACTGTGTTGCTGACTGGGTTTAAACCACGACATATCCCTTGCTGTTGACAGTTAAATCAGCACATGTGGCACATGACCAGGAGTAGTGACAAGCTTGGTAAGTATAAAGCTGGTGGCAGTCATGACTTGAACTCACTTTTTCCACCCGATGCAACCTTAAGCTTATTTTTAAAAAAGTGCTAAATTTCAGATGTAAAAACTTGCTTCTGTATATAAAATGTTTAATGTGTAATGTGTGGAATTTACACAGTGTACACTTATAAATGTGTTTTATACAAGATCCCCTGTTTCGCTTCCTTGTTTTTTTGTGGGTTTTTTTTGGTTTTTTTTGTTTTTTTTTTTTTTTGATATAGGAGGAAGGGTGAGGAAGAAACAGCATCTCTTGTTCAAGTTGCCAGCAACCCATTCTTTCCTCTGAATGCTATGGTCAGGAATTTATTTGCTTCCCCTTAGTTACCATAAATGGTTGATACAGGGTATACATTAGCTATGGAATAGTGATGACTAATGAGTCTGGGTTAAATAAGTCTTGATTTCTGGAACTTGCGGATGATCTTCATGAAGGGAAATGATATAAATTCCATAAAATTCAATCCTTCTGCCCCCTGCCACCATCCAGTCCTTGAGTGTTGAGTGTTGTATTGATGCTTCAGGTTGGCTGTAACACTTACTGAATTTAAAAGACTTGAGGAGAGGAAACAGAGCAACTACTACTCAATATCTGGAAATTGAAAGACAATTATGGAGAAAAGCTTAGAAAGATTTTTAACACTTTAAAGTGTTAAAAAGAACACTTGAAAATTTTTTAAACACTTTAAGTTGTGATAACCAATTTTGGCTTAGCATGATTTCAGGATCTGAGTTGTGTTTACATGTTTGCTCTAGATACTCCCTTTGTATGGCTAATGTCCTTCTTTGTTCTTTGCCTTTTCTTCCTTCCTTTGAGTTTCTATTTATTTCTGTTCTCAGCTTATACAAAAATGTGTTCTCACTATCTGCATCATGATCTTTGGCACTTAAGATGCTGTAGATGCAATAAGTAATTGCTACTTGTATTCTAACTCCCTGTTTCCCAAAATATAGCATCTACAAACTAACTTTTTTCCTCCCTCCCCCCCCCTTTTTTTTTTTTTTGTCTGCTCTACTGGAGTAACCTAAGGTCTAGTTTTAAGTTGGTCCCTATTTTTACCCCCTCTTTCCTAGTGGAATGAACAGACTATTAGCGATAATAGGATGCAGAGAATTGTTTTCTTAATGACAGCTAGGATTCTCAATTACCTTTTTCTTAATGATTTTGATATTGCAGTTGATGTATGCTTATCCTATAAATAAGACTAGATTACTAAGGAAATAGGTATCTTGATAAATTTACTGGTTTTGTGGTTGTTCATTAAGGGTGGGCTTCGAAGCAGCTGCAAACTTGCGGCTTGTTCTCCCAGTAGCTCCGTGCAGGTGTCTGACAAGACAGGCCCCAGGATTCAGGTTGTTAGTGTGACTAGATGGGAAACCAGTTTAACTAAAAAGTATGGAAATAATACTCTATGACAACTTACTGGACTTTTTTTGTTGCTTTAAAATGATTTTTATTTATTACTTTTTGGAGTGCATCTGTGGGAATAAGTTCAAGGTAAGGAATGAGTATTCAGCGTGATATAGTAAGTCTTCATTGTTACTTCTTTATTTTATGTGAACTGTAGTAGAAAATGTGAAGGTTATCTGGTCTATACAGTTTAACAATGTTTTGGTTCAACAATATTGGTGTTTGTATTACTACAGAATGTAAACAAATGCAGCTAACTCACTATTCTGATGTGTGCATACATTTCTATGTGTGTATTTGTGCTGAAATGTAAACCAAATACAATATTTATTTCCTGCTTCAAAAGAACAGCTGGTAAATCTTGGCAACTGCCAAAGAAGAAACTGACAAAATAGGTAGTAACTTGCATCCTCTGATTGTATGGCAATATTGGTTCCTAAAACAACAAAGCAACTGATCATCTGTCTGTAGTCACATCTGACACTAGGATATGTCAAGGATCCTAAACAAGGTTATTGATTTTGCTGTTCTTTGTTAGATTAGGAACATGTTTGAACATAAGGAATGTGATACTGCTCCTTTTTATCTGGTGAAATCTAGCAAGACTCATGTTTTTCAAGGAGTAGGCATATGTTATCAAACCGTATAGAAGACCAGATGATAGTATAGGCACATTGGTTACATAAAAGCAGTTCCTGGGCCAACTGTGCCACTGCCATTTTTTCAAACCCTCCTTTAAAAAAAGAAAAAAATAAATTATTACGTCTTTTCCTTCTTTTTCCTGCCTTCTTTTAAGAGAAATTTAGGATGAAACAGACAAATACAGCTGACATGGAAATGATCACTTGGCTTTAAGAAAGGATGGTTTGTCGAAGTAACCAAAATATTTCAGAGTACAGAATGTTCCCAAGCATTAGCACAATAGTAATTAAAGAGGATACAGAATATGGTTTTAGACTTCTTGAGGACTACCCTGATATATAGGGTAAGAAATAATAAGTTTGGTAGTTGCATCCATGTTGAGACAGTTAAGCATCTAAGTATGGCTGTGTATGAGGTGTTTTGCGGGTTTTGGTTGGGGTTCCCCCCCTGAATTTGAGGTAAGATAACCACCTATGTTTTGTTAGGCTTCTACTTTTTATAAGGATAGCTACTGTGGGCGTTCCCAGTACTTTACTGTTAAGGTGTTCCTTCTGAGGAACTTGGTTTAGAAAGTGGGCAAATAGAATAAATGTTTGGTACAAGGTACTGCTGCAGAGCAGGTAACTCCAAAGAAAAATATTCTAGTCAGATGTTCTGTAGTTCTGATAGGCAGCTCTTAAAGTGAGCAAACAGACAAAAAAATCCCCACCAAATTGCTTGTATTAGGAATGTTTCTGTTATTCAGGTCAACTAGAACAGGAGATACTAGTTTCCTAGAATCTTCAGGTATTAGTTGAAATTTGTGCAACCCAGTATTTTGCAAACAGGTATGTTCATACAACGCTGATTTATTTTTTTTTTTTGATACTGGTAGGAAAGTTACATTCATATGAAATTGATGGATGCAAAGTTTAGATCTGTAGGTTGGGATAGCTTTTGCTATACTGCAATATAATTTCTCTTTTATTTACCTTTCCTTCAGTTTTCTATTATACTAGCTGTATTTTCCTGAGGGGTTAGAAATCACAGTTGGAAAATAGATCTCAAAGATGCAAACAAACATTGTTCCAAAATAGCAGGAATTTATTTTTTCCCAGCTGTGGCAGATGTTAATGTAATGTTTTATCTGTATGTTGTCTGTCTAAAGGGTTATGTTAAACTAGGACAGGTAGTATTTGAAATTCCTGTGAAAACAGGAACTAAAATTATCCACTTCCTCTGCGGGATACACATACCTTTCTCATCACAAAGCACTGAATGTCAGAGCAGACAGCACCTTCGGGTTTTTTAAATTTTATTTAATATTTTTTGGGCAGGTGAGATGTAGGGTAAAATTACTTGAATCCAGTTATGTTTGTCCTACCCACAGGGAAGGTATCCTTTGTTAAGAAACCTTACGTTTTTGTCATCCCACACCTTGTGCTTCAGCTGAACCCTTGGCACTGATCTTTCTTCATCTGAATGAAAGTTGAAGGTGCTCAGAACCTTACAGCATTGTCATGGTTTAAGCCCAGCCGGCAACCCAGAAACATGTAGCCACTTGCTCACTCCCCTCCCCTTCCTCCCTGCGCTTCCAGAGGGATGGGGAGGAGAATCAACAGAAAGTAACTTCCATGGGGTGAGATAAGAACAGTCCAGTAACTAAGGTATAACACAAACCACTGCTGCTACCACCAGTAATAATAACGACAAGGGAAATGACAAGGGAAGTGAATACCACCACTCAGAACCCACCTATGGATACCCAGCCCAACCCAAGCAGTGATCTAGCCCTTCCGGGTAACTGCCCCCAGTTTATATACTGGGCATGATGTGCTGGGGTATGAAATATCCCTTTGGCTAGCTTGGGTCAGGTGTCCTGTCTCTGCTTCCTCCTGGCTTCCCCTCTTCCCTGGCAGAGCATGAGACTCAGAAAGTCCTTGGTCAGAGCAAACGTTACTGAGCAACAACTAAAAACATTGGTGTTATCAGTGTTGTTCCTAGTCTGAAAGTCAAAACCACAGCACTGCACCAGCTACTAAGGAGGAGAAAAATCATTGCTACTGCTGAACCCAGGACAGTATCCATCCCTTGCTCCATACCATTCACATCATGCTCAGATCTCACATTTTTCAATATACCATCACTCTTATCTACCTATCTATCTATCTATCTATATCTATATCTATCTATCTATCTATATATATATATATCTCCACACAGAGAGAGAGAGAGATAGATCATTCCTTAGTGAATGGATGAATCCGTATAAAGCTGCTGAGTTCATTGGGTCCATGATGTCGAGCTCCACCTCTTATAACAGTCTTGCAGAGCAGGAGAAATGGTCTGCAGTGTTGGATTGTTGCCTGCTGGTGATACTGCAGAACTCGTCTGGTTCTATCAAAGGTCATTCTCTATTTGGGGTGATGGTCGGAGGGAAGTAGGGCCAGTCGCTGGTGACCTGAAAACATCTAATCGGTGGGCTTCAAAAGTGCTACAGAGCAGGCAACAGCATACAATTGAGTTCATTGGCTGTTTTCCTCTAAAATCAAACACACTTGAGGTACACATTGGACTTCCCCATCTTGCTGCATTACCCACCACGTATGTCCAGGTCCCTGAGCAGCTTTATCCACCTGTTGGTTGTCCTGGTGTTCCTCAGTGGCCCGGCTCTTGGGTACATGCGCATCTACATGGCATACCTTCACCACCAAGTTCTGCACCTGGGCAGCGATACCTTTCACAGTGCAGCAACCCAGATGGGTTTACTTCTGTGTTGCCAGTTGCTCTGCTTCTATTGCTGCAACCACCCCCACCGGGCATTTGCCACCATCCATGAGTCAGTATAGAGATAAAGTACTGGCCACTTTTCTCATTCAGCAATGTCCAAGGCCAGCTGGATGGCTTTCACCTTGGCAAACTGACTCGATTCACCCTCTTCTTCAGCAGTTTCTGCAACTTGTTGTTGAGGACTCTATACAGGTGCCTTCCATGTCCGATGCTTTCCCACAGTATAGCAGGACCCATCAGTAAACAAGGCATACTGCTTTTCACTTTCTGACAGTTTATTATATGGTGGGGCCTCTTCACCATGCATCATCTCCTCTGGTGACATTCCAAAATCTTTGCCCTCTGCCCAGTCCATGATGACTTCTAGAATGCCTGGACCACTGGGATTTCCTATTCGAGCTCATGTAATTAGTGCAGCCCACTTACTCCATGTATCATCGGTTGCATGATGTGTAGAGGAGACCCTGTATTTGAGCATCTAGCCCAGCATGGGCAACCAGGGTGCCAGGAGGAGCTGTGCTTCAGCGCCAATCACTTCTGAAGCAGCCCAAACCCCTTAGTAGGCTGCCAGTATCTCTTTCTCAGTTGGGGTATAGCTGCTGTCAGATCTGTTGTATCCCCGGCTCCAAAGGCTGAGGGGTCAACCTCGAGTCTCCCCTGAGCTTTCTTCCAGAGGCTCCCGGTAGGGCCATTCTCCCCAGCTGAGGTGTACAGCACATTTTTTACACCTGGCCCGGTGTGGACTGGTCCAAGGGTTACTGCATGAACTATCTCTCGTTTAATTTGCTCAGAGGCTTGTTGTTGCTCTGGGCCCCATTTAAAATCATTCTTCTTCCAGGTCACATGATAGAGAGGGCTTACAATTGAACTGTAATTTGGGATGTGCATTCTCCAGAACCCCACAACACCCAAGAAAGCTTGTGTTTCTTTCTTTTTAGTGGGTGGAGACATTGCTGTTATCTTGTTAATCACATCTGTGGGGATCTGGTGACTTTCATGTTGCCATTTTATTCAAAAAATATTGAATCTCCTGTGCAGGTCCCTTGACCTTACTCCGGTTTATGGCAAAACCGGCTTTCAGCAGGATTTGGATTATTTCCCTCCCTTTCACAAAAACTTCTTCCGCTGTATTGCCCCACACAATAATGTCATCAATGTATTGCAGGTGTTCTGGAGCTTACCCCTGTTCCAGTGCAGTCTGGATCAGTCCATGACAGACAGTAGGGCTGTTTCCATGCCTGGGGCAGTCGGTTCCAAGTGAACTGGACACCCCGTCCAAGTAAAAGTGAACTGTGGCCTGAACTCTGCTACCAAAGGAATGGAGAAAAATGCATTGGCAATATCAGTCATGGCATACCACTTGGCTGCCTTTGACTCCAGCTCATACTGAAGTTCTAGTATGTCCAGTACGTCAGCACTCAATGGTGATGTGACTTCATTCAGGCCACGATAGTCTACTGTTAGTCTCCACTCTCTGTTAAACTTTCTCACTGGCCATTTGGGTCCATACAGCACAGCACCAACTACTAAGAAGGAGAAAAATGACTGCTACTGCTGAACCCAGGACAAAGATCCAGCTGTTGTAAAGCAAAATTGTTGACAGCTTTTGACTTGTGTTTTGTGGCTCTGTACATGGCTTGTTTTGGTCCAAATTCAAGTTTTGGAAGTAAAAATCTTACTTTTTTGGTGGTGGTTTACTGCTCTTTACAGTTGACTCAGGAGAAATCAGGGATATTTTGTTTTAGTAGCCAAAAGATGAAGCAAGTGTGTTAAAGGAAGGCTGTCTACAGCAGTGGCATTCATACGAGATATACATCTTGGAAATGTCTTTTAAATTTTGTATTCTGCTGAAATTGATTATTTTAGAGTGCTTGAGCTGTTAATAGATCTGATATGTATTTTACAGCAGACTTCAGATTACATCTCTTGAAGTTTATACATAGAGTTTAGGTGACAGAATGATTCTGCTTCTCTTATTTAATTTTGATGGCTTCAGAAAATGTTTGTTTCCTCCTCTCTCTCATACAGCAGATAATCTGGTGGTAGAAATGGATTTTTTCTGTGCTAGGTATAGATTTGCATATATTTCCAGAAGCTCATAACTGTAATGGTTACTTTATTCACCAAAAGCAAAACATACTCCTTTTTTCCAAAAATGCTGCTTTAGTTTTCATCTCCTTGGTAAACCTTATTTCACTATCAAGCAAAAAGATAGGATGGGGGTGAGACTTTGAGAACATGGTATTTAAGAGTTATATGACAGATGAATACCAGTGAGAAATGTGGCATGGATGCTTACAGATTTATCAACTGTGAGGCATCCATTTATTACTTTAATGCCTGAGAGAAAGGTGTTAAAATGATGGGACTGAAGTATACTTAAAGAATAAGACATCTGTAGGTAACTGGCAGAATATTAGACTTTTAAACAGAATGAAAACAATGCTACTTGGTAGGACTTGTGGTTGTTATTGTTGTATAGGTGCAGTGAATCTGTTCATGCTGAGGAAGAAATCATCAATTTCAATCCTGTGTGGTTTTATGTGGATGTTAATAGTGTGAATCTTGGCTCTGATCTTTACTTTTGCAAATTTTGTATTTGCAAGCAACATAAAATTAGTCTTAACAGCTGAGTTAATTGGAAACAAAAATTACATCAAGCCCAGAAATAAGCCTAATGAAATCCATTAAGTAACTTAATGATTACATAATTATATTCATTTAAATTCAGGAACTGATCCCTCCAAAATTAATTTTTTGTATCTTTGTGCATGCTAAGCACACTTATCTTTGAAGTGAGGGATCACTTTCATTATGCTGGCATTTTGCCTTTTATTTTTATAAAAAAGAGTATTATATTTTGAAGTAAACTTATGTGACTATTATTAACCTTTTAAGGAAAAGTCTGGTCAGTGGGGAGACTACTGCAGTTTAACAGACTTGACAATAGTGACCTGACCAAACCAGAAAACTGAATGAACCAAAATGTATGGATAAAAGGCCTTAAGTGCTTTATATTTGAATAATTGATGCCAGACTTTTGGCTGACCTCCAGCTGTTCTCTAGCTGTACAGATTTTTTTAATATGTGTAATATCAGGCACAATCCTGTGTTTCATATTTTGATTACCATTCTGTTATGTAGTGTTATTATTAGTGCCATTTTTGTATTCTTTCAATAAGTTGATATGGAAAGAGTTTTAGTTTCTTTAATTGTAGAGGTTTTGTAATGCTCTAAACATAAGATCTGATTAGTGTAAGATCTCTCAGTGTCATAATGACACAGCACAAGAAATTTTAACATAGTAACAGCCCATAGTCTCTTTTATCCAGCACATGTGGGCCCTGACCACCTCCATCCCTTGCCTGGGTTTAGCTGCATGTAGTTGAGGCCAGCTCTGATGTGGTGTGACTCTCTGGCCTTAAATGAGACAGCTGCATTAACAAGGGCTGTGTGAAGTCTATTGGGTTCTGCTTCCTCAGCCTCAGAAGCAGCACTCAGATTCAGGTCTTGACCCTTCTTCTTTGCCCTGGCTATGTTGCAGGTGTGCTGGTACCTGACTAGCAGACCTGACCTGAGGTTGGTTGAGGTGGTGAGGTTGACTACACTGACACCCACTGCACTGTTATCTCACCACAGTTACTGTTGCCAGACCTGCTCTGCTCTTCTTTTTGACTCCTGAGGACTTCAGCCATTGATGGTGAGGGCACTGTCCTGTGCCTGCTTTGCTGACATGCTTGTCTTCCTTTGAGGAACAGCCTGATCCTGCTGCTTGCCAGCTCATGGGTTCTCAGTGCAAACAAATACATGACAGCTCAGGTTGTGCTAGGTAAGTAATGGTAAGGGGTGGGGGGAAACCACCCAAACCTTTGGGACATTTCTTTACTGACCTCAAAAGCTTCAGCTAGGCTGAGCAGAAACTCTCAGAATACATGTAACAAACTGTGTCAGTTTTCCTATTGCACAGGGATTTTAAATAGTCTGTCAAGCCTCACCTTAGCAGATGAATTCTACAGGCCTCAAGAGGGAAGAGAATATGCCTGAGTCAACTAGTAAGTTCAGTCCGAGGAGGTGTTAGTAGATACTGGACTTATTTAAATGTCAGGTATTAATCAGCAGAGGTTTCTGACACTTTCCAAAGAGCACTGAAAAATTAATGTAAAGTGGATTCAAATTGGGTATTATTTCACAATCTTCTCATACTGCTGTTGTACTTTTTGCCAGAGCAGTGCTGGCCACAGATTTAGACAAGGGAAACACAGAGTATCTTAGAACTCTTACAGATTTGCAGTCTGCCTCTTCCTGTCATTGATGAGGCAGCTTTTTAGAGGGATAGAATTTCCTAGAAGATGATTTCCTAGCAGAGGTATAATTTAGTGCTGTGTGTTTAGCCTCCTTGGACATCCAAGCTAGTATTGTTGCAAAAGGTTGATGACTTTGATTTTTATATTTTTTTTTTTTAAATGCTAGCATACTGTACTTTCTCAATATCCTGTTTAGTGCAATGCATATATCCTTCACTTTTAGCATTGAAACATAGAAAAATGAATCCATCCTACTTTAAGGGAGTCTACACTGCAACGGCGTCATAACGCTATATTGCTGTATTATGATGCAGAATTATGGTGGCAGAGTGACTTAAAGAGGAAGCAGACTAATGTGATTCCCTTACCACACCATTAGTAGTTAATTGAGCCAAAACAATTTCAGCCCACCTCCATCAAGTGTAAAACTTGTGTTGTCATTTTGATACATTGCAATTTGAATTAACAGTTGTAAAATTACTTTAGTATAACTTACTGATCAACTAGTGATAATGTCTTTTCAATTATTAGACGTGTTCAGTGACAACTAAAATTAATTCAAATGTAATGTCATTGTAATACAAGTATGTGGAAAGCATGTTGTGGTAATACCATGATTTCTGATTTGGATGATGACAAAGGTCCGTCATAGAAAAGTAAAACTAATTTCTAATTTATTAGTGCCCCTGGGGAGTCAGTTTAATAAGCAAAATCAGAATGCCAAAGGACTGTTGGTGACTTTTTTTTTTAATCTTAAACATGATTTAGGAATCAGTAACTTAATGGATTCCACTTTAGGTGTAGGAACAGCATATTTATTGTACCTTTTTGTTTTATCATGTATTAAAGTAGTTATTTTTACAGAGTATGTAACTTCTGTTATAAAACAACAGAAAAGCACTTGCTAACCAGTTATCTGGGATTTTTCACCCTTCATGTGGAGACACGTAATGTGAAGAACTAGCAAATGACTTTAAGTTGTTGAGTTGGTTACTTGACAGAAGGTCAGATAACTTCCACAAAAAGAGCACTCTACACTGAGGTAGAGGGGGGCAGACAAAGATCAGAAATTAACATTCTCAGGGGGCATTTGTTAATGATCAAAGAGAAACAGTAAAATGAAGATACAAATCTAAACTAAGCAGAGAAGGCTCTGGGCTTCTCTGCATTGCACTTTAAATCACTTTGCATGAAAATTGCTATAAGTAAACAGAATTGAGGTGAAAACTTCAAATAGTTCTGTGCATTCTATGCACAGGTTTAAGATTTTTCTCTGGTGCAGAACTTGGTAGTTCTCGTATTTTTTCAATTATAACATTGGCTTTCTAATGGAAGACTCTCAAGATCCTGAGACATACGATTTTATAAACAAAACCAGAACTTAAGTTATTTCTCTGCATACATGCATAAATATTTTTGGGAGGGTATGTGTATAAAATTGCACTATTGAAAATGTCGTCTTGAACTCATTTCTTTAGATGTTTCAGTTTTCTGTCTGCAAGACCAGAACTATTTCTTTCTCCAACACTGCTTTCCATCTTACTCTATTCCAATAAACTCTGTTCCTGTGTTGTGAGTGTATTCCTTTACTATCAAAAAGTCTCTTAGGTCTGATGTTTTCTTTTCTCCGTGATTTCTCTCTGTTACCAATCTTCTCTTCTTCCTTAAGCAATTTTTCGAAGCAGTACAGTACTGCCTGTCTCACTGCCCTGCTCAAAGTCTAGGGCAGTTGGGATGAAATTTAGGTGTGGTTGAGGCTTCAGAAACTTTTGTTCTGTCCTGATAACAGCAGGAAAATTAGTGTTGTTTGTTTAATGACCCTCCTCTCTTCTGGAGCATCCAGCACCTCAGTATGTGATATGCTTTGATTTTTGGGCAAGTGGCAAGGTTTAGAGAAATTACGGGAAATAGCTGGAAGACCCTTTCTGTGGAATACCTGAAAGGAACAATGTAAAGCTGCCTTTCACTTAAGGGGCCTTGGCTGCTTCTATTCTTTCACTAACTCTGTTTAGAAAAGTTATATGTTAGTGTGTATCACTTCTGCTGTTTTTGCTGCCTACACTTGTAATTTTTAAAGTAGCTGATAAGGATAATCTGTATAAAGGCTTTAAATAATTGACTCTGCAAAAAACCCAAGCTACTGCATGGAAGTATGCTAGTCACCTGCTGCTTCAGTGCCTCCCTGTACAGTATGGATTGAAGCCCACCTGTATGTAAGTAAGAGATACCCAATGTTATCTTAATCTCAGGGAAGAGAATGTTTTGTTTTGTTTTTTTTTTAATTTCCCTTAGATTTCAAAGAGCTGTTGAGAGAAACAGCAGCACATTGTGCTGGAGCAGGAAAAGGCTTTCTGCTCAGCCAAAATCTGTGGAGCAGAACTGCAGGAACTAAATAGAATCATAGATCTCACTGTCTCATTTCCAAGTGCAAGGAACACCTCATTTCACTTTTTCACAGACACGTGTATGTATCTGCAATATAGTAAAGACAGAAAATGCCACCAAAATCTATGTTGCCAATATAGTTTACTCCTTGAGTAGCTGATAAACTATTTCTTCAAGAAATTGTTTGCATCATATTTTGCTATGCATAACCATTATTTGGTCATGACAAATTCAGTATTTATTGATGCATCATGAGATCATTATGTATTATGGTATTAATTGCTAGCTAAACATTGGTAGTAGTGGATGCTTCATTCTGGAATTAATTGCCTGTGTATCTTCTGTACCTCAGGTGTGGAAATGTTTGTTTCTCATCCAAGCTGTCGGTTGTACTTTTCCCACAAATAGTGCTTCAGATGTTTTCTTGTAATATTGACAGAAGGTTGGGCTGAAATACTTAAGATTTTGACCTAGGAAGAGCTGGTTCAGGGGAAGAATTCAAGGGAAACTACGGTGCTTTATTTTTTTTTTAACATCCCTTCATTCTATCTATTAAATAATAACATGAAGAGAGACCATCTTTACCTCTTTAGCTCTAAATATTTTCATTCAAGCAGAGTAAAGTAGCAGTTAAAGCAGCTTCTCTGCTGTTTAGATGATATAAGATATAATAAAGCCAAAATCAACAAAAGTACATAGTCAGTGTTCTGAAATCTGCTGTTTAAAAATATCAGACTCTGTGCTTTCCTTAAGCAGCACTAGCAATGAGATTGTTCAGTACTGTGAATAATTCTACAATAAAATGCTACGTGGCACTCAGCATTGCTCCATCAACAGTGGTGAAGCATATGCATAGGTACAACTGTATTGTATCACACCTGTATAGAAAAGGTTAGTTGCAAGAAGTTTTCAGAGACTCAACCACTACCTCAAAGTGTGATACACCATTCACTTCTATAGAATTTAAAATGGAACAAAGTGAATAACTCTCAAAAATATAGTAACTTTGTGTTGAGAGAAGTAAAATTTGCACACAAGTTTGCTACTTTAGAAAATTGGACAGCTGGAAAACAACAAACTGAAGTAAACAGCCTTGTCTTTCAAAAAGGAAACAAATGTGGAACGTCAGCAAATGTCCTTCTGTGTAGTTTGCGACACTGCTAAAAATGGCCTAATGGTAGGATAAAAAATTGCTGGAAGTTTGAAAGTGCCCAAGCTATTAAGTTGGATGTATTCTGGGCATTAATAGGACCTAGGAGATGGAAGTAATGAATTCAATATTGACTGAAATACAACTCTGAGTCATGCTTTGGGTAGCCAGTGCCTTTGAAGCTAGTCTGATTTTTATCAAATTATACATTTGAATGTTTCCATCAAATTTTCTTTCAGATCAATATAAATTATTGTATGTAGCTTGTATGTCTTGATCTTTAGCTTCCATGACAACAGGATACATATAAATATATTTCTGTAACAATTGAAAACAATGCTTAGTATCATTGCTGCTTTCTGTTAGTGCTACTTGCTGCAAGAAGAAAATAGCATCACTTCATATGACATGAAAAGACCTTTGGTGGTAATTGAAGAAAAATGTGCACAAAGATGATAATTTGGGGAAAATGATGTAGAATAGGAGAATGCTATTTTGTAGTGATTTAAAGTTGTTTCTCAGCCAACTTAATTGGTGATGCTGTTTGATAGACTTGAAGGAAACTTAATTTAACTAATACTGAGTTCACATTGGTGTCTATTAAACATCTGAAATGGATGCAAGACAACCTCCTAATAAACATCAGCCATTAGATTTTTACTTTTTAGAGAGCTATAGTAATTTTCAAATTCAAGAGCCACAGCCTTCAGTTTATTGAATGTTACCTAAACTGGTACTTGCACAGTAATGAGCTGTTCCATCTCACATTCAAACTATGGAAAAAATGCAATCACATATTAAAAGTTGTGTTTGGGAATACTTGTATTTTATACACCTTAACTTGACCCATGGTTAACATAATGCTGAAATTCTGAAACTGAGCATGTTATAACAGTATATAATAATAATCTGAAACTGGATTGTACCTTGTAGATGACTGCATGCTAAATTCAATGTGTCTGAATTAAAGGCCAAGCACTGAGCATTCACTGTTTACACAGGAGGAAGCTGTAAATTGTTATACAAATTTACAATGATATTCAAAAACAAAGCACGAGATTTAGAATATTGTTGTTCCTTTGTGATTTTAAATTGAAACAGCTGTTACTTTAGAGGTACTACTAGCAAAGTAGTAAAAGCTGGGGATCCTGCATTCTATCCAGTCATGACTGACAGAAGAAGTGAACTTGGGTTTTTAAACAAAAGTACTAAACAAAAATTTTTGCGTTATGAATAAGAGTCATTATTCTTGCTATGTCTTATAAACAACCTATACTACTTATTTTCTTAAAGTTTCTTGGTAAAATTGTCTAGAAAAGTAAAAGTTCCATAAACAGGCAGTTTTCCTCAGAAGAAGAGGTGCTAACTCAAGCAATTTTAATAAAAAAGTTTTAACAGGGCTCTGCAACTCAAAGAGTATGTTACTTACTTGTAAGTCTTTCATTGTTGTTCTGCTTTTGTTTACTGTTCTGAAAAATAGTTGTTGATGTCAGCTTCGTGGGCAAATATCCAGCAACTTAATATATAAATACTGATCTTGGGTTTATGAAATGTAACAGGTTCTTACTGATTTGCATAAGAACTCTGTGCAAGTGATTAATTAATTTTCAAATGTTGAAGCTTCATATAATTTTGGAAATGATTTGGCCATTGGAGTGAATAAACTGAAAATTTGAGTTTTTCCAACATTTTCTTAGGGGAAAGACATTTTTTTCACTGAAATGTAATTACAAGACTTCTGGATGTCTGAAAAAATCTCAGTGCTAATATGTTCAGTAGCTTTCTCTTCTCAGGGAGTGAGCAAGTGGCTGCATGGTTTCTGGGTTGCTGGCTGGGCATAAACCATGACACCAGGTTAGCTGACAACCCCATGTCCCTCCAACTTTATTGTACTTTCCCTCCAACTTTATTGTACTTTGTTTCAGGCATGACAATGTAAATATTTTGTGCTATTTGTTTTAGCGGCCCCGTGTGTGCATGTGTGTATATATGTATATGAGAAGCTGTGTATATATATTAGAATGTGTATATACTTGTGTGTGAGATATATGAAAAATATATGTGGAATAAAAATTACATACTCTTTTATGTACATTACTTTGATAACTTGAGAAATCTTCCTTGTATTAAAGTGGATAAGATGACATTTTAAGGTCATGCATGCATGATCAAACATGCTGCTGATATTTACAATACGTCTCCATTTTTTGGACTTGCTCTTTTAGTAAACATGGGGTTTCTCAATGCTTTAAAAATCTGTTGATTGCTATGATTGTATAATTTGGGTTTTGAATGTCAGTTGTGTGTACCCTGTCTGTATAAATGCATAACCAGTTTTTAAAGGGTGATGCTTATCACCTCATTGTTTTGTTTTATTTTTCCACTACTTGTAATATGAACATTAATATAATATTTGCTGGAAGCTATCCCTAGTACTTTGCACAGAATGACAGTGGCTTTAACCTAGATTAACTGTATTAATTCAATGAAACTACACTCCTGTGCTTTAGAACTTAACTGGCAAGAGCCCTGTAATTTAGATATTCAGATGTTTTTCTGAAAGCTGTAAGTGCTTTCGAAAATTCAGATGGTTCTTTAAATTATTTTTGAGACTGTTTTCTTTCAGTAGAATTTGAACCGTAACTTGAAGGAACAATTACCACTCTATGGCATGATCTCTGTCCTATTCTCATTTATTGAGAAGGATGTTAATTTCTATTTGTGTTGATTTCTCAAAATACTTATTCCAAGCATATAATTTCCCTTAAACACTTATGTGCTAATTGTAATGTAGCAGAAGTGTGCGAATTATGTGGGTTTTATTTAAGACCACTTAATACTTATATTCTGTGTATGAGACCAAAAGAATTGGCTTTAGGTTTATTTTAAAAACAAACATATTTTATAGCAATATTATAGTAGCCTGCATATAGACAGATTACTCTGTTCTGCCCCAGTTAGACTTAAATATATTTTTTAAAAAATATACCTGTCCCCTGAATTTATCCATTGTATGTGTTGGTGCTAATAATGGTTTGATTTTTTTTTTTTCTTTTTCTAATTACAGTAAGCGAAAGAGAAACTGTATTAAACTGCAGGGAATAAAGGTGAATGAGGTAATGATTCTTTTATTTCGATCATATAAATGTACCTTGAGGTGCCCATTTGTCATAGACTGTGATTACTTATCTGAGAAGAAAAAACTGTTGAGAAGGCATTCGCTTTCACTAACTGGGGTTAAAGAAACTGTAGTATATTAAGTCTTTCAATATAGACTATATTGTTTAATCCATGTTAACTTTGTTTCTAATGTGTTCTACAACAGTACCTGTAGCCCAATTAGAAAACATATAAAACATTCAGTGGCCAGATATTCTGCCAAACAGAAAGGAGAAAGTAAAAGCCTTTCCTCCTTGAACAAAATCACAGTCCTGCTTCCTTACTTATAGAAGGTGGTAACAAACTGAGCTTCTATCAGGAACAGGTCGTGGACAGAGTCCTTTAGGGGGCAATGTCCCAAACTTCTCTTCCCCTATTGGTGCTGCTGCTGGAAGAAAATACTGCTTTGTGAAGTTGTTTGTTTGTTTTAAATTAATTTTTCCTCATTTCATATGCTATTAGCTTATAGCTTAATTAGAATTTTGATGTGTTTCCTGTAAGGTGTCTTGCTTTGCAAAAGAGGAAGTTTGTGTGTAAAAATGATTCACCAAATTGCTCCTGTAACATAATAATTTACTGATTAGTACCATTATTTCTCTTTTTACTCAAACATTCCTAGCTTTCATACAAGTTTGTCACCTCAACTGTTCTTTACTACATGAGGGGAGGAAAGGGAAATCCCAGAACAAGTAATATTTTTACTTCCAGGGCATATCCTACACACTGTGTCTTTGAAAAATATTGTATTAGCTATATTCAAGATGTTCCTTAATGAACTCTCCATTTTGGAGGAAACCATTATCATGCTTTCTGATCTTGAAAATTCACGTGTGGTTCTGTCAGTTTTGATCAATAGAATGCCCCAGAGGTCAGTTAGCACTTTGCTTCCACTGCTATACAAATAATTTTAGGCTTTTTTGATCCACTATCATTCACAGTTAAAAATGTCAGGGAGATTTTTGTTCTTAAGGAGGATTTTTCTGGCTTTCTAGAGTAAACCTTTAAAAGTTAATGTGTGCTTGAGTTTTGGTGAACAATTTCAAGGAATTCCAAAATAACAGGCAAAAGCAACACTTAAAAATACTCAGTGTTCCTCATATGATGACACTTGTGTACACTGCTAAACAGTTTCTATACTGTACCAGGTGAGTTTCTTATTGGCTTCAGTCATTGCTTTCTTCACCTTTTGCTGTTAATGTGTTTAAAAGTAGTTTCACAGTATCCTGGAATTTAAAGGGCACAGAGAAGCTAAACTGGAATTAGAGGTTATAACCATGCATATCGTGGGATTACTTCGTCTTGCAGTTGCACGGTTGTAATGCTTGTAACACTTTTTCCCTTTTCTTAAAATTTACACCTTTGGTGACGACTGAAAGTATCCTGGCAGGAGTGAGTCCAGTACTCTTACTGCACAGGTACTGCAGGAGTTTAGGGTTAAACATTTTACTTAGTGCCTGGTGCCAGGCATTTGAGTGCTTTTGGTAATAGAGAGACTCTTCTAAGAGTGAAGATTAGCACAGTCTAGATTTCTTCACATTCTGAAGGTTTCCTTATGGTATCATATTAAGATATGCGTTTGTTTTTTAAACTTATAATTATTCTACCTATTACAAAAGAAGTAGAAGATAATGTGGAAAGAGTTTAGCTCATTTTCCCCTTCAGCCATATGCTTGAATAATCAGGACTCTCATACTTGCTTATACTTGCAAGTTTGTGTTTGAACAAATATCTGGTTCATAATGATAGAATTTAGGTGACAGATTTCAATTTCTTTATTTTTAATTCAGTGATTGGCAGTCTACTGGGCACAATGTAAAGATGGTGAAATAGGGATTTGTAAGAAAAGCATCTTAATAGAAATTGCACCAGATTACAGCACTGAATGTTACTTCTCCTTCACAATTTACACCATGCAAAACTTAGCTGTTTATTTTTGATGTGAAATTATTAAATGCTCAAGAGGTAATATGTTTCATGTGATTGCTTTTTTTCTTCAGAAACAAATCATGATTCTTAGGAATTTTCAAGTTTCTATTTTCCAAATATGTTCTGTGAAGCTGTTTCTGTATTTGTAATATGTGCTGTATTATGAGAACTATTAAGGAATCTTGCACTGCATCATGTTTTGTTTCTTTTCAAGAAATGTTTTCGTATCATTGCAATAAGACAATATAGAAATAGCAAGTTATAGCATGATCCCTTTGTATGACAACTTATACTCATCATTAAACTAAGCTTTTAGTGTATTGGAAAGGAAATGATTCTGCAAAATCAAATTAGAGGAATTTACTGAGAAATAAACAGACATGGAAGGGGGTTGGAACTTGATGATCTTGAGGTCCTTTCCAACCCTAACTATTCTATGATTCTATGATTTCTGTCGTACTACCTCATTGTTTTTCAGTTCAGCTTCACGTAATATGTATATTCAAGTGTTATGAGTTCAGATATTGCTTGGTGTAAGAAATTGGCATCTCTGGATTTCTATTTGGCTGTTACTCTGGAGTCCTGCAGTGTGTTTCTGCAGTGCTAATTTCGACTGATGGACTTGTGGTATTTCATTCATTGCATCAGTAAAACAGAGCATTATTTCAGGGTTTAACTCCATTTGTTCTCTGTATTAATCCTACAGGTGTTCAATGTGTGTGATTTCACCTACTTGGCTTCTAATATTCAGCCTACCTAGAATTTATATGAACCACTCAGCTTTAAGCACTTGGAAGTTGCATTAACCTGGAGACTAACAAGTTGAGAGACTTCACAAGCAAGTGATTTTTTAATGTGGACTTAATTTTTCAAAAAGTTTGGAATTATCCTCATGCTCTGTATTTGACCAGTTACATTTTGAAAGGAGCCATGCATATGTAAGCCAGGAGGGAATATGAGCAAAAAGCCTGAGTGATATGAATGTAAGCTCAGGAAGAACATGTATTTAGCATCTGTCCTCTCTAGTTCTTCCAGCTAATTTCTGTGTGTGTTCACCAATGAGAAGATTCTTGTCTCCATGGCAACTCTTCCATTTTTCATTTCCTAATGTGGAAAACGGATTTCCATGTGGAAAATGGGAACAGAAAAACAAAACACACGCCTACCATTCATTTCCTCTGTCTGTTCTTTCAGCTTATGTCCTTACCTCCAAAATCTGTGTAGAACTGTTTGGCTAGGAAGAGATGTCCTGAAGTACCTTCTCTTAGTGGTCAAACAGCTTTATGCCTTAGATAATGTAGATTTTTTGTATGCCCTCACTTGGAGTTGTCCCTTACCAGATTGGAGGTAATCTGAAGAGGCTTTGAAGAGTGGAGCCCTGAGAACTTTTCTTTTGACCAGCTTATCCAAAGTAGAAGGTAACAGGATGCCCACTTCCTGCTCCCTGATACCTAATTTTTTGGATTTGCACAAAATCAGTTTCAGCTAGGGTTAATGAATTTGTAGATAAGAAGGGATATAGTCTTGTTAAATAACTAAACATGTATCTAGGAGATAGTACTGTTAAAGATTAATCTCTGTTTCTTTTCCTTAAGGCAAATCTTCTCTTCAGTCACTGAAGAGAAGAAATGTTAGGAAAATTTGTTACTTTTTTTCTGGAATTCCTGCGACAGTATCATAGAAAATAGATCCATGTGTTTTGTACTAAGTCATGTATTTTCACATTCTTTTAGACAAAAGCTTTTTGGTCACCCAGATGCTATAAACAGTTTACATTTAAATGTATATGGGATAAACAAAATGTGATTCTTAGAACATTTTGAAGATGTTTTGTGCATTAAAATATCCTGAATAAAGTATTCTTAGGCTAGATCATGAAAATCTTATTTGGGTTTTGCATAGGTTTGAAGACTTTATACTGGATGAAGTAATGTTATTTATTTTGTATATACAGACTATCTGACTTTCTGATGTGTAAACTTGCATAAAGAGCTTATGTTTAGGCACTGGTCATTTACTTCACGTAGGATTTGCATGTAATAATCTCATCCTAAAAATTCATAGGGTCATTGATGGGCAGGGATACTGAAAAAAAAAAACCAACAAAAAATCCCCCCACAAAACCAAACCAACATGCACAACAAATGAGAAAGCCCCAAACACTCTAATAAACCAATTCCTCTGCTCCAAACGTAAGGTGTCATTTTGTGTAACAGTCATCATTTCAGATAAGAAGCAAATTATCAAACTGTATACAAAGAAGTAATACCAACTTAGACTTTTCTATCATACACTCCTGCCAAGGAGTAAATGTTTTGAGAGAATCAAAGAAACTAGTTAAAGTAGATATGTTCTGTGGCAGTTTCTGTATTGAGACAGATCTAAGACTCCTGAAGAAGATATCCCCAGTCATTGGAAAAGCCTGCTTGTGTAACGTACCTGCAGTTGACGTTTTGATAGGATTCAGTATTTGGTACCTGTACACCTACAGGAAACCCTCTAGTCCTGTGCAGTATTTTGATTGGGCATTCAAAATCAAATGGGGTATCTGTCATGCATCTCACCTGGGTTAATTTTAATTCTTGAGAGTGAGAAATTGTGTCCAATAAATGAATCTTAATCCTCCACTTGATACTGTAATTCAGGTATCACATCATCATATTTTTCCAACAGACTGATGGTGGGTGTTTTTGACTGGCTCCAGCATCACTTTCGCTGACAGCACAAACAGTTCTTTCTAAGGAGTAGCTAATTTTGACCCAGGTACTTTGTAAACCTCAATTATACAAAGCTGGATCACCGCTTTATATCAGGCCTTTGAAATACAGTGCATGTGTACATGGCTGACTTCTTGTGTGCTGATTTTCTTGAGTTAGCATTTTTACTTGCCATTTGTGCAGTTTTCTCCTGCTGCAGTTCCCAAACAACTTAATGGCTCCTTATTGACTGAAATGACTGCAGGTTTTGCAAGCATCTGTTGTAAGATGATAATCTTGTAATTCTTACAAAATGCCAGAGTCTGCAGTTACAGACAGAGTAAAAATGTCATGTATGACTAGCAGTCCAATACTACACCTTGTAAACCATACCTACTGGTAGCTTTTGTGATGGGAGATAGAAAATAAGGGAGAATCTCTCTGAATGTGGTCCACTATTTTCTTTGAATTTGTAGAATATCTGGGTTTAAAATGCAAATATTGTTGAATTAAGTGTGAAATGACAATGTCTCTAGTGCTTTGCACCCACCTGGATCCCAAAGCATTTCATGGTGATTTACACAACACTTACAGGCAATTTCATTCGCATTGAAAACCAGCAATTATGCATAGATGACTTGGTTCTGAATAGGATTAGAGTATAGTGGAGCCTGGTCTTATGTTCTGAGTTTTGCTAAATTGCCTTGGCTCAGTTTACATTTGTTTTCTATGCTGTAGTAATAGGAACATCATTCTTAACTCAGACTAGGGAGATAACCTTTTTAAATGTAGTATACTTCTGGAAGTCCAAGTATTTTAAAGTTCATTGGTATGTAAGTGTGATAAACTAGTATATACTTTGTGTATTTCTTTTTCTTCCTGTGCGGGAAAGGTAAACATACAACTTGTTCATTTTTGTTTAAGTAACAGTGAACGCTTCATTTAGGCTTATACCTAATATGGTCCAAATGTAGTTAAAGTAGCATAACTTTAAAGTCTAGATAAGGAAGAACAGCATCCTTGTGTTGTGAGAGCATGAGCTATCTGCTGGAGCCCAGATTTTCTTCAGCATCCCTCTAGCATACCTAAATCCTGCCAGTGCTCCAAAAGAAAGTGATGATGCTCAACTGAATTTAAGTTCATTTCTCTCCTCTTTGAAATAACTTTTTGATATGAAAGATCAGTATTAAGTGAAACCTCTAAAACTTGAGGTTCTACCCCTGCCGTCCCAGTTAGTGTATATCCAAGTAATATTCTCTTTCTGTAAGTATTCTTGTTAGGTAGTTTTCATCTCTTTTCCTTATCCACACTAAGCCCCCGAAGGAACCATACAGTAGATTGAAGGAAGGGTTTTGTAAGAATCTGATTTAAAGAAATTTTTCAGACAATTGTTTTTCAGTATTGCTCCATCACAAGTACTTCATCTTGGCAGGTGCCCTGCCTTTTGAAGATGAGAGCCCCTGCCTTTGAAAGATCCCATCAGATACCATGGCTACCTGTATTCCTTTTCCATGAAGCTTTTTTGCACATGTAGGTGCATATGAACTTTTTTAATTTCAGATTTATGAGCCAAGTACCATTATCCTCTTGTGCCCTAGAGGCAGTGTTTTCTTTTAGTAAAAGCTGTAAATTCTGTCTCTGAATGTCCTAGAAGTAAGTGTGCAAAAGGGTGACTTAGGATATTGAAAATGCGATCAAGGACTTAAAGAAAGAAACAGCTGGGGACATACTGGGCTTGCACAACGAAAAGGCCTAAGTGCCTACAACAAAGATGCCTTGAAGAAGTTACAAGACACCTGTCTTTAACAGGATCTCAGATCAGCCCAGCTCCCAATTGATGATGCTCTGCTTGCCTTTCTTAATTTTATTTTGCTCTCTCCTTGAAGAGGAGTGTTGGAAGTTGAATTCAGTAGATGATTTTTCTGTACAATGTTACTGGGTTTTGGAAGCCTCATGATCCTAGTTTTGCCTCTGCCTTGAGGGCCTAACTAAATTGAAATCACACTTTTAAAAGTTTACCATACTGCCATTTGTTCTTACTGTGATAATTTTCTGAGAATGCTCTGCATTTGGCTGTACCACAGGCATTAAGCTTGTCCAGTACACTGTTGAAGTAGCCTTGCTTCTTGATGGCTATAGCCTTGTGTTGTTCCTTAATATCCTGAAAAATGAGGTTTTGGAAATTTGCTCCTCTGCTATATATGCCTTATATGGAGATAGTTTAATATATTACTGCTCCTTTATTAGTGTTTTTGCTTTTGTTGTCACTCTTCACTCTTTTTCTATTATTTCTGAAGAAGCAGTTTCATCTCTACTAAATTCTGTAGTTATAGGACATGGTTGCTTCAGGCTATGTGGAATCTGTTACATGGCCTCTTCAAGGGCTGTGCAGGTGAAGCTACCCAACCTGGGCCCAGCAAGCTGAGTGTGAGCAATGATGCCAGCAGACTGGATTAGTTTGTGCAGGTCACAGGATGTCTGTGGCGTGGCCTAATTCTAAGGCTGCTAATGCTGACAGCAGTCCTTAGCATTTCTGTTGGAACCAGGGCAACTGGTTATTCCCCACCAAACGTCAAAAGACATGTAATGAAAATGGCAAGATTTCTCGTTGTTCTTGTTAAAATATCTGTAGACACAGAAATGTGTTTAAACCCAAACCACTTAAATGCCAGGCATCTCCAGCAGATGGCAGTTTGATCCAATGTGTGTTGGTTCGATTCACTAGGACTCTAAAAATGTTTTATTGAATTTGGATAAATAGTTAAACTCTGTTCATCAGTCATGTGCTTACAGTTCTTTAGTGCAATTTCAATGTACTGAAATGTAGTCTAGATTCCTATAGTGTTTGATTATATAAAAGCTGCTATTTTGAGTCTTGACTTAAACCTGTAAAACTAGGCTGAAAATTTACCTGTTCTTACAGTATACTTTGGGAGTCTAAAACCCTCTTAAGACTAAATAGTGCAGTTTTGTTATGTCTTTTGCTCAGTATTTGTGAACTATGTCTTTTTGTACAAAAGCCCATTTGTGTTTGGGATAGCTAAGGAACAGTCTGAAAGTGAGTTAATTCCTGCATATATACAGCTACAGATAGCTGCATATTTGTACATGTAAAGAAGTACAAATTATAGTATTAAAGCAGGAACTGGCTCATGTCTATATCTCTCTAGTATAAACAGTGAAGAGAACTCTTTTGTAGTTTTGCTATAGTTGAGCAGAGGTGAATGTGGTATGCATACTGAAACTTTAAAATATGAAACAATTCAGCTGCAACGTGATTAAATTCCACTGAAACTCTGCGCAGCTGTGTGGTTAAAACTTTGTTTTTTTTTGTTCTTGTTATTAATTACTGTTTTTTTCTGTCCAGTTTCCACTAAAAAAACAAAACAACAACAACAATGCTGCTTGCTGTTGTGATTCTTGTGAGAATGCATGTAAGTGTCTCTGTGTGTACTTGTAAACCTCATAAAAGGATTCTTATTCCATGATCACCTAGTAGACAGAGTTCTACAGTGCTCTTTGTGATCCTAATAGTACTTACTGAGGATGTGGAGAGGAAAATTATATAAAAGCATAGAGGCAGAGAAACTTCACTGTAATGTGGTGCATAGTAATTATTACAAAAGCAGTACAGGGTAGTCAGTGTAGCAGTCAAAGACCGTGAAAAGCTGTTTTTTTTCCTGAATGCTTCCTTACCTAACTATAGTTACAGAATAAATCAAAGTAGTTAATGTGGTCACCTAAATATTTGGTTTTCACTATGTTCAAACTGTTTCTCTTTCTTAACAACATCAGTTTTCATGTGGGAATATTTTAAATTCTGAAAGTTTGTTATTCCTTTATAGATGTCTATCAAGCTGAATTTACTAAGTCCTTTAGGATGTGGCTTTGGTCTGTTTTCTTGGGTTCTGTGTTTGTTTCCAATAAACACAGTGTGTAAATATTTTCTTTAAAACTATTTAAGTATTTATTTAAAATAGTTCAATTACTTAAATGTAAGAGGCATGGGGACCCCTGAAATAAACACAGGTCCTTCACCTGAACAGGAAATGTCACACTTTGTAGTAGCTGTGGTATTCACCCATAGTCCTACCTGTGCATAGATGGGAAACACTCAAATACTGGTTTGACAAGTATTTTTAAAAATTATCACCAAAGAGGACAGTAATGCTGATTGGGTAGGGTTTTTATTCTCTGTTTTTATTTACATGTTATTACTGAAGTATGATTACTGTCCAGGCCAGAAAGGAGTCTTTGCATTCCTGCTGGGTTTTCTAGGACCTGGCCAGGAAAACCCAGCCTGACCTCCTAGTCATCAGTTATGTGGGTAACTTCCTGCTTGATGCTAGGCCACTAGATTAAAATATGTTTGGGGAAAACCACACAGATGCTTTTATTACCTAATTTAATAGTTCCTGGCTAAATGCAAAGAAGAATCAAAGGGGATATCCAATGTTTTTATTTTCTAGCTGAATTTTTTCTGCCATAGAAACACTTCCAAATGCTGCTATTTCAATGATAGTTCTTCAGTTTGCATGGAAAGACTCATAATCTTCTTAAAGCAAAGAGGAATACCTTACTTGTTTTAACAGACTCCTGGACTGAATCAGTATTGTCTGTTGTGTTACAGTTTGTAGCACTTCTGTTTGGCACAAGAGATGTTAGCATCTATTATGTGAGTCTTACACTTGTAGTTTGTGCCTTGCATTTTGTTAATCCTGCACAGTTTCAGGGGATGGGAAGGAAGGGTTTCATCACTGGAATACACACAGCAAAGTAATATGATCAGACTCATGCTTGACACACTGAGTAATCTGTGATATGCTAACATTTTGGTATCATGTTAGTATTGCATTAGACTAATATGACACTAACACAAAATGACAGGAAAAATGACTAATACAATAAGAATTTCATATATTACTTTAGGGCTGCCATATCTGTCCTTTTTAATTCACCTGAAACCCTGCTTAAATGCAGAATGAGTGCTGCATCTAGAGCATAGCTGGGGAAAAAGCCCATTTTAGGAAGAAGGCCATTTTGAATATTGTGTAACAACAAATCCAGAAATAATCTTACAATACTTGTGCTTTATTTACTAAGGATGATGCCAATTTTCCCAAAAGGATGCAATGAAGCAGTGAAACTGTAATAGTTTATTTGAATGTTGGTGTCTGCAGTGATGATGGACCAAAATTCCCTCTCCATTTTAAATTGATGATGAAATATAATTTCAATAGCACGGACCCAGGATGCTATCCTGTGCCTGGAAACTCTGGAATGAAGGACTGGTTCTTATAATGAGGGTGGTTTTATGATTTTTTTTTTTTTGCCAATCCTTTTCAACTTCCTAAATTCCAAAATGGAAAGGGCAAAGAAGCTGCACTGTACTTGAAAATGTATCCAACTTCTGATTTTTGATAGTGCATGCAGTTATGGTGAATAAAATAATCTTTTTTCCGAATCTCCATGCTTTGATAACTATCCTGCAGAACTGCAGTTCCATGTGGTTTTATATTTACAATGGATTATCTTAAGCAGCTGCTGATGCATATGTATTACTGACTTTACTGCTCTTGCCTGTGTTGTTCTTATTAGAATGTAACAATGATTATTTTTGAAACTTAAATGCTAGGCTATTAAGTAATAGTCACATTCAGCTAGTTGTGCATGTGTATGCATGTGTATATGTCTGAGTAATTGCGTAATGAACTGAAGTGGAATTAAAAAGGCATTTAAAAAAGGGATGTGTCAAGTCTAAAAATCTGTAGGTCTTGGGCTAACAAAAGAAGAACTTCAGTGGAGACCACAGAAGGAGGGAGGCATACAGGCTTAAAATTGGAACACTAAGTTTGTCCTCTGTCTTTGGGTGCTGCTTTTGTGGTCAATAGAAAGGTGAATGAAAAGCTTACAATCTTTCAGGGAACTCTCTTGATGAACTCCAGTCCCTTACTGCTTGCTCAGGACCAAGCACATAATGCTGGAGGTTGTCCCTGGGACTATTTTCAAATTAAATGAACCTTGAGCACAACTGGATGGCCAAATGGAATGACAGGACATTCCCCATGTTAGCAAGGCTTTGAAGTCTATTTGAGAAGGCCTTGATACTCATCTTCCTTGCTTCCTGTGACTGACTCTATTTTGTTTACTATCTCAGAGAGCATTATCAGTTATTTTGTTGCCACGACCCTTTGCTCAGAAAGTTTAGGTAAAAGCAGCATGGTGGTAGAATTTTACTTTAATGACAATGCAGACCCAAGTAAAGTCATGTTTTTCTCTCAAAGTAATAAGATGAAAATATTTTAAACTATTTAGTGTATCTGTTAAAATAAGCAAGTTCAAGTCATACTTTTTTTTTTTTTTAATATTTAAAAGTTGCAACAGACTGATGATATTAGCAATGGAATAAACCAGTATCCTGCTATGAAAGGTGCACTGTCAGGTCTAACATAAACCATGTGATGGTTGCAATTGTGCCTGAGATGTTCTATCATTCTCTGGCTGTGCCTTTCCCAGCTTCCCAGGAAAAAATGTTGTCAGTCAGATAACATTACTGATATAAAAAATGCTGTTGTGGTGTGAATAGAAAGGGAGAGAATGTGAGGGGGGCAGCAGCTGGCTATTAGATGGTCTTAAACCATCAGTAAAACAGCACATTAAGGAGATGAATGAGGTTCTTGAATGCGCAAGCAAAGGGAGTGAAAACAAGAACATAGCTAATATTACTGCTCTAGATTATGTTGCAATCACAATAGTGATGCTGGTTTCCAGTTCTGATGTTAAAATGTACAAATAATGTTGGTGAATTGCATGAAGTTCAGAAAGTGGTAAGAATAGTTGCAAAATAAGTCTTTTGAATGAACTTCTGTCTTACATGTTTCTTACCCAAAAGAAACTCCTTCATTGCTTAAAAGAGTAGGAATAGAAGCCAAACTTCAACAAGAACGTACTTTCTGCTCTGCCAGATTCCTCTTCTGCTCTGTGTGTGTGTCTAAAAAGCTGCTGTGATCAGGTATGGAGCACGAAGTAGAAAACGGGTCATCAAAAGCATAGGTAAATATCTATCTATATGTATATCTACAGTTTCGCTATGTTAACATAAAGATTAGTGACTTAATTTAGTTTTTTTCTCTTATGCAATGTTTATTTGTTGAATATTCAATATACTGATCAGATCATAACAGCCACAATACTTTTGCCATGCTTAATATACTGGGCAGTTTAAATCTTACCATAATCCAGAGGTTAAACTTCTAAATTTAGGACTGATGTTTATCTAAGCTACTCTTCAAGACTTGAAATCATGGAGACTCTGCAGTGTCCCCAGGCAATCTCTTCCAGTCTCTGCTTTCAGAAGGGGTTTTGTTTGTGTTGAAGCTGATGCTTTCTCATTGTTATTTAGTCCTGTTCACAATGGCATGGAGAACAGATTATTTTCTTGTCCTTTGTATAGCAGTAGGGGGTTACAAAGACGTCTCTTTTTGTAGAGAAACTTCAGGTGAGAGTTTGAGAACCCTGCAGTCCTGTTCTTGTGTACTGCTTATGTGAAGCTACAGGGGAGTATCTTTATGCTGTTCTCATCAATATGTAAACTACGATTCCCGTCTCAGTGTGAAGGTGCTCACAAGAGAGTGGTGAAAATTAATGTGCATTATCACTTCTGGCATTTTAACAGGGAGCTCCCCATAGTTCTTTCTTAGTCTGACAACCCTTCTCAAGGAGAAGACTGGGAAATGGAGGAGTGTTTTTCTGATCTTCCCAGTTAAGCAATTTGTCAGCACTGAGTACTATAGCAAAAAAAGTGTTTTGAGCCAGCTGTTCTGATACCTTTGGTGAGACTTGGTTCAAAACCAACAGAAATAGAAAAACGTTTTTCACAAAGAATACATTGGATGATGTGATAGCATAGGCTTGCAGCTACTTTGTATAGTATGCAGTAGAATAGGGAAAATTGTAAACCTTGTAAAGGAAACTGTTTGTTTCCAAAGCAACAGTTGTAAGTTTTCAACAGGCTGTCAGGGTGTTCTTGAAGCTCTCTAGCAGTCACTCAGTCATTCTGCAATTACTGCCAAGCTAGAGTTTCTACAGAGATACTGCTATTTTACATATATTCACAATGAAAAAGGCACCTAAGTATTTCTTGTGTATGTGTTGTCTAGAGTTTCCACATTGCAAGTGTATTTATTCTGTATCCTGTTTTACTTTTGAGACCAGACTGGGGCAGTTTCCATGAAAGCCAACAATAGACTCAAGGTCAGAAAAGATTCTTGTCAAATATGGAGTGACAATCGAGAGATGGTGATCATTAAGCAAGAGATGGGTGTGTGAGGGAAAGATCTGGTGTCTTCCTAAAGAACAATGTGCAAGGTCTGGTGTTTCAAGGCTAACTGTGGAGGATGTGACCTAAATGGTATTAAATCATTATTAGACCTGTATCATGTGGGGTAGTGGCTCTGGTGGGCTTCTTGCTGTTAAGCTGCCTTGGCTAAAGTCAGAGGAATAAGGTTTGTTCAAGTAGCATACGGAAGAAAAAGAGGTCCAGTATTTCTTTTCAGAGATGCCCACCACTGATACACAAAGATGGATCTTTCCCAAAAAAAGACCTTGTTGCCACGCATTTTAATCAATTTCTGTGTTATATTACTCTAATGGTTTTTGGGTTTTTTTTTAATAGCTTTTATATTTAATTTTCCAGGTGATATCTTTCTTCTTGCATACTTTCTGTCCTTCTCAGCTTTCACTTTTAGAAACAGCAAACAATAGAACATGAATAAGCTCCAGAGATCACAAGTTCTAAAAACTAATCAGTATTTGACAGAACAAAGCTTCCTGTCTGTATATTCAGTTGAAAAGCATATACCACTGCTATCATGTAGCACACAGTTGTTGACTAGAACTGTATGGATAGAAGTTCCTCAAGTGTAAGTGTAAATACTAGCTTATCTATACCTAAATTCAGAAGAGATTCTCTTATGAAATGTGAGAACCAAAAGTTAATGCAGGTGAGCATTACAGTGTCTGAACCTGAATTTTAATATCCACGCGTATCCTCAAGTAACTAGACTTGAACTATTTATTGGAAAGAAAAAAGACACAGTGTCTGATTTTAATTTATGTTTACCATTACCAATTCTAAAAAATATGCAACCAAAGTTAAGTTAGTATCACTGAAGTTAAATTAAGAAGGTATTCAAGGCAAAGTAAATTCATGTCATATTGATTTAAGCAGTCAAATTGATCAAATCACCCTGGTAGCAAAGAAATAGTCAAGGAGCTTAGATAATGGATCTTTCAGTGTTCTTTTGGTAAGGTTTTTTGTAAGTTTTAGTAAGAAGAAAAAAACATAATTTTGCTTAATTTACCCCGTGTTTGAATAAAACATATTTTTTTTTTTTTTTACATCAATGAACCCTTTAGAAGGAAGACTCAAAATTTCTTCTTCAGGTCTAGTCTTCTGAATATTGATTAGTCACCTTTTGCTGGTATTCTGCTTCCAGCTTTAATTGTGGTAAACAAAAATATAATGAAAACTGAGCATTTGAATTGGGTATGATCATTTCAAGTATTCAAGTTTTGATCTGGAATTTGAAATATGTGGGAATGTGGCACCTTTTCTTCCATGTGCTTTTGTTCTATAAACTTTTATAATACGTGCACAATTGCACTGACTGTGCACCTGTTAAACTGCCTGCATCTGCTGAGTCCTCTTCAAGCCAAGTGGTTTTTAAAAGTATATAAGACAACAAGAGAATAAAAGCTTTACATCTTCTACTGTCTTTTCACCCATCTAGACTGGGAGCTGCACATGCTGGTTTGTGTGAGAATCAAACTCTTGAGACCAGTGATTGTTTCCCAGCAATCCTGGTTGTTCATCTTCTGTCCATTAATGTGAAAAAACTTTGTTATACTATCTATCTGCTTTGATTCAGAGCTATAAAATGAGCACTTTTTTTTGGGACATTTGTTTTGGTGGCATTATCAAGATGAAATTACTTTAAGATAATCTAAAAAGTATTCTCAATATCTAGACTTTTGTCCTTCCAGTTTTCACATTCATTCTCTGGTTTAGTGTTATACTGGATTTTATTTCACCTCAAAATAGAGAACTTTTGAAGCATCTTTATCACAGAGGAGGGGGAAAGAAGGATCTTAGAACTGGCTTCCATTATATGCCGTTAAAAATACTGCTGTTTGCTATGTCAAAGTTTTCTTCTACATGTCATTTCCTTTTGCTTTTGTAATTATGTTTTTATTTTGAATTCTCTCACCACTTTTCATCCAAACCTTCTAACTTGTGTCTTTGAAAACTCAGTTTGTGTCTGATGAAAATGTATTGCAGTTTAAGATATTTAAATGTTATGGTCATCTTATATTCAATGCCCAGAATAAAGGAGTTAGGGACTCCTGAGTTACTGAGTGGCTGTTCGTTGCTGGTACAAAAGAGATGATGTACTTAACTGCCAGCAGGTTTCAGTAACTGCTTTTTTCTCATACACACCCTGCGCGTTTAAAGGTATTAAAGCAAAGTCCATGTTGGCTGGTGATCATTATCAGTGTTTGGTGCTTGCTGTTCTGCATATTTTGATTTGATATATATGTAAAAAGTAGTGTTTTATTTGCAAGAAAAGAAAGGCTTTTAAGGTTCTGATTTATTCCTTTGTGAAGCTGTTTTTGTGATACGTACATTTACATTGATTAGTATAACACTTATGTTGACAGCTAATGATTGACCATGTCCCTGACCTATTAATTTCAGTGCTTTTAAGTAGACAGTTGTTAAAGGATGTGCTAGTTTAGTGTGTTGGAACTCAGCAACCTCAAATAATTTTTGAAATGTGTTTGCTTATAGAACCTCATGCTTTCATGACACATACAAAAAGGCATGTAGAAAAAACAATTAGATGGAGAGACTTAAGATTTGTGATCTCATGTTTTTCATAAGTAAATAGTTTGTTTTCCTAAAAGCTAAGCTGATGTTCTTGCCAGTACATTTGGAATTGTCTTTTGATTTGTCATTGATGTTTGAAAGTTAGACTATCATGCTCAATTATGTGAATTAACTCCTGTAATTCCAACAGAAACCTCATGCCATCTCTAATCCAGTGTGCAGGTCCTAACCAGGAAGCTTCCATTTTATTTTTGTGCATTTGTCTCTTCAGGTTCTGTTTCACAGAGAAGGTCATTGGCTGTATTTTCGGACAGTTCTATATAATATTGTATAATTGAACAGAAGAGCAATGCTCGATATGTACAGTGAACCTTGCAATGGTGAGTTAGTGTCTTGTTCTAGCTGTCGGTAGACTTGGAAGTACTTGAAAAACTAAATTCTTCACTTTGCAGGCCATTTAATGTTGATTTCAGAGCTTCACATGTGTAATAATACTTTTCAAATAACTTATCTGCTTGCAGTTTAGAAAGGTTGGTATTCTGGGGTGGGGGCAGTCTGCTTGTCACTCTGCTAGTAAGCATTTTTTGAGTCCATGGGAATAATCTGGTTGATTATGCTGTAGAAAAGTAATGTTTTTCTTGCTTCAACTGTAATGGTGTATACATAAAAATGAGGAAAGGCTTGAAAAGAGAAAGAATATTACTAATTAGGCTATTTGGAATGGGGAGCAAAAGCAAAACTTCTCTTTGGAATACAGAGCTTTTGCTGGGACCTAGGGGAGGGCTGTTTCCACAAAACTTGTCTGTTCATTTTAGCTGTACTAGTTCATGGAGTATCATAGCTATCACTTTTCATTATGAATGAGGGGAGAAAAGAGCGTAATTAGTTCACAGGTCTGTAAGTCTTTAAAGAAAATTGAGGTTACTTTCATGTTTAAAGTTAAGGAGGTGGCTATATTTTTTTCAATATTAAGGCCTAAGGCTTCATCATGCTGAGGAATAAAAAGGAATTTTGACATCTAAATCATTAGTCAATTAATTTTACTTTATGATTAATAAACAGGCCAGGAAAATATTGTATTTTGTCTGAAAAATAATAAAACCTTGTAAATTAAAAAATGTTTGTTTTGCTGAGGTACTTAGTGTTTCGTAGCCCAGAAGAATAATGTAACTGGAAGAGTAAATAGCAAGTGATAAGTGCTTAAGTGGTACCATAAATCACATTTTAGAAGACTGCCAATATGTTTTACAAAATGGATTTCTATGGACTAATGGAGAAAAATGTAAAATGAAGGAACACACTGAAAATTGCGGTGTGAGAATGTCTTTCCTGCAGTACGTTATGTAACTTAAGTTTGAGGACTATAAAATGCAGTTCTGGTGACAGCAGCTCTATGATAGTACTGCATGTTTGAGAGATATTTTGGTGCAAATGGGCACCTGCCTCAGCAAAACAAAGCATTTAATCATTATTTACAAATACTGAATCACAAATTCATAGTAGCATTCACAAAATGCAGACTATTGCTGGAACAGGGGCCTGGTTTTGAAGCAGTACTGGAGTCATATGATATCTTTAATTTCATTCTTAAAAACTAAACAGATGGAAAGTAGTGTTTAATCAGGAGGTGGATAGGACTCCCATGCTCTACTCCCAGCGTAGTTATTGGTGTGTCACATGATATTTGACATATCATTGAGTTTTTGTTATTTGGCTTCTTCATAAGCCACTGGAAAAGGTAATGCCTAGCACAGATTTCTGGAAAGCATTATCTTTGTGGTAAGTTTCCTCAGGAGAGGTAGATTAACATTCTGAAGGATGGAACAATCAAACAGTAACTTCTGACTCCTTTGGAAGCTGCACTCTTGTAGATACAAAAGCCAATAATTAACTTTAATGAATGTCTAGAATTTTACCTGCTTTGTAATGTCCTTGTGACAACTTCAGTGACAAGAGACGTGTAGCTCGGTCTTTGAATTTAATTTTTTGGTATTCCTTTTATCTACCTTAAACACAGTTGTTGTTTAAACATAATCACTCTTGATGTTATCAGAGAATTTTTGGCAAGAGCAGTTTAGGTTCAAATAAATATGCCTCGTTTAATTCTTTAGAACTTATTTTCTGTCTTCATAAATTGAAGCTTGTGTGGAAAATTTCTGAAAGAGTGGTAGCAAGTGTCTTCATATTTACATCTGTTGCTGATGAAGTTTCTTAAAAAAATCAAATAAGTGTTATCTGAGTGAGTGCATGTTAATTGGCACACTTAAAGAATTTAATTTAACCTTCTGTTTTAAGAGATTAGTTTTCAAAGTTTCTGCATTCCTTGCCAAATATCAAGCTGGGTATTTGCTTATGGGTTGGGTTTATATTTTAAATCTGTGGACACTTCTATCCTCCTGTGAGTCTTTAATTGAAAGCTGGTTTATTTATTGAAGTTTGCTATTGAGCAGTTGCGCAGAACAGCATGACAAACAAAAAATGGGGGAAAATAAGAGTTTTTCTGAACAGTGTCTGGATTTTAGGATTTGGTCTACCTGGTTGTGAGCTGTGACTTCAGAATCAAAACTAAGTTCACTGTTTGGTCGTAGGATTCTCAGGTTTTGAAAGGCATTAGTATAGTATTGACTTAATAAAGACGTCACCTTCTTTTTTCAAATATGATTAAACATTTCTTTAAATCCTGACATATTTAGTGACGGGAATGGACACAAAAAGCAACTGTGCCATCAGAACAGACTGTTCTAGAAGGATGAATTACAAACTCCCTATTTGATATTTGATAAAGACATGAGAAATGCACTATTTCCTTGAGAAAATTAGTCTCTCTATTCTACACAATGGTTTTAAAGTTCATATGGTCACAGAATCACTTAACCACATACAGAATTACTTCGAAATGTTTTTAGTTACATCTGATGTTTCTGAAATTTAATTGACTGTCCCAGTTTAACATCAGAGGAGCTATTGTAAGAAAACATTTTGTTTAAATGTTCCTTGTGAAGGCTTATGTATGTACATCTATGCCAGATAAAAGAACATGTGTAATATACAGTGATATGTAATCTATGTTCTTTGTAGTAATTTCCTCTATAACTGTAATAAATGCCATGGGGAGGAAATAAAGAAGACTTTATTCTTCTCTTAGAACTAAGAAGTTCCTCTCTGATTAAATACTGCTAAAGATGATTGGAAGCTATCATTTAATTTTCTGTAGTTTTCCAAGCTGTTCAGATTATTGCAGTCTTGTGCAGAAGAGCTATAAAAATTTCTACATTTGTTAGGAAAGGACATAGCTTCCAGCAGAGGGTGAAGCTCATGTGAAGACAGCTTTGTGGGACTGAGCTTGAGCCCAGTGGTGCAACCCTTATTATTGGCTCATTTGACTTAAAATAGTTAGACTTAACACCACCTGGGATTTCCAAAACTGTGATTGCAAAACAATAGTAAAACTCACTTTCTCTATAAATAGAAATGAAACTTTCAAACATGAAGTAATAGAAATGATACAAAAATTAATATAGTAAATGCAAAAAAATTTCTATATTTAAAAAAAAACACTAAGTGTCCAACTATTACAAGTTTAATCACTCTCCAAGCAAGTTCACAAGCTCCGAGTCACAAGTCTACAGCTCTCCAATTATTGCAATTTATTATTAAAGTTACCTGGTCAAAGTCTAGTTGTATATTTACATATATAAACTTAGATTACATATTTTATAATTTATTGTCTAAGATGCTTACACTTCAAAATAAAAATTATTAATAAATTACACTTATTTTTAACCCTTAGGAATAGCTAGATAATCTTAAAGTCCTTTCCAACCCTAGCTGTTCTAAGATTCTATGATTCTATGTGTTTGTTTATATTATAATGTATTTCATGATGATTTGTGTTTCAGTGCGTTTAGGATATTCTTGTTATACAAAAGTATGCAGAATGAATCCTCGTCTTTTTATAGCACTGTCATAAACCTCCTCCCCCAAACCAGCAAAGCCTGCTTCACAGGGATGATATTAGGAGCCCAGAAACTTGTGATTTCTTAGTCACTTAGGATAGTGTTTTTTTTTGTTAACTTGAATAGCTAGCTTCACTCACCTCTTAGTTTTGCCACCTGTGAAATGATAAATATATGTGAATTGCGATTGTGGTTGATATGTAGTCTTTGCATAGTACTTTAAAGTATGTCATGAACATTAGCTATATGGATATTTTTTTTTTTAATGAATTTTTGTTTATAGTTAACACACTTTCCAAATTCTGCATTTGGTTTAGAGCTAATGAATCCTAAACTTTGGTGGGATTTGCTTTTCTACACAAAATCTATTACAATGAAAGACTGTGGACTCCTAATATAGCAGCTGGCTCGGTGAATTTTATGATATGTTTGAGCGAGATCCTGCAGTGGTATAGAAACTTGTGGCTCTATGTTATATAGAAAGCTCTTAAATCTATTTAATCACTTTTATTTTCCAGTTTAATGGTGCTACACTAACAAACACACACTACATTTTCTTTGAAGTCTTTCATGCCACAACAGGAATCAGGAATCTTACAATAAATCATCTTGAAATTCTGCTTGTTGTAATTTTTTTGTGGGCTTTTATAGTAACTTGTGTTATTATAAGTGTCTTAATATAGGTTTGTTTGGGTTTTTTGTACTTTTTTGTTTGGTTGGTTTTTTTTGTTCTTTCTTCTTTTTCTTTTTTTAATGTACTAAGATAATGAGCATATGCACTAAGATAATTCTGCAGAATAGGTGTGAATACAAGTCCATCTGTATTGGTGTAAAGTGGAACAAAATTCCCACAAGGGTATAAACTTATGAGTAACATGGTGTTCCAGTGAATAAATCATAGAGGTTAGAAATCAGAAATGGTCAAAATCTGCTTGGATTCTCCACGTACTAATATTGAGGGGTGGGTGCTGTTCTGTATGGAAATACAGAATGTTTTTGCCAAAAATACATCAGAAGACTATCAACTAGTTATTCTCTTGTCCATTACAGTATTTTTAAGTTAGAAATAACTGAGTACTGCTACTTGTTTATTCTGGTTTTATGGTTCAGGGTTTTTTCAGTTCCTTAAAATGAACTTAGATTAAGAACTGCCATTATTTAATATCCAATTTTTTCCATAGGAAAGAGAGAATACGTTAGTCGTCTTTTCATGTTCACACCGTATTCCCTAGCTCCAACTTGAAGAGGTGGCACTGAATTTAAAGAGGGTGTGCAAATTCTGTTATTATCCCTCAGATTCACTCTTTCAGTGTTTTGTACTATTTCAGACTTTTTTGGTGCAGATCTTAATGTAAAAAAAATGGGCAAGGATGCAGGGGCCCATGATGTCCACTGAACTCAGGAGTATGAGAGATGCCTATAGTGCCTGGGAACTAAAATCTGTCCCCAGAAAGCACAAATAATGTGGAGATATGATTGGTACAGAGCATAGGCATGTGCAGTAATAAATTAAGAAATGTCTTGTTCATTCTTTTCCTGCATGAGTATTTAGCATAAGTCAATGAGTCCACTTAAAGGAGCAACAGAGCCAGTCATCAGTCTGTAGCTACAGACAGATCAAAGGTGGTTATGAAGTTCTAGAGACTTTGAAGTGGGTGAGAATTTCAGCATCCAGTTTATTTTAATGTACATCCAAATTATTTTAATTGCTATTTTTTTATAGTCTGTGGGATTTAGACTTACCTATTGTTTAGTAAATGTTTTCCTTATGACTATGGAAATAGTCAGATTTCAAGAGACATTTTAGTGAATAATGTTAGTAACTAACGTAAAGTGAAGGCTGCATGAAGAATAGCAGCCTTCCAGTATCTTAAGGGGACCTACAAGGATGCTGGAGAGGGACTCTTCATCAAGGACTGTAGTGATAGGACAAGGGGGAATGGGTTTAAACTTAAACAGGGGAAGTTCAGGTTAGATATAAGGAAGAAGTCCTTTACTGTGAGGGTGGTGAGGCACTGGAACAGGTTGCCTGATGAAGTGGTGAATGCTCCATCCCTGGCAGTGTTCAAGGCCAGGCTGCATGAAGTCTTGGGTGACATGATCTGTATGAGGTGCCCCTGCCAGTGGCAGGAGTGTTGGAACCAGATGATCTTAAGGTCCTTGCCAACCCTAACTATTCTGTGATTCTATGATTATCAAACTAGAACAGTTCCTGACTTTGATCATATCATGAAGAGAATTATTCTTAATGGGTAAAAGTAATAATTAATATTTCCTGCTATCATGATAAAACTGGTAAAGAGGTTAATACTTGTAGGGTTTTTAGACATAGCAATTTACAGAAGAGTACTTATTTCATTTAAAGAAACTATTTCATTTCTGCCACTCTACAAAAAAAGAAAAGCCTCTATCTTATTACTTGGTATTTGAATGTGCTCACTACCGAATACTACACAAAGTTTGCCTGTGGCTTATTTAAATGTGAAAGAACACATGTGGGTAGCTGGGAAACACATTTTTGCTAGCTATTATCTTCCTCTCCCCAGTTCAGTAATTCGAAATACAAGTATGCTTGCCTACCCCTAGGTAGCATTGATATGTAATTGCCTTTGACGGTTAGTTGTATTTGGCATTGTCATGAAAAACAAATCTATGAATTCTGTATATTAATTATAATATTCTTAGAATCATTTTTCAAGATCAATATAAAGCAGCTTAGCTACAGTGTCTTTGCATGCATGTAATCATATACATCAGAATCCTTGAGGAATCACAATAACAGTGATTCATTCATAATTCACAATTTCCATTATCTTCTTTCTACATTTAGTATGTGGTAAAATTTATAGCTTCATTTACATTGTGTTCTATGAATAATAGAAGAAATACAGTGAAGACCATGGGAAATGATCTTGTTGCTGCAGATGCACTCTTTAGCAAATCTGCATTACAATACAGCATATTGCCTCCTGCATGACAGTTTCTACAGAGCCTGCAGCTGCAAAGGAGATATTTCAGATGGTCTTAATTAAATGTAAACTCTTTCATTTTTATCTTCAAAGCAGTGATGATGAAACCTTGAATAAATTGCTGTAGGTAAATGATACAGTTGCAGCCTTTGGTTATCTAACTACAGTATAATATCTTCATTTGAGCACACTCACAGATGAGTAGAAACAAGAGTGCTTAAGTAAGCACCTACAATCCACTGAGGCAATTAATATTTTGAATTGTGCATAAAACCCCAGGATAATCTATTATAAATAAAAACTATTTTTTTCAAATCACGATGTGATCATAATACTGGATTCAAGTTAATAAAGATGACTAATCTATTGAAAAAACAAAACCCCTAACACCCGAAATAGCCAATCCAAAATGAAGATATCAAGAAATGAAAGCAATTTATATATATATTTTTTAATTTTTTATAGAACAAATCTGAGAAAGCTGTTCAGTGAATTGTTTTGAATAAATTGCAAATTTTAATTGGGTTGATTTAATTTGTATCCCCTTTTTTTTTGTGCCAGCACTCATCTAGGCGTACTTTAATGAGAAACACTCCATGAGGAGAGTATAAACTGTGCTATAAATAACTGACACTGTCATCCAAAAAAAAATATTGACAGTTAAAAGGAGTGGGATATGTTTCAGTTACTGAGAACTCAATGTTTTCTATGCTAAACAGCATAGCAAGGATTAGTTCTCAGAAATATTATCCAATGCAGTATTCAGATGCCTAGGATGATATGAGAATATATCCTTTTAATAGCTAAACCTAAACTGGTTTTGTCTGTGTGGAGTAAAAGCCACCTTTTCTCTTTTTTGGAAGTCTAACGTAAGAGTTCACAAAGCTGTTTCTTAGGCTCTTCAGCATTTTTTTTATTGCTCCTTCCCTGAAAGTGTTGAGACTCAGATTATGCTCTTATCTCTAATATTGTGCAGTTCTGCTGGTTATGGTTCCTACAGTACCAGGCTTTATCTAGCTTTGCAGACATGTCAGATGCATCCACACTTTCTCTTTAACATGCCAGTAGCCAGGTTACTTTAGTTTTTTTTTATAATCTTTGCAGTGCAGTCCTTCAAGACAAACGTGACCTAATGTACTAGTGGACTCATCGGGTAAAATCCATGCTCTGCATAGGTCAATAGAAGCTTTTCTACTGGTGTCAGTGAAGTGAAAGTATTGACCATATATCTTTCAACATAACAGGAGTGGCAGACTCAATCTGAGAGCCATTTTTCCCTACTATGGTCTTTTGAATATCACCATTGCTATTCAATGACTTTTAAATGGAAAATAAAAATGTATGTTTTTTCACAATCATACATGAAAATGTATGAATGAAGTTCAACATAACAAAGTGCAAGGTCCAGTACCTGGGTCAGGGCAGCCCCAGGCACAGCTGCAGGTTGGGTAGAAAAGTGATTCAGAGCAGTCCTGAGGAGAAAGACTTGGGGGTCTTGGTCAACAAGAAACTGAACATGAGCCAGCTTCAGTGTGCCCTCGCAGCCCATAAACCAGCTGTATCCTTGTCTGCATCAAAAGGAGCGTGATGAGCAGGCTGAAGGAGGTAATCCTGCCCCTCTACTCTGCTCTCATAAAACCCCACTTGGAGCACTGTGTGCAGTTCTGGTGTCCTCGATACAAAAAAGGACGTGGAGCTGTTAAAGCAAGTCCAGAGGAGGCCACGAGGATGATCAGGGGACTGGAGCACCTCCCGTATGAAGATAGGCTGAGAAGGTTGGGGCTGTTCAGCCTGGAGAAGAGAAGGCTGCGTGGAGACCTCATAGCAGCCTTCCAGTATCTGAAGGGGGCCTATAAGGATGCTGGGGAGGGACTATTCATTAGGGACTGTAGTGATAGGACAAGGGTTTGGACTTAAACAGAGAAAGTTTAGACTGGATATAAGGAAGAAATTCTTTACTGTGAGGGTGGTGAGGCATTGGAACAGGTTGCCCAAATAAGTGGTGAATGCTTCATCCCTGGCAGTGCTCAAGGCCAGGTTGAACAGAGCTTAGAGCTACATGGTATAGTGTGAGGCATGCCTGCCCATGGCAGGAGCTTTGGAACTAGATGATCTTAAGGTCCTTTCCAATCTTAACCACTGTATTATTATTTATGAGATATTACTGTGCATTTTATTTCTTGTATGTTTAAAATTATGATTCTATCTGTTCAACATGCTTCCATTTCTGTTGGCCAGACAGGATGCACAACTTCTCTTTGTCAGAATAATCTCTTTTCTGCAGCTTTACAGGGAGGATATGATGGATATACAAATGTGAATGGTGTGTACAATTCAATGGATTGGCTTGAGTTATCCTGAGATGATTTGAGAAAACAACACAGAGAAATTGTAGGTGAACCTCATGATTCTTGTTTCTCCATCTGCATCCAGCCTCAAGGTGATTTTGTCAGACAAATCAGACTTAAGTGTCAACAACATGAACATGAACCATACTTTGTCTGTTTTTATTATGTGTAGGTCACATCACAGTACTTTGACTACACAGCTCCTGACAGAAGTCCCACTTCAAGCTCATGATCTCTTATACCACAGCAAAACATGTTACTTCATCAGTGTCAGCAAGCCCCATTGTAGAGTTTCTCCCCACTGTGCATGGTCCTTTAACAGCTACATGAGCCTAAATATTACATTTCTTCCCTTGGCCAGAAAATAGTAATACAGCACACAACCAAAGCAGGATACTCAGGTGATAAAATGACAATTGCTATTCTAAACCTAGTTGATAGCAGTTTGGCTGGCTCATTGGTAGGAGTCTACTCTTAGTCTTTCTTTATCCCTTCCGTTACTGTAAATGCCTTCATGTTCAGATGCATGTTCTCAGATATATGGAATACATATTTGCTTTAGAGTATTTCATAGTTAACTTTGCAAAGAACTGTTTTATGAACAATCCTTTTCATTGTTGTGTAAAGGTTGGCAATAACAATTCTATACAAATTATTAAAACCAATATACAGTAAAGCTGTGTATTGTCATTCTTCTTTAGAATGATAAATAAACAGCAAAAAATTGCTTGCTCCATATTTACTAGAATGTTTCCATAACCTACATCTGTCTGCCAATCTATTTGCCAAGAGATAATAGTCACTATATAGTAAACATGTAAATGTTGAGTAGCAAGAATTTCCCTATGGTGTACAAGAAAACACTGAGGGGGATTAAAAATGGATATAGTAATAAATTCAGGTACTCTGTAGAAATGTGTGTGTAATGTTGGTTTATGTAATGCTGAATGTATTTTGCACTAAGCAGAGGTATGCATAGTACAGAGGATGAAGTGCTGTGTCATTTGTTAGAGAAAACCTTATGCTACCACTATTTGGAATTTAACAAAGTGTGAATTTTTGGGAAGAAAATTATTCTAACTGTATTATTAATAATTGGACTGGAAATAGAGTTGAAAATTCTATATTTATAGCTAGATGTTTGAAAGGATGATCTGGCTAGATTGTTTTCTGCTTGGTCAGAGATGAGTTTCCATGCTTTAAAACTGAAAACAATATTAGGATTCTCACATTAGCCTTCCATCTCCAGATCTGGGATGTAGATAGGGTTACGCAATAGAATGAGAACCAGTAAGGATTGAATGAGACGGAGATCATACAGGAACTGGGAGATAAGAGTGTTAGGGGATGGCTGGTAGTAGAAAATCTACTAAATGGCTGAGTAGGTTTGCTGGCATCATGCAGCTAGGACTGCCAGAGCAAACCCGAGGTATAATGTTATTCTTGGCCTTTGTGTTACAATATTTACAGTAACCTGTCCTTTTGACACTTGTATTTTAGCCATGTCCTCTCAATGTGCTGAGTTATTTAGAAAACTGTGGGGTTAATTCAGTTAAAAAAACAGAACAAAACAGAACAAAGCAAACAGACAAAACCCAAGAAAAGCTGCATAGTGTTGTTGATGCCATTTTGCTTGCTTAATTTAAGGCTATATTTACTTCTGTATCTTTTATAGAAAGGCATTGTAACCCAACCAGGTACTGCAATACTGCTATCCAGAAAAGTGTTTAGATGTTCATCAACTTAAATGGAATACCTTGAAGTAAATTGTCCTCACACTTCTCTTCACAGGAGCAAGATGCCTTGCTCTTTTCTTCAATTAGACCATAAATTTGTGCCTTATCGTAGTCCTAGAAGATATGGTCTGAAAAGCCTTCTGACTTTTCATTAGAGAGCACATAATTTTTGTAAGTTGAAAGGTATTTGTGCCTTTCATATCTGGAATTTTTCCAGCTCTGCAATGAAGTTCTGTAATTATCTACAGCAATTTGAAATGAATAACAGTAATTTTTAATGTCCTGTCCTAAAAACTGATGTGTGCTGCTGAATTGCTGCTGCATTCCAGTTCAGAAATAGCTTCATTTCACTGATATGTTGGATTACATCAGATCTACCTTTTTTGAGGTCCTGAGAGTACTTGATGTCTTAGCATATGAAACATTTGTTTCATGCTGATTTTTCTATTGATGCCTTTCTTTATTTGTGCTAAATCATACATGGATGTGATTAAAGCCACAGTAAATTGGTAAAAAAAATTACCATTCTTCTCCTTTTTTACTGAAGATGTTCTATTGCATGAGCAAGGCATATTTACTTCCACTTGTGATTTTGACCAGCTTAACCCTTTTGACTGCCATTTCAGACTGTACCCCTGTGTCACTGGTAGAAAACAAAGGTTAAAAGATAAATGTTTAAAAAACAGTTGAGTATGAGAGTACTGAAATTATTTGCTGGATCAAGACTAGAACATACTCTTACCTAAATCAATTTACTGGTGTGTTCTAGAACCTGAGCAGATATTTAGAAATAGTTATCTGTTTTCTTTCTGCGTTTTATAGCCTTTTTCCTCTTGGAATGAGGCTGTTTACTTCCCTCTGAACTATTCTGATTCAGCTTTTCAGATATATTTTTGCCATTTGCAGTTAGTTGCTTTATGGTTTGAAAAAATGTATTGACTTATTCACCTGTTAAACCCGTAATAATATTAACTTTGAAGTCCACCTTAGTAATAAATCTGATCACTCTGTTCCCCAGAATAAAATAATTAACCCCAAAATTCAATGTGCCAATCACTACAACAAACAAAATGGAATTGTGGGCTATAATCTTGAACATTTGAGTTAGTGTAATGATGCATATCTTGAGAACAAGAAGGATTTTGTAATAGGGCTGTATTGCACAAGGAACTTAAAATAAAATTCTCAAAAGCTCTTACTTGGGAGAAAAGGTTGCACCTAGTCCTACTTGATAAGACTTAGTGTCTTATCAAGTAATCAAACTATTAGTAATCAAATTATTTTATTGCTCTAATTTTAAGAGGGGAGCTACCTACTTAAACTCTACCTGTGGAACTAAGAATGTACATTTGAATGAGGTCTGGGAAAACTACATCTGCTACTGGCAATCAGCATATTTACATTTTGTGTTGTCACAATAGCAGTTCAAAGTATTTTTTAACAAAGGTGCTATAGTTGAACTTTGCCTTTTTTGTATTTCATTATTGGATCTTAAAAAAAGCAAACATACTACCCCCTCAACTAAACGTGATTAAATACCAGAATGTCTTTTTTCACATTATACGCTTTTCTTAATGGTAATCCGATGCATGTGTGGTACCTCTGACGAAGAACGGGTGTAAAAAGTCTCTAAAAGTTGTTAATAGAAAAACTACATTTTAACTTGTGTGCTTAATTTTTTTTATACAGTTTTCCATTGGTTGGCATTATTGCTAAGTTACATGATAGTGCTACTGTAAACAGTTTCTTCTTCAGAGAATATTGAAAAGATAAGATATTTTTTGAATTCAGTAGGATATTCCCTCTGACTCCTTTGGAATGCTATATTTACTTTGTAATGAGCTGAAATTGCAGGTTGTTTTTTTTTTACCTAACAGAATTTACTAGTTTATTCTGTGTTCATGAACCAGTAGCACCTTTGGCAGTTGCTTCCTTTGTTCCTTGACTACTCTTTTCTGTGACCTTTTTAAGTTACAGTTTACTTTCAGGTAATAAAATGTTAATCCATATATTCATAAATAAAGATATAGCTTATAAAAGGCAATTCTGTTGGTATTTCTTTTTATGTTGCAGAATTGTGTGTTGAAATCTGTTCTTTATGGTGGGATGAACAACATGTGCTTATGTTTCCAGACTTATTAATAACACAGGAATTGTTGGAGTCTGTCCTTCATCTTTTCATTCTTGAAAGAGTAAAGAAGGTGCATATAGTAGGTGATGCAATGCATTAACCTGTTTAGCTCATAACAGTTGTAAGGAGGGGAAAGTTTGTCTACTAAACTTTGCATTAATTGGATGTCATGGGTTTCCACTGGTCTTGAAAGACCCTCATAAATCCTTACAGAGGTGGTATCACAATTATTGTTAAAGCTGTAGAAGAAGCTAAATCTGCTCCAGTACTGCTGATATTTGGCAAATTCTCTGTTTCTGCTTCTGAGAAGAGAATGACTGCTTGTTTTTTGTTAAATATGTACTTATTTTCAATAACCCGGCAGCACTGGAAACAAAGTCTAGTTTTCATAAGAGATCTGCAGGCTATTCAGTTGTCTTGTGGGCTGTGCGGGCTCTCTGGAAGAAAATGTTGTATCACATGATCATGATCATGTAGGTATATAATTAATGTTATATTAAAAAAGCACACTCTGGAGGATAGAAACAAATTCTGGAGTGACGCAATTGCAGGGTCTTCTCAGAACTATCTCTACCTTTCTTTTAACACTCTCTTTTGTTCCTGGTGGAAAAGGAGGAAAAACCTATCAGAACCTACAATTTACCCTTTGTCAGGATCTACACTTGTTAATAATAAAAATGCTTCTGTAAAGGAATAGTATTTAAATTTACAAACAGTCCTGAGTTCATGTAATTCCTTTATTAATTCCTTGATTAAATAGAAAACAATAAGCTGCCTTAATGTGAACTGTGACTAGAATTTCAAAAGGGCTGATCCATATGGGACATTTTTTATATGTGCATCTAGTAGTGCTAAACATGTATTTAAAATCTCAGTCTTTTGGTACTACTTTTTTCCTCACTTTCTCCCAGCAGAATGTGTGTAAAATAACGTTGCTTGAAACTCTGGGACAATACAGCATTGTATGTACTTTACACAAATTCCAGGCTAGTTAAAAACATACATTGGTACCCAGGAAGATAATCCACAGAGTAAAGCTGCTTCTCCAGGTGGTGTTTAAGTGACTTTTTGAAGGCCACATGATAATACTGGCAGAGCTAGGATTACAGTTGTGGTGGTCTGTATTTTTGTTCCAGGCTCTGTCTCATCTTTAAATCTCTTTTAATCCCTATTTAATATGCTTTTTCCATCAGCTTCTGAGAACCTCTTTCCATCTTGAGTCACACACTGTTAAACTTTGTTTACATAGGTTGTGCAATTTCTATTTGTTTACCAAAAACAGGCAAATTTTTTTTAAAGTCTTCATTTGAGAAACTTGTATATTTCTGTCTTCCCTGGTTTAGTTTTCAGTACCCACCCAAACTCTTTTCAGGCTGTTTTAGCAGTATTTCTTATCACAGTACTGGACATACCATGGAGCAAGAAAATCTGTTGCTTCCAAATGTAGGCCTGTATCTGCTTGCTAGTGTGAGAGGAGCCCTGTAGCGTTTGCATGATCACTGACACTGCATTCCCTGAGTTTAATGTAATTTTGAAGTCATAACACCTGGAAGATAGGACAAGGTGATAGTGAAGCATCTAAAAAGTTAATTATCAGACACTCTAAAATCATTCTGGGCAAAAATTGATTTTCAGAGGGGATATGTCAGGATAGCTCAGAGTACACAGTGCATATTCATCTAAGAGACTGTAGGTGAGTGTAAGGAAGATCTGTAAGTATAGTGAGGTGCTTTTTTTCCCTGCTATCTGATATTTAATGGCAGTGCAGTTCTGCTAGGGTGGGAGAATTACATCTTTGAAGGCCTTATAACTGATCGAACGAGATTAATTGAACTAAGCAGTTAATTCAGTCAGTGAAGAGGAGCAACTGCTAGCCTACAGAAGCATGTATGATCACATCACAGAGGAGTAAGTGCAGGATAAGCATCATGGCCACAAATCGTATTTCTTAAAAGCTTTGAATATTTTGTGAAGTTATGCAGGGTTACATTTCATTCTATTATACTGGGAATGGTGATAATGTCTGATTTTAATACAACACAAATATAGAGTGTTTAAATAGCCCATAGAGTAAATCAGTTTTCAATAGGATAAAGCTAAAATACATATGCCATTGATCTATTTTCTTTTATGCTTTGAAATCATACTGGATTGGTTCTGCTAAAAAGCAGACAGAATGTTTTCTTCAACAAGTTGCATAGGTCTAGGCACTCATTTCTAAACCTCAGAGAGGAACAAGTGTTCCAAATGTATTGCTGTGGCAAACAAACTGTATTAGATCTCTGCAACAAGTTCAAGGGAATTTGCATTGTCAAAGGCAGAACCACCCTATTTTGCAGCAGTTGTCAGTCACATCTGCATCAGGTGTTCTGGCTGCAGGGTAACTATGAAGAGTTGGGGATGCTGCCTTTATCAGCCAGTCTGGAACAAGTGACATCTACAGATCAACACAGAGATGATAGATGAGGGAGAAATTTATCAATTCGTCACAGGATTATATTCTGAAATATAACTGAATTCACTTCTTAGTTGACTGCTTTTGGTTTTCTATTGAATTTGCATGGTGAGATGTTTATGCAAAAGAAGGAATCTTATTTATGGGCTTAAATTGGACAGTGTTTATTTTTAACCTAAACCAAAACTTTTTTCTTGCTCTCTCTCAGTATTAATTGATTGATTTTTTTTTTTTTTTTTAAACAGGAGATTGATATCATGAACAATACTGGGTATCACCACTGGAAACTGCTGCTTGCTTTACTGTTAAAGTTTTCAACTGATACTGAGTATCTCCAAGATGCTGAGGTCCATGAAGACTTTTTCTTTAAGATGACATAATTTACATTAAGGACACAATTGCAGAGGAGGTTAGAGGTTTTAAAAGTTACTGGTAAATAATGCCATGAGAGCAGATTTTGAATGGCTAGCATTTGAGAATCTAGTTTTATTGGTTTGTTGTTATATCTGTAAAATTCTCCCATCCGTTCTTAAATCTTTCTTGTGGAGCATTGAGATAAGTAGGTTAAAATGAATCTCTTCACTTCTGTGAATTGAACTGACACATTTTCTTCCAGCTCGATTTGCTGTTGGAATATATCTTTCTGAGATGCCCTTTGCCTTATAAGAATTGTAGATTATGCACTTCATGTCTCTACTGTATTCTAATGAAAGTGAAGCACATACCAAATGAAATACCTGTAGAAAAATATGAACACATACAATATCTAAACTACAATTTTCATGAAGTAAGTAAGAGGGACAATATTTGAAGCTAATTTGATAAATAGGTGCAGATTATTTTGCTGTAATTTGAAATTGCACTGTCTGTCTTATTATTACTCTAAGTAATTGTGGAACTTTTTTATGAAATAAAATGTGTGTAAAGCAAATAATGTGCTTGTATTTCTAGTGAGATATATATATATATTTTAGCTATTAGATCAATACCAATTTCTTTGCACAGGGTTTGCATGAAACAGCTGAAAATACAGCAATTTCAACAGTGGTGATATATGTGAAAGCCATTTTGAACCGTTGTAGCTAAGAGTTCTGTTAAATGCTTTTCTCTAAATCCCCTCAAATGTTCCTGATTTTCAAGTACTCCCCCAATTGTTCATTCAAAATCATTCCTGTCCCCTTTTCATCTGTGGTGTCTCATTAAAAACTGGGATTTGAGCTGGATATGAAAGCCTCAAACACATTTAAAAGTACTTAAGTATGCCACTTTCTGAGTCTTTATTCTTTCATTTCAAAAGGTATCCCTAATTGTGGCCTTTTTTCTATTTTTTTTTTTTCCTTATCTTTTTCATTACAGTTATTCCTTCTACACACTAAAACCCTGAGTAATGCCCTCGTATTGCTATTACAGGTTCTCTCATGCTGGTATTATTTGTGGTCCCATACTGCAATATCATATGTATAATGATCAATCATCAAATGATTTTTTTTGTATTAAAATAACCTTTTGGAAGTTACCTTTGTCCTTTTTTTACACATGAGACTAGTATTAACGGCAAGCTAGACCTAAAGTAATTGCTGCCAGTTCTTTCATGGGAATAGAAAAGGTACAATTTTAAATACTGTTTTTAATATGAGCTCAAAAAAAGTGTCAAATCATAATAAGTATTCTTTAGAGATGCCTTATTTAGGTTCCAACTCCAAATCAGGCACTTGTGAATAAGTATTGGGAACCCTTTAAAACAAATGAAGCTGGAAAGATGACTCATAAATATGGGGATGACAGGATAAGTCGCAGGCCTGGGTAGTGAAGATGTTCTAAACTTTCAGAGTTAGAAAAGAATTTACTACTTTCAGGTAGTGTTCTTTTCAAGGTTAAATGTATTCAAATGTCCTCTAAATTGAGTTTATACTGTTTCAAGAACATTTTTGTCAAGTGACCAGTAAGTCTATCTACTTGCAAAATCTTGGACAAGCTTGTAGGGAGATGCTGTTTGATTCTGTGAAGAAAGCAAAGCTTTTGAAAGAAGGTATGACAGGGTAGTTTGGATTTCTTCTAGCTGTGTAAGCTTCCTGAGCACCAGTGGAAGTTCTGTGGGGATAAGATCCTGCATTGTCACCACCATAAGGCAATGCTATCATAAAGGCAGAATTCAATTACAGCTGTTCATTGTTATACTTGTTATCCACCCCCTTATGAAATTACCTTCAAAAACATTTTAGCTGTTTATTTTCCAATTAATTTAGCTTTCCAATTAACATTAACTTTCTCTGTATTGAAGCAATAGCAGAAAATACTGAGCATATGTAAAACTAATCATATTTATTCTCTCAGCTCCACTCCTGTGTTTCCCTTTGTCCTAAGCAGGCTTACTGCAACGTATCACTGTATTGTGGGATTCCAAAATGTTGTCTGTGAGGTGGTTGAACACAGTAACTATCCTGTGTTTAGATGTAAGCAATAGGGAACAGGTAATACCAACTGCGAGCTGTCAATTGTATTTGTTTTGTTTATATATTGAGTAAGCAGAGGTTTTATTCTCATTTTGCTAACTTTCAGTGTAACTTACATTGCTACAGATAGTACAGTAAAGGAAAAAACTTTCAAAAATAGGATTATTGTGAGGTACTCATATGGATTTGAACCTGACACAAAAATATGGTAGAGTGGAACTGCAGAAACAGTGCTTGTCTTACCATGTAAGGTAATAGAGAAATACCCCTCACACCCCAAGTTACACAGAAACTCACTTAAGAGAGCTCCTCGTGCTAATTTACATAACGATTAAAGACTATAAGAAGGGTACGTGTTCAGAAATTTAACTGGTGCAAATCAACATCTGTGATGAGATTTGCTTAGGAAATAATGATGAACAAGAAATTACTGTATTACACACAAATTGTCTTTAACAGAAGACCTTAAGGAGAGGATGAGAAGAAAAACAAACAATGAGTAAACTGTTTTCTGAATGAAAAATAAATCTATATGCCTGTGGTGTTTTCATAAGGCTCCAGGGGGTGCTTTTTGGGAAGCCTAACTATGTTTTTGAAATGCTAGTCTTTCATTTTGATATTGTTGTGTTACAAAAGAAAAATGTCCTTTTTTATTTGTCTCTTTAGTGTGTGTGTGTAAGGCAACACTTAAATAAATCCCTTCATGTGCCCAAAGATATTTTTATTTTAAGTTTGGATCCTACCAATGCATAGGTCTTGGTAAAATTTTTAGTTAAACTGCTTCTCTGCCTGCTTTTAATGAGGTGTTAAAAGATACCTAAGCACAACGGCAGATATCTGCCCTCCTCATATTCCCTTATGTTTCCAGTGTATCTCCAATCGCAGTTGTACCACAGGACATAAACTTCAGCCTTATAGCTCTGCATAGAGAAAAGTTCAGTTGCTGTTTGTGCAGACAGATCCATGACACTCAGTGTAGCTGAGTTTTTAGAGCGCTGAGATCTGGTGGTAATACCAAAGTAGTGAGAAAATGACTGGGTGCTTCCAAGGGCAAGTGGCTCCTTCTCCAGCTCCCACACTGAGAATGGGGGGTTTTGAAGACAAATTTTGAAGCGGTGGTTTCAATTTAAGAGGAAAGGCAGAAGAATAAGCTGCCCTGATAAGGTGAGCAGGTTGTAGGAGATGGGAAGGAAGATGGTTATGACGGAAGCAGTGTGTGGCTGTGTGGTGTTTCGTGAATATATATGTAGAGGGAAACAAAAAAGTTACCTACATATACAGTGTGTGTATATATAAAAATCGAGGGAATGGGAAAGACTGAGGTATGCATAGTGGTGGAATGTGTGTGTCTGACAAGGCAGAAGCTGACAGACCCTGATATGTTGTTTGTGGGATGGGTGAGCTGTGAGTATGTGGTACCTGGCTGGAAGAATTGTGGTTTCAGCAATGTCTGACACGGCTGTTGTCACACCTACATCTGTCTTCATGTTGTGCTGGGACTCCATTCAAAGTTGCATATTTGCAATGTGGTAGGTTGTATGTTGGCTGAATAAAACTATCTGTAGCACTGAGTGGTTGCAGATGCTTTAGTTTTTCTTCACTGTCCCAGAGTCCCACATTTTCTTGCCTTATTTTCAAACTTTCTGGATCCTTAATTAAGAAAGCATGCACTTGAGTGATGTCTGTGTATATGCAAAGTCCATAATGTCCCTGCTAAGAAGGGTGAGATGACTTTTCTATATCTGCGAACTAGAAAAACTTTACGTTTTGCTGTTTCTGAATGCAACTGGTCTTAACTTGAACATACCTTTGTACTTGTTCCTAGGATAGCTCTGAGCTTGTCACGTATATGCAAAATTAAGCACTCAGAGCATCTGAAAGCTCTGTGTTTGTGCTCTGGATACTGGTCTGAGTCTATTTCTTACTGTCCTGTTGTGTAAAGTGCAGAAGACCTATAGACACTATCTTAAATTTTTAGCCCTACTACCTAGAGTTGGTAATGAATTTCCTTGCAATTTCTCATCTCACCTCTGTCTCAACAGAAAGAAGAAGGCTTAGTTGTTGATGACTTCCTTGAGGGGAGGAATAAAAGAATGTCTCAATGCTGCTAAACATCAAAGACAGAGGCAGTCAAGGGCTGTTATTTTTATTCCAAGTTCAAAAGCAAAGTAATAGAAAGAGTCATCTAAAAAAACAATTGAGTGAGAGAAAAAATACATGCCAGGAGCGATTTACATAAATCCTTGAGGTGTTGTTACAGGAAAACCGGAGATGTATACATCTCCTGGGGAAATCCATAATAAACAGTTAAACTGAATCAATAGACAATTAATATAAACAAAAGCAAAGGAAAATCTCAGTAACTACCTGAAGTAAATGAGGACCCAGGTAGCCTCCCAAGGCAAGAGAAAATAGTCAATAGGTGACAAAACTCACTCACCAAGAATGTTACTGTGGCATTATCAATAAAAGACTAATTTGAGAGTCAAGAAATGCAGTTCTCATGACATGGGACTGGAGGAAAAGGACTTATGCCTCATCAACCTAAGATGGACTTGATCAGGATAACATCCTACTGCTTGCCTTCCTGTTTGCAGAAGCTGCTTTTCAGTATCTCCTTGAAGAAGCTCTGTCCTCATGTTTGCTACTAATTCTAATGAAGTGAAATTTACAGTAACAGACATTTCACTTTTTGAGTAGCAGATTCTTAGAAAAGTTCTCCCTTCCCACCTGCCTCTATTTAAAGAAAAACAAAAACCAGTCAAGTCTTTGGCTCTAGAGAATGAATGTTGAAGGGAAATGTGGGCAAAGACTGGCTCCCAGTCAGGACTGCTAAAAAATGCTTGGAAGCCACTTGTCTTTGTTGAAGTTCCTGTCTCTCTGTACTTGTAATGAGAACATGTTGCTCAGTGCTGTTTTTCACACTGGTTGCTCACCTTTATTTATGATAGCTACAAGGCCTAATGCTTGCAGCAGCCTTACAATTTGTATAAAGTTAAACTTTGAAATGAAAGGCCTCTAGTGTAAGTACTGTGACCACTATGTATAGACCCTGATTTTCTGATCCATTGGATGGCTCCTATTTGGGGACATAAGCTTTCTGCATGATGAATCACATTTTTTCATTGTTACTATTGCAAGTTGCATTTAAGTTGTGCAGTCAGTTTTCTTTATTTCTAGGCAACTGGACAACTGCTGGTCATATAATAAAAAGTGGAGGTTTTAATTGTAAGTTTAAAGGCAAATAATGTCTGCTTCTTGAGTAAAGCCGTGTGGCCTAGTGTCTTGCCACTTATTTCTGTAGTGTGTTTATAGAGCTGTGAAATTTATGTTTTGGTTTTCACTTTGTTTCCTTGTAATGTCTGCACAGGTGATATCTGCTTGGCATTGTCATTTTTGTGGCTTGCGAGTTATTTACAAGTTTATTACAGGATTCATCTTTCACATGATGCTTTGTAAAAAAGGCCAGCTCCTGCTACAACATTCCTATTATCTTAAATTAATAAGATTGCTTTGGAATTTTATTAGTGGAGAAGGAGTTTTGAGAATGCTAAGGATTTTGATCAACTTAGCAGCATATTGCAAGCTTGGTTCTGTGTTGTGTTATACACAGTATAACACATGGCAGTATGGATGCTTCACTCAAGATGACTTCTATACGGCATACTTATCGTGTAGTATTGTAAAATCTAATCTTTTAGTTGTTCCCAGTGGTTTTGTTCTTTAGTTTAGCAAGTATTTGACAAGATATGAGATGGGAAAGCGAGAGGAGTTGAAGTCAGACCAGAAATATATATATTTGGGGCAATAAATGCTATGTGCCTGCCCATGGCAGGGGGGTTGGAACTTGATGATATTAAGGTCCTTTCCAACCCTAACTATTCTATGATTCTGTGACTCCCTTGTCAAAGGACTCTTCCATCTTTCAAAGTGTTGACTTGTTAGGTTGCTCACTCATGTCTGTTATGAAGATTTATAGACAGCTTTAATCACTGTGCCTTCCAAGAGTCGTGTGTTTCTGCATGATCCTTTTTGTGCAGAACCAGTCTGAAAGATCTTTCTTCCCTTGGGTACAACAGAATGAGGTGTTTGAGCACATTGGGACATTCAGTCATGCTTGCAGCAGATACGTATATGGTACACTTCATGTTCTTGTGCATGCTGCCCAAAAATTATTCTGCACTGAATGCTTCTCCCACTAGTCACAACTAAGCAATGGAGGATGTGATGAGGGCTGTGATGCTGTCCTTTTCTTGGGATCTCCTGAAGAATTTCTTGAATCTTCCAATCAAACAGTGTAAATGCTGAGATGCTTTTTATGGAGGTAGAGGAATGACGGCAGCCTGTATAAATATGTATTATAAAAACATGTTGATGTAGGCATAGCCTTTGTGTAAGGGGTTATGATGTATTAAAAAAGTAAGTAGAAATGCAGTGAATTTCTGGATGCTCTTAAAGTAAAACTGGTTTTGCAAAAGGACTAAAGAGAAGATGAACATTTGCAGAGTAACATGTCAGGGAGAACACTAACTTGGTCAATTTTCACACTACTTAGTCAACTATTATAACTTGTACTAGATAAACATTTTTAAAATAGGAATTTTTCTTTTCTGTGTTCCACTAGAATATTAACTATAGCAATCTTCTGCCCCATTCCTTTTCAGAGCCTGGGTCACTCTGCATGAGAAATAAATTGAAGCTGTGATCAGGGACTGATAGGAGGTGCTAAACACAGCAGCAGCAATTGTGTCTATCAGGAAGTCCTGGCTCTGTAATTTAGAGATGAAATTGAAGACATGATGATAGATATAAGATGAAAGCTGGTAGTAGTACAATGAAAGGCATACAAATTTTCTTTTAGCCTAAGAGTACTCCAGTGCCCAGACTAATAAAAGGAGTTTGTCCTGAAGACTCATTAATCTGAAAACACTTCTGGACTATCTGGATGTAGGATAAGAAAATCTTTATAAGCAGAAAGTTGTGTGCATTGTGAGTGATATAACCAACTTTGGACAGTGAGAAACTGTACAAAGTTATAGTCTACAGAGGCTTATGGAGAAATTTTGTTGAAAGTAATTTCTCCAGCTTCTGTAGCTTTCAGCTGTGGCATGTAGGTTCCTGGGCATCTGGATTGCTTCTAAACAGTGTGCAAAGAATAAAGGGGCAAACAATGGTAGGACAAGGGACAATGGGTACAAACGGGAACACAAGAGGTTCCACTTAAACTTGAGAAGAAACTTCTTCTCAGTGAGGGTGACGGAACACTGGAACAGGCTGCCCAGGGAGGTTGTGGAGTCTCCTTCTCTGGAGACATTCAAAACCCGCCTGGGCACGTTCCTGTGTAACCTTATCTAGGTGTTCCTGCTCCGGCAGGGGGATTGGACTAGATGATCTTTTGAGGTCCCTTCCAATCTTTAACATACTGTGATACTGTGACTTAGCTAATTCACAGTACAGGCACGTGTGCACTGCATCTGCAACACTGTTTTAATTTTTTTCAGCATATCCCTCTATGTGAAGGCTGGATAAATGCTATGGCTGTTGTCCTTGCATCATAAAGCGCAAGGATCAAGGGTTATTACCTTGTTCCAACTTATGTTCATGAATGTTTCAAGCGAATGGCTTTCCAAAAGCACAGTTAAAGTTGAATTCTACACCACCACTTGACTGATAAGGAGCAGCAGAAACTTTTCCAGGAAGATGCCTGTTTTCAGTGCTGCTTATTACATTGTTATCAAGCATGTAATATGATGTAGTGTTTACTTAAAATGAGTTATCATACTAAGGATAGTTTAAATTATTTGAGTCCTTTCTCCTTTCATTGCTATGTTTTTCTGTAAAATGCTATATTTGGTCAAAACCTGTTTCTTTCTAATTAGATGCTACTACTTAGATCTGTGCTGTCAGATAGATACCTATTTATTAGTAGAATTAAAGCCATTTGTTTTTCATTGGCTTTGAAAGTGATCTAGACTTCTGGTAGGACTGAGAACAGCATCCAACAGGGAATAAATTCTCAGATGAGCTAGGTAGAAGATGCAGTGAAGGAAGCATACACCTATTTTGCCTTTGTTCGAGTTGTGAACTGGACTGGTATGTCCAAATTCTGGACCTATATACTATGCTCCTTATACAAATAATATGTATATAACACAAAGCTGCAGGTGTTTAAATTCATTACAGCTCTTGCTTGTGTCTATACCATGTAAGCAGAATGAAATACCTCGCTGAAATTTAGGTAAGTAAAGATGTTTTAAACTTGTCAGTCAGCTTTCTGAGACTGAAGGGAAATATCTGTGCTACACAGTATAATCATAGAGGAGTTGCACAGGCCTGAGGACCAGCTTGATAATAAATTAATTTCTTTGCTTAGTTGCATTCCAGAAATAAAAAGCAAATCTGAATTTCTTAGTCTAAGCTCCAAGACCATAAAGCATGTTTGTTTACCATCTGCACCATCCTTTCAGTCCCTGGAGCCATATGAAAAGACAGCTATAACAATGGAGTGCTGGCTTGCTGAAAGCGGCATCAGCAGAGCTCTACAGACAAAGCAGCAACTTTCTGAACAACATATGAAGTAGAAGCAGCTTGTCGTTCTCCCACAGGTTTGAACAGTTGACACGTTTACATGTTTGAAAGTGGAGGGGAACATTTCTCCTGAGGTCATACTCATGGCTATATTACAGCAACAAAGATGGTGATTTCTGTATGTCCCAAGGAGTTTCTTAATCCTTTCAAACCTTTTATAGTCCAGCTCAGAAATAAAGCATGCTAGAATTCCAGCATCTTGACAGAATTGAAATTTGACATTCATGGCTTTTTGGTATATGCTAAAGCTGAGTTCTAATTCATATTGTCAGTCCCTGAGTCAGCAGAAAACGCTTTAAAATAGCTTTATTAGAAACTTGAAGAACAAGTGTCCTGTTTTCCAGTGTTTTGTATTCAGTCAGTCTGTGCTCATTATAGTCTCCCATTGAAATGGAATATTCAAGAATGCAAATTTATTTTCTGTGTAACACTCAAATTCCTAATGCTGAGCCAGCATGCAAGCACAAGATGCTATCACAGCTACTTTAGATGAGGCTATTTCCTTGTTTCGTCAGGCTTTAAATATGTTTTATTAAGGTCCCAAATGACGTTCTGAGCAAAAAGGTAAAAATTCTCCAGCCCAGTTAGTGTAATGACTGAAAAGCATGACTGTAATGCCTGTGAGTTTTCCTGTTAAAAAATCCACTTCTTTGCAGAAGAAACAAGAAATCCTCATATATTTAACAAGAAATCTTCATAGATTTGAAGATGTGTGTGAGGATTGCTAATATGGGAATTTTGACCTAGATTCAGCTATTGAATAGCTGTGAATCTTATGCTGTGGTTTTGTTTCATTACAGCAGGAGGGTTAGATTAGTACAAGGGCTGATGAAGAAAGAAAGCTATCATGAGCAGCTGATAGGGTCCTAGCTTGTGTTCCTAACCCAACTGCATTCTGGTTGCAAGAAGCCTGTGGAGCAAATGCTCTCTCATGCTAATGCACTCAGTCCTCTGTAGCTCTCTGCCATGCACAATGTGTATCCTGGTAGCACAGGAGGGCTTAATTTGCTGCCTGCAAGATACAGACAGCTGTTTAGGTTAAACTCGGTTTGTCTTCATGTGGCTGTATTGTCACAGGAAGGATTGTCTTGTGGTTAAAAGATATTAGGTGAATTTAGTGTCCAGATAAAGCTTCTGGTGCTAGTTTACTGGAAGAAAGTGATACTGAGCAATGTCCCTTATTGACACTGACACCATTATCTGTTCAAGAATTATACACTCTTCCAAATTTAGATATCCTAGAACTGGTAATTTCTGGAAAGGTCATGGAGTGCTCATGTATGCTAATAGTTCTGTATCTACTTAAATAGTTTTCCTTAGTATTTGAAGAAATTCTTGAATATGCAATTCTTTATTGTCTAATTCCCATTATATCTCCATAATTATAAAATGATAGCACTTTCCATGAATATTGTAATAGTGAACTCAGTTTATGATAGTTGTAATGTCAGTCATCTACAGAGTCATTAGACTGCTTATTAAATGTTATAAGCTGAGTCAGGAAAATCAGATTTATTGTTAAATACCTACTGGGTCCTGTGTTTGGCTGTACAGAGTTTATTATGTTTCTTGTGAAGAGCTTTATCCTCCAAAGAGGACAAGACAAAATTGGGTAGCTGAAATGGTATACACTGTATGGTGTCCTTGGTCAAATGAAAGAACAGTGCTGGGTTGGTCATTGATTTTGGAATAAAATTAAGAGCAACTGAGGATCTAGCATATTAATTTTAATAAAAACCATACCATAAAAACCTGAAAAAAGGTCTCAGGTGTAATTTGTACTCTGAATGGCCATGCTCAGTTTCTAAATGAGCACCTTATTCCCTGCATTGTTCTGGTTCTGTATCTGTTGATCAGCCACATGAAGTGGCTTAGTAATGAGCTCTTTTTCCTCCTGCTCATTGGTTATATTTGGGAAAGGGTCATGATTTAAAATGCTTAAATTGCATCTTCTGTTCTGTAAGAGTAACTTAAATGACAGTCTTGTGCCCCTTCTCTCAGTGACAGTAGTCAATTATTTTATGTGGCTGCAAATTCTAGAGTTTCGAAAAAATGCCCAAGGATGTGATTTGCCTGTGTGAAAGTGAAGAAATTCAGAACCATCTCCTTCCAGTTTGTGGCTATCATACTAGAATATTTAGGATGCAGAAACTAGATTTTAACATCAGTAGAACAATAATTTGTTTGTAGCAAGATGCTGTTCAAGTAATGGTGCTGAATATTTCTACTGGAAATGTGGGGAGCTGAAGTAACAAAAACATCTCTCGTTTTTGTAATTTTTTACCTAATGGAAACATAGTTTCTGGTAATTATTGGCTAGGCAAAGTCATACAATAAAAACGAAACAAGGTTTTCTGAAAGGTTCAGCAATTGCAGAAGCACTTCCAAACTTAAAAGTAAAAAACAAAAATAGGTGGGGGAGGGAAAGGTAATTCTTGAATAATGCCATGCAGCATTGCTCATTTCTAGAGGAAAAAAGAAAAAAAAAGCTTTGATAATGCAGGAAACATTAATATCACTGATATTAAATGAATTAAAAAAATAAATTGACAGGGATTTTATTACTCTGATTATTGTGCCAGGTGGAATCATCAGTTAATAGTGGCCTTTGGGTGTGCTTAGGTTTTGGAATGCAGGAGGATAAGGCGTAATTAAAAATACTGACACAGAGGATCATGTGATGTTATAATGTATCACAGTTTCATGGTGGTGGAGGGTTGACTTTAGAAACCTCCCACATGCCATTCTATTCTTGGGAGCAACCAGTCTCTAGTGCCTTTTCAGGTCTACCTAGAGGATAATCAGGCCCATCAGCACTGCTCCAGATACACATTGTATTGTTGTGCAGTACCAGAGCAGAAATTTTGCTATCCCTCTGATTTTCTGTGTTTGTGAAATACTTGAAAGTGCTGCAGAGAATTTGTTTTGGTTTTGGTATGTGACGGTTTGTGTGCTCATACACACAAGATTCATCTTCTCCTCCATCCCCTGTTTGAAAGTGCTGCTGCTTAGTCTTCTAAAAAAAAACCAAACACACCCCAAACACCAAAACCAGATAACTTTATTGGGAGATAAGTTTAGAGAACAAAAGCATATTTAAAAAGTCAGATATGACCATGGCAGGATATAGAAGGGCAGGAAGAAGAAATCTGTGCAGCCATTAATGCACATGCATCCAGCATGACTGTGTTCAACTCTTCTGTACTATGTTCCTCCTTTCAACCACAAAGAACTTTCTCAGGTACCACATGATATTTGTGGTTCAAAATTCAAATATGCCTTCACAGTACAATTGATATTCAAAGCAGTCAGGTACGTGTTCCAGAAGGTTCACCTCTTGCGTATAGTATTTCCAGCTTTAGATATAGCTTAATAATATGGCTTGATATATTATCATGTTTAAACATGTGCAATACTACCATCATCATAGGGTGATGTTAATGGATGTACATGTGTACACAGTATGTGTGCATTTCTTGCTTGGGGTCTTGACTGATTACTAGAAAGTTCTTGAAAATGCTTTTTCTGTATTTATCCAGTTGTGACTGTTATGCTCTTTTCAGGAAACATGTAAGATAATTAGAGTCTCCTGGAGTTTCCAGTGAATAATCAAGATATCAAATTAAAGTAAATAGCATCTACCCATAACAGCAGGTGCAAAATTGTTAGTAATTATGAGTTTGCTGGGTTTAGTAGTGACTATGCCTGAATTATGTCGCATTCATTAAGAGCAACTTCCCAAGCCTGGTTGACGACAAGAGGAAAAAATATCATTAGACTGTTTTTCCAAAATGAACTAATATTACTAAGGTTTGTAAGTGAAGACAGCAGAAAGATGAAGTATTAAATACACTGCCTATGTGCCTCCCAAATGCTTCTGCTGGAAAAAACACTTGTTTTTCTACTAGTTGAGAAAACATTAACAAATTCCAGCACAAATATTCTCTCACACTTTCTAGAGAAAGAGGATTTACAAGTAGAATTTGCACCTTAAATATGTGAGAAATCTCTATGCATGTGTTTCCAGGAAGAGTGGAAAAATTTTATTTTCAGAATCCTTCTTTTTTCCTGGTTATCCCCAAACAAAAGGGAAAGATTTCATACTTTTAATATTCATGTTTTAAATTGTTTGTTATTTTTTTCATTAAATGAGAATATAAAAAATAAAGGTAGCATACAAAGTAACTGTTATGTATTCACTGCATTTGGGATTACGAGGATTAAAAAAATTAATAGTAGGATTTACCAGATTACCAAAACAATAATTTTCGGAACCTGAGGAATTATCATAGAATCACAGAATCATAGAATAGTTAGGGTTGGAAAGGACCTTAAGATCATCTAGTTCCAAGCCCCCTGCCATGGGCAGGGACACCTCACACTAAGTCATGTCACCCAAAGCTCTGTCCAAACCTGACCTTGAACACTGGCAGAAAGCCCAGGAAAGGACTGTAATCATTCTGGCTGTAATCATACATCTAACCATGTACTATAATGGAGTAATTGTTTAAAATCTTGGAGTTTGCTCCCTCCCTTTCTAAAGGTTTTTATTAGGACAAAAACATTGATATCCTAAGCATCAAGTTTGAAATGGAAACAGTGTGTCCATGAGGAACCTGTTCATCTCCTATTCAGCTTCCTTGCTGCTATGCAAGTCTTGTTCTTTCTGCTCTCTTCATCTTCTTCTCCTTGAATGTTAGAATTTGCCCAAGCACCTGTGTACCTTAAATGTGGTCAGTTGCATCCTCTTAAGTCTTTCATCTGGTAGATGTTTCTGACGTGCTGTGAGTGATTGCTGTGATTGGGACTTATGTTCTGGTACACGTCAGCATCATCATTGTGACTGGTCATGTGGCACATCTAGGCCTGAAGTCCTCTCTTTTATGCTGTCATCTTTAAGCAGTTGCTTAACTCTAAAGCTCATTAATGTTTCCATAGTCTTCTATGAAACTATTCATGAGATTAATGTCAAACATATGTGAAATGTTTCTTATGCTTGGGGGTGGGGGATATGGGATTAGCACTCTAGAGAATTGAATGCCTAAAAAGCAGAGAAAAATCAGATAGAATAAGCACTAATTAGTGCTCCTAATATTTCGTATTTGGTGCCTACATTTAACATGAAGCAAAAAACTCATTATTTTGATTTATTAGTGAATAATTTTCAGTGATCCATAATTTGAAAGTAAAATGGGATTTCAAGACTTATGTTTTTGCTGCTGAGAACTGAACCAGTGACCAGTAAGGTTTTTTCTGTATCTATTACAGCAGTAATTCCTTACTCTTTATCAAAGCAGCTGTCCTCCATCTGAGACAATGAGGGTAACTTTATTTGTATGTTTAGCCATTTGCTAAATGGTCTCAAAACCTTCTGAAATATTAGTTCATTTTTCAAAGATAAGAGCTATTTTGTAGGTGGTGTTCAACCTACTAAAATAAGTTTACTGTCTTTCTACAGGGAAGGTGAAATAGTAAAATGGGCCTATTTTGTCCTGCTGGTCTATTCCCTCATGTTCAGTAAGTGTCTTCAATGAATTTATGTTCTCAACTGATTGCTTGCTTTTGCTTCAGATAAGAGCTGGTAAAATAGCTGCATGTAATTATGATATCTTCTTAATAAGACTTCCATTTGTTTAAAATTTTAAAAGGTGGCTGAAAATAGACTGTACATTATCGTATGAAAGAACTGCAGAAAGCGTTTCTCTCTTCAAAGTGAAGAGTGGACTTGTGTCAAAGTGATTTCAAGTGAAGTGGAGGTTAAAAAAGAAAAAAGCCTTTATGACTATAAAAGAAAATTTTTATGAAAACGCATGTAATCATTTCTACTTGAAAATGTTTTAAAGTACCTTGAAGCCACAACCAATGTACTTTATTAGTTTTGTATACATTTTCATTAACTCAGTGCTTAGAACAGCATGGACTCAGTTTAAATTGTTTGGCTTTTTGTTTTTAGCTGGTGACACAGAGAAGACATTTTACAGGAAGCTCACAGGGATGTACTACAGTCCTGTTTCAGTGTTTCTACTTTCCAAGCCCTCCATCTGCCTGTAATTATACATCATGGGTATAAATCAGCCTTCCTTGTACTTCAAAATTAAATAATGAAGGGTGACAATGCTAACTGGGGAGAACGGCAAGAAATGCTGTCAAAACTGAAAGTGTGTGCCTCAGTTTTATCCATGAAAAATGGCCTGCTTCACAAAACAAAAGGCTTGGACAAAAGACCATAGATTCTGTTCATTTTACATGAAAAATAATGGCCAGAAATTTTTCTAAGATATGGAAAATGCAGGCAGACTTGAAAAATATGTGGAGAAAACATCCCATGAATTTTAATTGAATGCAAGAAAGAACAAAGTGCTTGTGAATGTAACAGCATTGAAAACAAGATATTTGCTACAGCACTATAACTGGAACCTGCAATCTCATTAGTTCTCATGCTTGCAGATTTTCTGTGCTTATGCAAAACCCTTCGAAGTTTTCATTTAGTAACATTAATTTAGAAAACTTTCCCACCACGAATTGGTGCTACTTTTAGGAGACCTGAGCTCTGGTGCCACTTGATATTGGTTCTCAGTGGAAGTCAAAAACTTCATGTTCCAGCAATTACTTAGGTGGTTGGGTAAATGGATATCTATTTTAATTTTAAATGCATCAGAGATACCTGGTTTGCCTTCTGTTTATTCACAGAATAACCATTAAGATGGTTGGAATATAAATAGGTAGGAATATTTCTATCTAGAACTTGCCTGAAAAAACTGGAAAACAAATGCTAATCTCTACAGAACATCAGAATAAATGCATGTAAAGCTATACAGTCCAGGAAAGGTGTAAACACAGTTGGGTTTTAAATCAAGGGCACTCAAGTGTAGACATGCCTGAAGTATTTCATATGTGAAGTCATCAAAACCTTAATCCAAGTTTAAGTAAATCAGTGGAGATTTCAACATATTGATGTCTCCAAATGATAGAAAACTGGGAAAGAGGGACCCCGTTTAGGAATGTCTGGGTGCTAGCAGACCCAAGTAGACTTTTTTCTGTTTTTTAGTATCTTTAGTGTAGTTAAGAAATTAAATATTTTTTAAATTATAATTTAAGGATTAATAACATATCTTATGGAAAGTCAGGGGAAAACATGATATTTAGTATTTTCCTCTTTACCCCCTGCATACATGTGCTGTGTTGTATTTGGTTTGTTTCTAAAGCAAATGGGTTTAATCCTGACTAGGATTTTCTGAAGCATCTGAAGGCATCTTTTCCCATGTGTTTTAGACCTCATGGAAGCCACCTATATCCTTAAGGACCTAAAGGACTCTGGCTGTCTGAATTTGGGTAGAGGAGTGTATTTGCTTTCAACTGAAGAAGTGTTTGGAAATTAGAGTGCTTTTCAAATGTTACAGAGGTCCGACAAGAGTTGTTGGCTTTGGAGTTAGTCTGAAATCTGTTTTCATGAGTTTGAATGACAGTCTCATAAGCCTTGCTTCTAATAATAATTAAAACACAAATACATTGTGCAACCAGCAAGCGTCTTTTCCTGTCACTTTTTGCATTTATACAAGCACAGTGATTTGTTGCTTTGATATGTGCATGGAATCGATTCCCATATTACTGGGAATTAAATTGTATGAAAATGATGTTTCTGTAAGCAATGCTCACAAAGAGAAGTTAATACACATATTTACATTAAAACATGTGCATGTTTAATAGCATAAACTATTAAACACTGAATCCTACAATTCAGGGTAGGGTGTGGGGAGGGATTAAAGAGGCAGTGGAATGCTACTCTAAAGTGCAGAGCTGCAAGTTTACATTACTGTGGCAGTATCCAATCAGTATTTTTAATTCTTTCAATTACTGAAATCTGTAGAGTACATAATGGTGTGGAATATACACATGTATCTGTAATAAACAATGTGTATCTTGAAGAAATGGATTTAGTTTTGGCAACAACGTGATAGGGAGATCAAAGAGCTAGCTGGCATTAAAATGATTTAGATACATTTGTCATAGGCAGCTGTTATGCTAATCTCATTTATGCAGTTGTCAGCTGATAGGTTCTGATGAGCCAGCTTAGTGGGAAAATCATTAGTAGATCCCTATTGTGATAAATGTTATTTATTACTGTCAAATGGTATTAATGTTTGATTCAAAGATGGGAAATGGGCATCATCTACATGAAGTTCATCCATTCATGGTCAACGATGACAAAGGGAGCTGTTGAATTCCAGCCAAAGGAACTTCATTTCTGTAAGAAAAAAGAATAATGGATTTAATTTGCATATGTTTTAAAAGGGTAATGAAGTAATATGATGTTTATCTTGGTTGAAGAGTGGTAATTTTTGCTGGCATCTCTCCAGCAACATTTGAGTCATTGTGCAGCATTTGCTGTTCAGTTGTTGGTTGTGGAAGGGGCTTTTCAAAGCAGCAGGTGCATAAGGGGGGAGGGAACTAAAATGATTTATTCATTAGGCCAAAAAATGAGCAATCTCTGTGTCTTTCTCCTTACCCTCCATAAATATATTTGCAACCATCTTTATTTTTCTTCTGCTACATCAGTAACTCTTTTTTTCTTCTCGTCTGTGGCATTGCCTCTTGAATTACACATAGATCCACAGATTTCCACTCTGTCTTTGTTGTGATTTGACTTTTTTTCCACTTCATCTAAATAGATAAATGCACAGAGATAGTAGTATCCCATTCCAAACTATCAGGCGAATAGAAGTTGGGAGATGGTCACACATGGCTGTAAAATGGAGTATTATTTATGTTTTAAGAGGAAAATCCCCAATATTTTGGCAAATTAGCTGTGCAGCTGGTTTTTAAGTTGTTGAAAAGTGTTCCCTCTGCTTGTGAATTTGCATGGAGGCACCCCTCTTGCTTCTCTCTATTCCAATACAGCTGCAGTGCTGTAATCTATTTCAAATTTTTTAAATTAAAAAAACCCTAACTGAAATACTCCCAGCCAAAACCTAATTATGGTGCAACCAATCATACAGAGACTAATTTTAATTACTCATTACCAAACAGGCATCAGAACATTTAAATTGTATTGCAGTCTATATTCTGCCACTGTATTTATTCTGCTAGTATATTTTTTGTTTATGCACATAGAAATTAATTCAGAGTACTCTCTAAGTTTTACATAATTTTATAGAGTAAGTAATTAATAAAGTGACAATGGTAATCTAAGGAAGAACTGACCAAAAAAGTACTGTAGTTAACATTAGCAAAACATCTCAACTTGGTTCTGTCCTGCCACTCATTAATAGCCTTCATATTTGAGTAATAAGAAATTCCTGATAATCAAGACACTCTTGGTCTCTTGAAAAGCAGGTAGATGCAATTCCAGCAAGAAATCAGTGATGATGTTTTCAGCTAGACATACTCAAATTCCTATGGAAAACTATTTTTGGTTTTCCATAGGAATGTTTTTGGTTGCTGATAGTGGTGTTGAAGCATGGATGGAGATAGGTGCTGTATGTGATTCTGTAAATTAAAGCTAGTAAAACCTGTTATTTATGTCTTGCAAATTAACTGGTAGCAGTTAGAGCTCTGTAAAATGTGGAGACAATATACTATACACCATACATAATGCCGCTGACTCCTTTGAGAGTTCAGGAAGAACTAGTCTCGAGGAGAAAAGACAACACAGGAAGAATCGCGCCCCACCTGTCTCACCCAAGGAGACCTTCTGCTGTGCTTTTTGTAGCCGGATTTGCCTATCCCACATTGGCCTTAGTTATCAGCACGCTTGTAGTAAGCGTGGGTAAATGCCCTTCCCAAATCTTCGTTCGCGAAGTCAAGCCATGATGATACTATACTACAGGGAGCTATGCATGTTTTGACTAAAGAATTTGGATCATGTTTTAGTGATGTGTATGCTCTGTGTAAAAGTTTCTAGAAAGTTTTTGAAGTTAGCTCTAAAAAGCCGTCTGCAGTATTAATTTTTGAGGTTATTAAAACACGTGTTGCCAATCAGATCCGCAAAGAAAGCTTGCAAGAAGTGCTGCGAATAAAGTAATCCTGCAACAGCGGCTGTTCAGAAGTTTTCTGACCAGCCTCAGTGCTGTGTTAAAACATCTCATGAGGCTGCTATCACTATCACTCTCAATTGTCTGAGGCAGAAGTCTTTTATGAGGGCACTTGGAGTCTGCCATCCAGTATATGAGATTGTGCGCATCCAGTGGGTTACTGTGCTACCAGGCAGGGTTGAGCAGGCTGATTTCTTGTTCTCTTAAGTGGCTATAGAAGCAGATGTCTGCTCTATTTCAAGTTGTCTGCTCTATTTAAGCTCTCAAAAAGCTGATTTTTCAGAGTGGTATAGGTATAGCTGCTAAGTGCTTAAGACTTTTGCCTAGCATTGCTAAGTCTTTCAGACCCTGTAAAGAAGACTTACCAAAGATCCACAAATTACCAAAACTTGCATCTTGACTTGCTATGAATTACCAACCACACCTCCACTGCCTTATGATCCATATCATGATCTATCCTATTCTTACTACTGTATGAGAACCTACGCTATATTCCCTGTGATTTTTAGACCAAAAAATGTTTCAGTAAATATGTATAAGCTATTTTTCCAAACAGCTGCATCTTTTGGAGGCCTGTTGCAGCTAGCTCTCCAAGTTTTCTGAGTTTGGATTTGAGTCCATTTCCTTAGCTACTTCCTCTCCATGCATGCACTTATCTAAGTGGTTAAGTGGTTTCCTTGGTTACTTCTGGCAGAAATTACAGTTGACCATAACCCTCTATTAGGATGTTATTTAGTGCATTATTTGGAATGGAAGACCTTGGATCTTTCTGTTTCATAATTAGTTTCTGGCACTTCTCAGGATACTTTATTTTATTTCTTTTCCCCTAGCTGTGAACATACTAGTTTGAGTTAAGATAGATTTAAAAAATCTTGCTGTGGAAAAGCAGATATATCTTTAGCTTACTTTGATAGCTCTCTGAGGCTGTTCCTTAAAGTAGATAGATTTGTCTCAATCTGTCTTTATGTTGAGATGTGCTGGGCTTGCTCCATTTGTTGTGATAAGAGTTGCTTTGTAGGTCATAGGAGACAAACGTAGATCTTGTTGAGAGATTCGCTTGTCAAACTGTGTGATATATTCCATGACTACTAACTTCTGGAGAGTGTGGGATTGTTATGACATGTATAATATATTGTAGGATTCATCTGAAACCACTGAAATTCATCACTCACTCACTGGCATCTTTAATCACTAGTTTATCAAGGATACTGAAAGTAGCTAAAATTGCTTTCAGCTTACTAATAGTAACTATTACTAGTAGTTAAATACTAGTTAACTTTGACATCAGGATTGTTTCTGGAAATGGTGCAAAAAATAATAAATGAATGTGTTTTAGTGTGTTTTTTTCATTTGGGTTTTCACCTTTCCAATGCTGCTTGCATTTGTGGTGTCACCTCTTGTGTTGGGGTCAATACTGTCCTGCAGCACTGTGTACTATATTTGTAAGGCAAGTCACTTTCCAGTTGGCTGAATGTTCTTGTAATATTTGGTGAATTCTAGGTAGAACTTGAATTTCTGTAGAGTCTTGTAGCTGTAATATGGAACAGATTTGTGCTAGTTCTCTCTACTGTAGAGGATTAACTGGTGTCTTGTAAAGCCATTCTGAAGCTGCCAAAATTTATTTTTGCTTGCAAAAGAAAAAAAAATAAGTCATTTGCTGTAGCTAAGAATTTTCAAGTGTGAGATGATGAAACTTTTCTTGATTGTGTGCAGTTTTTTGCAAGGGCATGTGACATAAGTTATTTGCAGTACTTGTGGATGATTTAAGGAGGGAAAGAAAGCAGCTGTGCCATCAGGGCTTTGCTGGCTTGGCATTCAGAAAGAATTCTCTGAAAGAAATTGGAGGAAAACAATCTGTAGGATCAACCAAAGACAATATGGGGGTGGAGAAAAGGAGGTGCTACTGTGACTTGTGTAGAAAGCAATAAGGCAGTGGAACTTCTCCTTCTGTCCAGATCCAGTCTGGTGGTCTGAGGGTGATGAGGGGGGATGAAAGAAAACATACCTGTCAGCAGCCTGATGTACCTTAAGAGGGTAGCTCCTTTTGCAGGCTTTCACTGTGACCCGCCTTGCACCTCCCCATCTGGTGTGGTACAGTGAGAAGGTGGGTTACTGAGACGCTATTGTTGCTTGCAGGGAGAAGTAAAACAGGAGAGCACCAGCAGCAGTTAGAGGACCTTAAAGGCAGTTACTAGGTATTTTTTTGTAAAGACTTAAGACATATATGAAAGTAAGTGTCCAGTTAGAAATTAGTTAGATAATGAATACTTTGATATCAGTAATTGTAGGCATTTAAATTTTGTGATGACATGTACAGGTAGGGAGTTAGGGAAATGTATTATTGACTTAAGGATCTGTTGCAGTAGAACGAAAAAATTTTGTTGTCTTGCAGGAACTGTAAGGAAGACTGAAAAAACTAACATCTGTGTTAAAACTGCAAAGGTTTTTTACTGCACTTTCTGGAAATACTCCTTTCCCACTGTATTTGGCTTCTCATTAAGCATTTCAGAACAGTTGTCATAAGCTAATTCACCAGTTTTTGATCAGGAAGTAGATGACAAGTCTCATCTGTGTCACTGTTGTCTGCTCTGGTCTTTTAGACCTCCTTGCTTATAAGCAAACATTGGTATAAAGTTATTTGCAATCAACAGTGATGTGCTGCAGACACAGTAGGCAGCATTTTTATAAGTTTACATGGAAACAAATCCCAGTATACTATAGACCTTTGCACCTTATGAAGTCATTCATGTCAATACAAAGTGAATGCAAATCACTCTAGCTGTAAGGAAGCCATCTTTTAATTCGTGTTTTAGATGCATGTGTAATACAGTAATTGCTATGCTAAAGACCATAAATGCACAGGAATTACTGTCTTTAGAAGGACCTCATCTATTCCACCAACTAGAGCCATGATACAATCCTCCACTAGTTTAAATTATTTTTGGTAATGATACAAGGCATTATTGCATGATTCGGTTTATCAGATACATTATAACTCTGACTTGGAAATTCAGACTTCATATAGAAAAGAAGGCATTGCAGTAAGTAACTTTTTAAATAACCCTGACAGTGGAAGATGCATAACAAAGCTGCAAAATCAATGAGAATTAATGGTAGTGAAATGTTTCTTGTTCCTTCGGAGTACAACTAAAAAGTTTATTTGGGGAATATAATTATCCTCTGAAGTGGGCAATGCCATTTAGCAAGTTCAGCTCACCCCTGCTGTACAGTTTTTACACAGCAAATATTTCCAGGCCTTATGTAAGGCCATTGGCTTGGTTTTCTTCTGTGTTATTAAAATTGTTACTATCCTGTTCCAGAAAGAATTGCTCTCTCTGAGCGGGTCCCATACATTGACAGTACCTTTTCAGTTTCCCAGAAATTGTGTTTGGTCAATTGCTTCTGGTTTTGAATAGTTTCTGCTTCTGTCCCAACATGCTGATAATCCCACACCTGTCCATGTACCCACACACCCTTGGAAAATCCAAGTGCACGTGCGTCTCATCTAACATCTCAAGAAGGTGTAAAATAAGGGTTAGTATCATAAGCTTTTCTTGATCTGACTAAAAAATACAACAAATAATAAAAAATAATTAAAAGAAATGGCCCAAATAGTTCCCTTACTTGTCAGGTGATAAACTAGAAACTACTGCCAGCTCTGATTGATTGCTGGCTCCTCTCCTGGTTTCAAGTTACTTCCAGTGATACGTTCCTGCCAGAGGAGATAGATAAAGTACAGCAGAGCCTTCATAACAAGGGGTTTCCTCCCAAAACATGTTTTCTACAGTTGTTCTACTTGGCCAATAAGATCAGGAAGGCCTTTTAGGGAAGAGTGGCGTTCTCTGAACCTATTTGTCTTCTTTCCCACTCAACCTGAGGCATTGCTGCTGAATTCCTTTGAGACTGTATTAGAACGAATGGGAGCTAGCCATGTTTGGATAATTAATGCAGGTGGCAGGTGCATGACCTGTGTATTTGCAGGTGGTTAGCAAATCTCTCCAAATTCACTTTATCTGGCTGGTTGGTAGCTAGTGAGGTATTTAAATTATTTCACTGCTCCCATCTCTAGTAGTTAATAACAAGTCACTTTAACGAAACTGAAACTACATTATAAATGATGCTTCAATTTCTGATTTTAATTCTGGTGAAATTGTATTTAGCATTTTCTTTTTTCAGATTTTCAAATGAAGCATAATAAAATTTCACAATATTGCAGGAATATTAAGCTGGTGTTAGTGGTTACTAAGGCTAGTATGGAAAGACTATTCAGGCTAAGAAAATAATAGATTTAAAAAGACCCTAAACAATTAGCAGCATTGCAACAAAAACCATATGTTGTTTCATAAGTCTGGTTACTTAACGCTGTAGTAGTTCTGGAGATATTGCATATATTGAGAACACTTTTAAACAACTGGGGATCAATCAGTTTTCTTCTGAAGTTGGTAAGATTCTTTGATTTCCAAGAAGAGTTTGATCAGACCTGGAGAAAAGAACCAAGGCTGTTCTGGAAAGAAAATCAGCAAGCTCATGGAATGAGTTACCAGTGGCATGCTGTGTAGTCCTTGCATAATAATGTGTGTTTTCAAAGGATGTCCTGTGACAAGGTATGTTATCTGAGTCATAAACAATTCCTTGCAATTTCAAAAACTCATTAATAGGGCCTTATTAATGGATTAACTGTGCCATTAATATGGGTTTAGACAAGCATGCAGTAGGAGTGGATGAGTTACTAATTCTATTCTCTCAGGTTGTTTTCTTTTCCTCTGGGTAACTGTGGTACTGGCCATTATCTGCCCGATTATCCATATAGCATGATGTGAAATCCCTTTTGATATGGCAGTACTGCTAAATCACATCCAGTACTTCTGACCGTCACTTGATGTAGCATTCTGATAGTGCTGGTCATCATGATACTTAGGTTTTTTCTCTCACTCTAATCTGTAAACAGATTTATTGAGGCAAATAGCTTTCCTAAATCCCCTTTAACTCTCTATGCTTCCTTCACCCTTGTTGGATGTATGATGTATTCCTTCCCTCATATGCTCCTCAATGTTCTGTAAATTTAAAAAAGTATTTTCTTCTCCTAGAATCTTTTTTCCAAAGAATATGAGCTGCTCTTTTTGTGAACTAATTTTTTAGAGTTTCTGTAACATTCTGATTGCTCTTCTAATATCTGCGCTCTCATAATATTCTTATACTAAAGGGACAAGAACTATGGATGCATTTCAAATGTGTCTTCAAGTGCCTCTGTAGTATTAGAATGATTTATTCCAAGTCTTACTCTTGTTTACTGTATCTATCCTAGAATCTCTCTTGCCTTATTAATTTAAATACTGTTTAATCCTTCTGCAGATGGTTTTAAAGTTCTTTCCAGTACCAAGACCATATTCAATTCCTGTTAAATGTTCTGTTGCATATGGTCACTGAGAGACTACCTTTTATTATTTTTATCTCATAACCTTATCTTTCTTTACAATGAATTGCAGATGCAAGTGTAACCACTAACAGTATCAGGCTGTGATCCTAGTCTATTTGTCATTCAGAATTTTATTGCCATTCTCTTTCTGTCTTTACAAGCTCTATTTTCTGGTTTTGTTTCATCAGCAGATTTCTTCACCTTCATACATATTTCATGTCCTAGGTCAGTGATACATAAAATGAACAGAAATGGGCCTAATACTGATTCTTGTGGCATTCCACTAATCCCTCTTTCCCAAACTGCTCTGTCTCATAAACAGCTTCTGTCTGTGACATTTAAGCCAGTTCCCTATCCACATGTGTAGCTCATCCCAATACCATACTTAATGACTTTGGGCCAAATGCTCTTTTGAGTTGTGTGGTGCAGAGGGAAATAAAAGACTGAAAGAAGGGCAGAAATGGAATAGAGGAGGAAGCAGATACTCAGTGACCTTTCTGAAATCCATGTGACTTAAATTCCTTCTGCTGTGTCTCCTCAATTAAAACTTAGGTTTTTTTCAAGCGGTTCTTCTATGTTCATTTTTACTCTTGAATGTAAAGTCACAGCTTGCTACCTCAAGATTACAATTTAGTTATTTGTTTAGACATTATTTTGATTTCATGATTTTTGGTTACTATTTCATACTTTTAAAGCTATCTATCCTGAAAGCATGAAAATTACCCCTGGTTTGTAAGGCAAGAAGAGAAGGAAGTCAGATTTTTTTGAATTTAAGTTGAAAAGGGGATAGTGCACAGTAAGTGTTTCTCATCTTACAAGTGGTTTTAATCAAACCAATTAAAAGTTTTGTATCGAGTAGTTATAAAAGCTCTTTCTGTCCATCTAGGTTAATTTGTTGGGTTTTGTGACATTTTTCAGATTTCTTCCACTTTTTTTCTGGTTGTTTCAAAACCTCTGGACTACCTTCTTATTGTCTAGAAGTGGTATGTGTCTGCAAGTTCCTTTGTGGAGTTTCTTCATGGGCAGTGATTAAAGAATTAATTTGAGGGTTTTAGTAATTAATAATTATTATTTTAATAAATTATTTATTTTCTTACAATGAGTTGGTGCTAGTTCCATCTCCTGTGTTGATCTTTTGCTTCTCATATGCAGTAACTGGATTGTACTTTATTCTTAGTCTTAACTATTGGCTTTTAGATTCTTCAATTCTGTTTTTTTCTTTATAGTTATATTTCAGTTTATTCTGTGAATTTATTTATTTACTTATTTATTTAGATTTGTGCTTTTTTTGTATTGCACAAGTGTTGCCTTTTCCTTGTATCATTTGTGTTTTATTGTTTACTCTCACTGGATATTTTGATTTCCAGCCCATTAATTACTAGAAAGTCTGTTTTTCTTTGAGAACTTTTTTCCATATTATTGACTTCATTCTGTACTATATTAATCATATTTTGTCTTGTCCTATTTGCATTCTTTGACACTTTGTTCACCTGAAACTTTCTTTATTAGATTTTATTTTTGTCTGACTTAAGAATGGTTCAATGTGTACTGCTTAGGTCCGCACTGTATACAGCCCCTTTTTAAATTCCACTTAAGTAGAGTCAGTTCAATTTATGGCCAAAATCTTATTGTAGTTGCTCTCTAATGTCCTTCAATAGAATCCAAATATTCCCATTACCTTGGACATTCTCATGCTTAGCTTTCTCTCTGTGATTTGCAGATGAAGCTTCACTCTCTCCTGACACAGCACAAAAATTAACCGAGGTAATTTAGATCTGGTCTCCCTTAATTTTAAGTTGAATGGAGGAAAATGTGACCTCTTTTAGACTGTTTACTGGTTTTAGAGTTGGCTGTGACTGTATGATTCGTATGTACATATGTACAGTCAAATATACCGTATGACTAAGTATTGATGGCACTATCCTCATAATTCTTAATGCTGCTGATTGCTTTTGTGGAAGTTTAGTGTTCCATGTTAATTTTAATGGAGGGTAAATTTGCACATATCAGATTTTGCAGATTCTTCAAATTCAGACAGGTATCACTTGAGAAAGCTGTATCTTGACTAGTGGAATGTTAAATATTGAAAAGTAAATGTGAAGTATGTAGAAGCTGTCAGTTCCTAGTGCTTTACTATAAGGATGATACTTGCCCAGTTTTCCTCCTTTATACCCAAGAGTCTTAAATGAAACAGAACACTTATCCACCTGCAGAGGGATTTTTAATTCCAGATGAAGGTCAATTTTCTTAACAGACAGTGACGTTTCACCATCTCTTTTGGAGCATTTATTTCATTGACTATTGTCAAGTTTGTAATTTTAGTTCTTGGTTTTTTTTTTTTGTGTCATTCTTCAACCTCTGTACAATCAATCAGTTGTCTTGTTATAGAGATGGTAAATTTTTCCTACTCACAGTTTTGTAGCCCTATTTAGGTTTTATTGTGTGATATGTACTCAATATACTTACCTGCCTACAATGAACTATAAGCATGCAGATTTAAACTGGACACTAGAGAGACAAATCCCATTAGGTTTAGGAATGATGGTTTGGGAAGTGCAGCATATTTATTGGGGTTTAGGGGTTTTTAATGGGTTCTTTAAAAAAAACCACAAGAACATACAAACCTAAATAATCCAACCTTATTTTAGGAGAGGATTTGATTTGAGACCATCTTAAAAACCTGAACATGCACAAGTCCATGGGACCTGATGAAATCCATCTGCAGGTCCTGAAGGAGCTGGCAAATGAAGTTGCTAAGCCGCTGGCCATCATATTTGAAAAATCATGGCAGTCAGGTGAAGTTCCCAACGACTGGAAAAAGGGAAATATAACCCCCATTTTCAAGAAGGGGAAAATGGATGACCTGGGAATTACAGACCAGTCAGCCTCACCTCTGTGCCTGGCAAAATCTTGGAGCAGATTCTCCTGGAAGGCATGCTAAGGCACATGAAAAACAACAAGGTGCTTGGTGACAGCCAGCATGGCTTCACTAAGGGGAAATCCTGCCTGACCAATTTGGTGGCCTTCTATGATGGGGCTACAGAACTGATGGACGGGGTAGAGCAGTTGATGTCATCTACCTGGACTTGTGCAAAGCATTCAACACTGTCCCACACAACATCCTTGTCTCTAAATTGGAGAGACATCAATCTGATGAATGGACCACTTGGTGGATAAAGAATTGGATGTATGGCTGCACACAAAGAGTTGCGGTCAATGGTTCAATGTCCGGCTGGAGACCAGTTACGAGTGGTGTCCATCAGGGATCAGAGTTGGGACAGGTCTTGTTCAACATCTTCGTCGCTGACATGGACAGTGGGATTGAGTGCGCCCTCAGCAACTTTGCTGATGACACCAAGCTGTGTGGTTTGGTTGATAAGCTGGAGGGAAGGAATGCCATCCAGAAGGACCTTGACACGCTTCTGAGGTGGGCTGATGCCAACCTCATGAAGTTTAACCATGCCAAGTGCAAGGTCGTACATCTGGGTGGAAGCAATCCCAGGCACAGCCACAGGTTGGGCAGAGAAGAGATTCAGAGCAGCCCTGAGGAGAAGGACTTGGGGGTGCTGGTCGACGAGAAAGTGAACATGAGCTAGCTGCAGTGTGCGCTTGCAGCCCAGAAAGGCAACCGTATCCTGGGGCTGCATCAAAAAGAGTGTGACCAGCAGGTCGAAGGAGGTGACCCTGCCCCTCTATTCTGCTCTTGTGAGACCTCACCTGGAGTATTGTGTGCAGTTCTGGTGTCCTCAACATAAAAAGGACATGGAGCTGTTGGCACAATTCCAGAGGAGGGCCATGAGAATGATCAGGGGACTGGAGCACCTCCCATATGAAGATAGGCTGAAAAATTTGGGGCTGTTCAGCGTGGAGAAGGCTGCGTGGAGACCTCCTAGCAGCCTTCCAGTATCCAAAGGGGAGCTATAGGGATGCTGGGGATGAGCTATTCATTGGGGACTGTAGTGATAGGACAACGGTTAACAGGTTAAAACTTAAACAGGGGAAGTTTAGATTGGATGTAAGGAAGAAGTTCTTTCCTGTAAGGGTGGTGAGGCACTGGAATAGGTTGCTCAGGGAAGCTGTGAATGCTCCATCCCTGGCAGTGTTCAAGTCCAGTTCGGACCGAGCCTTGGATGATGTGGTTTAGTGTGAGGTGTCCCTGTTTATGGCAGGAGGGTTGGAGCTACATGATCTTAATGTCCTCTGCAACCCTAACTATTCTATGATTCTATGACTCTTTTCCCCCAGATTTTGAGAAAAGTATCTTGCATTATGTATAAATGTTCTTAAACTAGGCAGCTGTGTGTGAGGTACAGTGCAGATGTGGTTTCAGACTTCACCATAGACTGAAACACAGCAACCTTCCGAGAACCATTCTGTTCACTCAGGACACCATTCTGTTCACTTCAGGCTGGTACAGCCTGAAACTTGTCTCTACGCTTGCTTGGGTATGCAGAGAGCTGCAGTCTGCTTTCCTAACTTCAGGGTAAGGGCACTTCTCTTGAATTGTTTATGATGTGTGATACTGATATGTGGCTCCTGCAGAGCCTTCATGCAGCGGGCACGAATCCATCCTCTGGGAAAAGCTTTCTTGCAGCTTGCTGATTTTGACTCTCAGAGAATGTTAGGCCTGATGGTGGCTGCTCTTAGTAGGGTGCTGGCTGTTACAAAGGACCTTCAGAAGCTCAACTGCATACTCTGGGTATCATGTCCCCAACTTGCAGCTTTAAGGACATAAAATATTTGTGCTGTTTTCTTCACTGAGCAGCAACATAGCAGACGTAGAGGTTTCAAATGGCTAAATATTCACCAGAGCCTCAACCTGATTCCATTTTTAAAAAAGCTCCAAAAAATTTCAGATTTTGGATGAGAAAACAACCATTTAGATGATTAGCCAATAACTAACAATACGGAATGATTTATGCAGATGTAGTTGCAACATTTCTGCTGAAGTGCTCTTAAATGTGACCTGGTCACCAAGGAAAGTCTTTAATCAATTCACAAATCACATGGTTTGATGTGGTGGTTAAATCCTTATCTGAGCACTTGGGAGGTGAGAGCCCCACATCTGCTGCAGGCTGAGGGCTGTTCTGACAGCAATCCTGCAAGGGGTACTAAGTATTTATTTAAAGATATATTTTAATAATGTAAGTGTGCAGTCTGTGGTATTTCAGATGTTGATTTTCTCCAACTGGGGACATTCAGAGAGGGAAAAAAGTGACTGCTTCACAGAAGAAAGGGTTTTCCATGGATTGATGGCATCTTCTCACAACATCCTGCTGTCACCATTTCCCTTCTGTGTTCGTTGTCCCCAGCAGTACCATGCTTGCAGGCATAATGAGAACAGAGCACCAATATCAACTTTTCAGTTGTTAAAAATTTGTAATTTCATCCCCAAAAGGTATTTTCTTATGAGAAATGAGAAAGGAAGTACTTCCCCACTTCCCTGAAGCTGAACATTTTAGCTATGTAGGCATTCCTTGCTGAAATAATCAATGTTGTTTTAATTAAAACTGATTTAGTACTTGTGAAAACTGCTGGGATTATGGTACTAGAGGAAAATGACTAGTTTTGCCTAGTAATGAACTTATGTGAGAAGACAGTTGTTGTTGCTGTTCTTTAACTCAGTTCCAAACAAAAAACCCAAATGAAATGTACTGTTACTGGTAATTGAGGGAAGATTGCTGTGAGTTTATTAATCTGTAGAAACAGCCAGTTTGCTTTCTGTGTAAATATATTCTGAGGCAAATTAATAGCCACCTTGCAGAAACTAGCTGGAAAAACGTAAGCTGTGATTCAGGAGTTATTTTTTCAGTGTTCTGTGGTGGCAGTTTAACTGTGAATTGGTGCGCAAAAGTGCATGAAGGCATCTGAAGACATGGCTTATTTTGTATAGGGGAAAGATATGTTGTGTTCTACAGCTTGAATATATCTGTCTTTCTATATGTACAGCATAAATATTACAGCTAGAGTGGTTCAGAATTTTTAAAGTGTAGATAAGGAATTTTTTTATTGCTTTTTACCAATTTTCTGTAAGATTGAAATATTCTGTGCCTGCCAGTTCATTTTAATGAGGTTTTGCTGCAAATGCAAGTGAAATCTACCTCTATCACCAAATCTGATTTATGTATGACAGAGGAGTGTGTGAGTTGCAGGTCAAACAGTAAATATTCTACCTGCAGCTAGGATGGTATTGTGTTTGTGGCATTATCTCTGTCGCCACACTACGTTTTGTGAGCGTTTGTTTTAATTTCTGACGTTAATGTAGATTTTCAGGGTAACTTTAAGTTAAAAATCTTTCAGCTTCAGTTTTCCAGATTTTAAATCTAGAGACTGTTTCCATGTGTTAGAGGGTGTCACGACTGCGAAGTTCATATTTGTCAGAGAAATAAGTGACAGAAAATTCCAGAGTTATTGAGAGCATGCTGTGAAAACCCTAACAGGATAAAGTCAATGATGGCAGTTGCTATTGTAATTTCATTTTTATTTTACCAATAAAGTTTAAAATTAAAAAAAAAAAAGGAATGCACAAAGAAAAAACATAATTTGTATACATCATATAGTGGCTGTTTGATGTTCCTGTGAATGCTTACAGAACTTGAATTGTCTCCCGCTACCACTGGTAAGTCCTAAATAAGGAAACAGTTCATGATGTCAGTGGCTATAAATAAAATTTATTTCTGATTGTATTTTAATCAGAAAATGACAACATATTAAAATATCAAGGCTGAATACTGGAGTGGCAGATTTTCTTTAAACATTAAAGGAAAGGTCCCAATAATGTGAGACACATTAGAATTTGTACTGTGCAGATCATAGCCTGTTTCATAATTTAGTTTGCTATTGGAAGGTTGTTATGCTTTTAGACAGCAGCTGTACCTAAGCATATTGTGCCTCCAAGTTTAAAGGAAAGTTGAGGGTTTATGAGGGAGGAAAACAAGCAACAACAAACCAAACCTCATCGCAGTTACTAATAAGGTGTGTCGTTTATCTCTCCCCCCCACCCCAGTGAGAATGCTGTGTATGATTTCTCTTGTGATTTGTATCTCTTACTGTTTCATCAGAAGCAGTCATTCTGCTGATGAAATTATACAGAGTTCCAGTCAAGGCAGCTCTGAGATGTTGAGATTTGCCAAGTGAGTTGAAGCCAGCACTTGGAGCTAACCATCTCCCCAGCCACAGATAGATTTATTACCTGTTCTTCAATGCTCTTATTCACTCTCTTTTGATCCCAGAGTACTATCTAGTTGAAGTCTTGATCCTCAGCACTTCAGGTATTCTGTATGACTTGTTCAGTTTGTCCTATGGATGACAGCTGACAAGTAAACTTATTGGGAGCAACCTGCATTCGATACCAGTGGTAGGGTACTGATACTGCTCAGTCAAGCTTTATCAGTGCTGGGACATACCTCTGGAAAGCTTAACCTCTTGACATCAGATTGACTCCACAGTTAAGTGAATGCTGCAGTGCCCACCTTTTTTGCAAAAGCTTATTCTAGTAACAATTAAAAACATAACATGATGGTGACGGAACACTGGAACAGGCTGCCCAGGGAGGTTGTGGAATCTCCTTCTTTGGAGACATTCAAAACCCGCCTGGACACGTTCCTGTGTAACCTTATCTTGGTGTTCCTGCTCCGGCAGGGGGATTGGACTAGATGATCTTTTGAGGTCCCTTCCAATCTCTAACATACTGTGATACTGTGTGATACTGTGATGATGTATTTTGTCTGCATGAGGGAAGAGGAATCTGTGGATGAAGCACTCTATAGGCAGATAGGAAAAACCTCACGCTCACAGGCCCTCATTCTCATGGGGGACTTCAACCACCCTGATGTCTGTTGGAATGATGGTACATGACCAGCAGTTCGAAGGAAGTGATCCTGCCCCTTTACTGTGCTCTTGTGAGACCTCACTTGGAGTACTGTGTGCAGTTCTGGTGTCCTCAACATAAAAAGGACATAGAACTGTTGGAACAATTCCAGAGAAGGGCCACAAGGATGATCAGGGGAATGGAGCACCTCCTGTATGAAGGTAGGCTGAGAAAGTTTGGGCTGTTCAGCGTGGAGAAGGCTGCGTGGAGACCTCCTAGCAGCCTTCCAGTATCTGAAGGGGGCCTATACGGATGCTGGGCAGGGACTCTTCATTAGGGACTGTAGTGATAGAACAAGGGGTAATCTGTTAAAACTTAAACAGGGGAAGTTTAGATTGGCTATATGGAGGAAATTCTTTCGTGTTAGGGTGGTGAGGCACTGGAACAGGTTGCTCAGGGAAGTTGTGTATGCTCTATCCCTGGCAGTGTTCAAGGCCAGGTAGGACAAGGCCTTGGGTGATATGGTTTAGAGCAAGGTGTCCCTGCCCATGGCAGGGGGATAGGAACTTGATGATCTTAAGGTCTTTTCCAACCCTAACTATTCTATGATTCTATGATTCTATTCTAAGACTTTCTGTCTGTACAAGCAGGTAGAAGATGTAGAAAAGGCATGGAAGAGAGATTACAGGGGTACAGAAGAGATGAGTTCATAAATGCTACAATTAATCCCAATTTAAATGACCGGAGAATACAGTGCATTTGTGTTCTCATCAAGTTTTGCTGAGTATTTCTACTGGAAGTTTTCATTCAGCTCGTATATTCTGAATCTATCTTCAGAAGACAAAATATTGTCACAGTAATCTGTGCATCTTCTTTTGCCTCAAGGCTGTTTATTTGAGAACCTCATGTACAGAATGATAATGCTAACACTCCTGTCTTCTAGACAATCAAATCTTGTCATGCAAAAATCAAGTTGTGCATGAGCCAACTTTAGTTCTCTTTAATTTACAGTACTTAGGAACAATTCAAGTGTCTGTTGATGACTCAGTCTCATCCCTAAACATGCTGAAATTCTCAGTAGCTGAAATGGTTATTGTTGGGGAACCTTGAGGATTTGTCTCTCAGTAGCATTCATGTCTGTGGTAGAGATAACTTCAGAAGAATTTGTAAGACTCTGGTCTCTTATGCCTCTTTATTAGTGATAAACTTTTAAAATTAGACATGAAAACCTCCAGGGACAATTCATGCTTTATAAAGTTACTAAATTTTGATCTTTGCTTTGCCCAATAATCTTGATTTTCAAAGGACTTCTGAAAGCTAGACTTGCAAATAAGCAGAGGTTATAAATTTAGTTACAATGTTATATTTTTCAACAGTTTTATGTACTCTTAAGCCTACAGGGCTATCGCCTATGTTTTACCCTGGAAAGAAAATGCACTGAAGCACTGTATTTTTTGTAAACAAATTAAAATAGTAATTTCCTTCATTTGAATCAACCAAAAGTAAAAATCATTTTGATGCAACTCTGACTGCTTAATAAAGTTATCCACTGAAACATCAAACATTTTAAGGGAGTTTTTAGAACTGAAGAGGAAAACACTGAATAGTAATAGATTTAAAATTGCTGCATTATGCAATGTTTTTAGAGTGCATTAAGCACACTTGAGCTTTTCAGCAAAAGCAACGATAATGAGAAAAGAGTCCTCAGGTAGAGATGCTTAAGCACCATTACAGAAGCCCAGGCTTACCTTGTAGCAGTTCTTACTCCTGTGTTATTTTCACTTTTGTGGCCCAAACTGACTATTTTTCTATTCACTAGATTATTTTTTTTTCTATGCCTTATTGTAGCACATGTATGTGTAGAAGTCATTCTTTGAGATTTCAGTATATAGTAGTAGTGGTGGTGTTACTTTCCTTCAAGATTTTATCTAGTAATTTCATAGAAATTGCCTAACCAAGGAATGGTGTGGAACTCTGGGAATAGGGCACAAGGGTTCCCCATCTATAAATATATTTGTAGAGATTGCTCACATCGCTCTTGATTCGATGATATATAGACAGCCTCTCTGTTGGAATAGCCATGAACATTTTGTTATCAAGGGCTTAAAAAAAATCCATGTGCAAATGTATAGCATAACTGTGTAACTAACTGAAACTGATGACAGCTTTTTGGTATGAAAATTTATTAAGCTTCTGTTTCTCAGAACAAAACAGAAATCTGATGATCAAAAGCCACTTCATGTATTTTCCTTAACTTCTATCAGGTTTTTCAGTGTTTTAGCAGTGGCAGGACCAGGTGCTAATTTTAAACCCTTTAATTTTTTTTCCATGTCACTGTGATGATAAAGCTGTAGAAATACTGAGTGCCTATCACATATCAAGCAATTAAGACAGCAAATTGCCATGAGATGTTTGTAACAAGAAATTTTAGTACCTCAGCTGTTGTAATGCATAGATACTATAATCTGTGCCCTCTTACCTGCTATAAAGTTAAAGGTAGGACCTAGCATTTGAATATGTTCCAAGCTAGGTATAAACTGAGTTTTAAAGTTCAAATTTGCATACTGTTTTACATACTTTTTTTTAGGTAGATTATCAGGAGGGGCAGGCACTGGAATTTAAAGTGCCAGAAGCTTTTCTACATGTAACTTTGCATCCATTCCCATGATAATTGTCGATAAATCAGTGTTGAGGTGTTCACTGAATATGTCATAGTTTTTGTTGTGTGTTTCACTGTAAAGACATAAAAAGAAAAAGCTGTAAAAGTGATCTATCAAAACCTAAGGGTTTTAAATGGAAAATGGAAGTGGGCAGGTGTAGCAGAGCCAGTACAGAAGACCAGGTAAGCAGGTTTGCGTACCTTGGTTCAAAGAAAAGGAAACCATACTTAACCAAAGAAGAGCAAGGAGAAGGACAAAGGAGCAATTCCTTGGCCAGTTCTAATTCCCTGTAGCCAGAAGATCAAGTGATATTGGACACTGTTACAGATAGAAATTTGTCATGTCTTTAAGTTCAGGTTTTATCATTTTCTCCCTGTTCCCAAAAGACATTTCATTATGAATGCATTTTCCTCTTCCTAATACACAGTAGCATGCTTTCTTAATAAAACTGAGGTGTGATATTTGACTGCAGTTTTGGATAACCACCTCCATTTGCTTGAGAGAGTTTGCAGTGATATACGATGTTATATCCTGTATATTGTTATACTATCCTATTGACTCTTGTGATTTCAGAGCCCTGGAGTACCTGGAAAGAAAAGTGCATCAAGAAAAATGAGCCCTAGTTTGATGCTTATACTTGGGTGTTGGGAAGGAATACTTGAGAACATGGGATGTAAAACAAGAAGTGACTGCCAATTCAAAATCAAATTATTTACTTAAAAAATTGATCCAGAATATTTTTTTTAACAAGTAAAGTCAGGGTTTTGGTCAGTGTCTACTAGAAGGGTATGCTGTGTTGGGGAAGAGGATGTTACTCAAGCATCCAGTCTGCTATGAAAAGGAGGACTCTATTTCCTTCATTCCCCCTCCTACCCTCTTGTTTCTAGAACTGATGAGTTTCAATTACACTGGGTACGGGCTCAAAGGAGATGAGGGGTTTTGTGTGACATTTGAGGCATGGAATTCTTTGCAACAGGGTTCTGTGAATGCTGAAAGTTTTGTGGGTTGTAGGGGAGATTTATGAGGTTGTGAAGAACAAGTGTGCTTTTTAATAATAATAAGTAAATAAAATGGAAGTGAGCTGCTTAGAATATAGGAAATCCTCTAAGTTGTAGCAAGACTGAAGTGACTCAGTGTTTACTGAAAAAAAAGAAACAAATCTATACTTAGCCTCATGTTGATTAAAACAAATAAAGATCTGACTGGTTGCACAACTAAAAGTGCATGGTCATTTAGGTAAAAGTAAGATACTGTAAATAACATGTAAACAACATAAATCTGAGCAGGTAGCATATGTTTGGTGGTACTAAGTGATTGACTTCCCGAAACAATTGTCATATAAATTACTGGAAGTGGTGTACTTTAAATAAAACAGGGAACTGTAATCAGGAGTTGCTTAAAACATATTTCTAGAATGTCCAAAAGTGCAATCAAGAGAAATGACAGTTATAGCTGCAATATTAACCTGTCTTTAAGATGAGAAAGGAAGTCTAAAGATATAACAAATAACATGACAAAGTGCTGCGGAACTGTAAGGAAAGCAAATTGATAGATGATTCTAAGACAACAGAGCTAGAGACCATAAGAAAAGATGAATTAAGAATAATCAAGATTCTAACAAAAGGCATTGAGCCACTATGAGATGGATGTGATAGGAGTACTGCACATCAGGATTTTTCTACTTAGGGGAGAAAAACTAATGTATTCGTGAAATGAATACCTTTTGATTTGGTTTAAGGAAGAACTACAAAGGATAATGAGCAGCTACTAAACCTGGATATCTTAAAATCAGCTCAGGGTTTTAAAATCAGCTTTAAAGCTTTCTGGATCATCAGTTTTGCTTTTCAGTAAGTCTTGCAACAGAAGAAATCTCATATGAGTGCAAGAAAGACTATTTTCTTCAAATAGTTTAAAAAAGGGTAAATGGAATGATGTAGATATTTAAAATCTGTTATTATCAGGTTATGACTAGGAAGTAGACCCATTCTGTCAAACATCTGGGTAGCTGTCAGATCAAAGTGGTTGCTTGTTTGTTTTCTTTCAAGAAATGGAGTAAAACAATACTGTAACAGTGAATTCTGGTTACGTTTCAGTAGAAATATCATGCAAATATTTCATAGGATTTTACTTTCTTCATTTGAATAAAAAATCACAATATAGTATTTTGTGGAAATTTCAACCACATATCTGCTAAGTGGAAACTAGTTTCTTTCCTGAACTAGGAGAAAACTGTAGAAATAGATTTGGATGACTGATTTTGATTCATATCTAAACTCCTCCAGAAATTCATAAAGGAGACTTGTGCTTCCCACTTAGTATCACCTTTATTTTGAACAGACAAACACATTTAAAACGCTATATATGATCTCCTGGGATTTCAGTGTTTCTATTTGTCTGAGTAGCAGAGCTACTCTCTAGTAGCAGAAATTCCTGCATGTTTGTGTCTGACGTTGTTTCTTGCTTCACTCCTTTCCATAATCTCTGTGAAAATACGTGTATTCTCTCTTTAAGAAAACCAAACCAAATCTACTCAAACAACAAGCTAGAAAGCACAAAACCACCAAAAACCTTAATCAACCAAGGAAAACCCCTAAACCCCAGCACCCCCAAATCCAAGCAAGCAAAAAACCTCAAACCAACAAAACCCAATGAACATCCCCAAACCTAGTAGCTGGAGAATTTATTACTGGTCCAGAATTTATGGCTGCTTTAGGTGTGCCATTGTAGTTAATCTGCATACAGTATTAATACACATCATTTGTTTAGGGTGGGTTTTTCCCTGTTATCTTCCTATTCTTCCATTAGTTAAAAACCAGTTAAGCTTCATTAGTTACCTGTCAAATTACTTAGAGACTCCCTGTAAGAATTTGGGGAAAAAGCAAGGTATAATTCATACCTGAACCCCTAGATGCCTAATACTTTCAAGATATAGCCTCGTGTATGTCAGGCTGTAAGCCCCAAAGCTGGCACACTTTGTAAAACTTTGCTCAAGAATCCAATCTATAGACAACTTGCAGTGGTACAGGCATACACGTTGCATAGAAATGTAGCCCTGCTGAGCCCCTGTTGCAGGAACTTGGCTTTTAGAGCTTGGTGACTAGACATGAATGATGCTTAGTTTAGCATAAAAGATACCTTGCAGTCTCAGTGGTTAATGGAGAGAAAGAAGAAACGGCAATTTCTTTGGAAGTGTGGAGAAGGATGGGAACTACTGTGGAGAAAAATAATAGGTTTTCATTGATGAATAATATGCCCATACTACAGTGATTTGAATATATATTACTGTATTTTGAATAGTTGTGCAACTCGTGCTACAGCTGATCAACTATCTTTTTCATAATCCTCAAACTGCTGTACTTCCCTCTACATGTGAACCAAGCACAGTAGAAATCCAATAATAGTACAGGAAGGCAGTGAAAAGTCACATCCTATCACCTTTGATGAATATTAAATATGCAGTTTTGAAAACTATTTGCAGATTAAAACAGTTCCTTAAACTAAAACTAACGTAATAATTTCCTTTATCAACCTCTAATTTCAACAGAAATGTTTGCTACCATTTTTTGACCTTTGATTAGCATCTCTTATTATGTAAATGGGAGAAGGCCCTGTAAAAAGCTGGCTCTGCTCTGCATTTACATAAAGATTTACTTTCCTAAGATAGGCTGTTAAATAGTTCTACAATTTCATTTGTTATGGCCGCCTTTTTATTTAATTCAAAGGTAAGAGGAGATGAGTGGTTTATTCTTATAAAATTCTCTTTAAACATCACCTCTGTAATTTTCAGGGAAATAAAACCTGCAGACTTTAAACATCCTTTCTGAAAACAAGGCTAGTAGGATTCTTATCATATACAACAGAAGAGAATGGGTAGAATGCTCGCAGTATTCACATTAATAGTTGTTGTGGCACGAGCAAAGATTAATTCTTTTTTAAGTTAGTAAAACATTCTT